>NW_027555847.1:357707232-358294732 GCF_003287225.1 Phascolarctos cinereus
TCACATAATAAATAGATTAGAGGAGCAAAGAAGAAATTATCTTTTGGATCTATAGATAGGGGCGAGATCTTGACCAAACAAGTGATAGAGAGGAACACAGAAAAGAAAATGGACAATTCTGAAGACATAAAATTAAAGAGTTTTTGTGCAAATAAAGCCAATGCACTTAAAATGAAAAAGGAAACACGTAGGCCAGGAAAAAATAATTTTTAAGAAAATTTCTCTGATAAAGATCTCATTCCTAAGATAGATAAGGAATTGATTCAAATTTGTAAGAACAAAAGCCATTCTCCACTTGATAAGTGGTCAAAGGATATGAATAGGTGGTTTTCAAAGGACAAATCCAAGCTATCAACAACCATATGAAAAGCATGCTCCAAATCACTAATAATTAGGGAAAAATAAAGTAACTCTGAGGTTCCACCTTACACCCATTATATTGACAAATATGACAAAAAGGAAAAATGACAGATGTTGGAGGAAACAGGCATATTAACACACTGTTGATAACGCTGTATGTGAATTGGTCCAGACTCAAGACATTCAGGAAAGCAGTTTGGAACTGTGCCCCAAAAGTCATTAAACTGTGTACTCTGTGACCTAGCAATACCACCACTAGTCCTATATCCCAAAGAAATCGAAGAAAGAGGAAAAGCTCCTGAATGCACAGAAATATTTGCAGCAAGACGATTTTGGTTTTTTGTGTTTTTTTGTTTTAGGTTTGTTTGGGTTTTTTTAGTTTTTTGTTTTCTAGTTGGGAAGAACTGGAGTCAGTTGGGGAATTAGATATAAGAAAGATCTCTGCCTATGAGTCAATGCAAGAACAGCATTCTAAACACATGTTTATACATGCAAGAGGAAAAGATTCCTCAAAATTTGAAAAGCCAATAATATCTTTAGGCCCTTTGACTCTTTTCATCAGTAATGAAAATACAGGATGGAAGTCTTTTAAATCTCTTCAAAATTTATATATTATTTCGTATCAGCTAAACATTCTGCATTTGATTATAATGACACTTAATGTTTAAAGTTACTAAGTTTCTCTTTCAACATACCGGCACAGATTTCTGTTTCTTTTTCTTCTGTTTTTTGGAAAGTCTAAAAAGTAAACAAAAATAATATCAAATAATTTTAGAAAAATTTAACAATCCTAAGCCAAAGGAAAATATTTATACCCTGGGAACAAAATGTTTCAAAATTATCCAACCTTAAAAGGATGAAAGAATTTTTACTTTTAAAAAAAAAATCACAGTAAGGAACTTAAAATGTTTAGCAATTCAAATTAAACTGCCAGTCTCCCAAAAGGCCTGCAATTAACTAAGCACCAACAATTCTAATGTTTGCTTAGCCATAGAGAACTATACTGCTTAAAAAATGTAATTAAAAAAAAACATAATTCAAGTAGAAATCTGCTTTCATTCGGAGGATATATATCCCTCATATTAGAGGAGGAAAATAAATTCTCTAAATTAGTACTACAAAATAACAACTTCTTTGAGAAAATGCTACAGACAAATAACAATTATCCCTTAATATTAACAACATTTATAGCAATTTTGTATACTTAAAAGTACTTTTGCTTTGGTGTATCTTCTGTTTCTTCCTCTGCATTAGCATCCAATCCATTTTCATTTGCCTGTTGATGTGCTGAAAAATCTTCCTCCTCCTCTTCCAACTGTTGTTTTAATAAGGCAACCATCTCCCGATGCTTCTTTGATTTTTCATGATTCCTCATGCTGAAAGAACACCAAGATGGTGTTATTAACCGCAATATAATTTATGGGGCATGATTATTATTACCAGCAAAGTGTTCTTATACACAGTGAATGCTAAATAATTCTTTTAAAGTGGCAGTGAAGACAACAGAAAGAGAAATAAAGCCCCAAGTTAGGACTGCTCAAGCACTGATAGACTAGAAAACTATGGATGCAGCAATGGCCTTGGTTTCTTAATTTCTGAAACCTCTCCTTCTGCCAGTCATCCCCTCCTTTCTTGCTATTTTCTTTCTAGTTCTCTTCACTATTCTGCTCTGTATTTAATGTAGCAATGTCGTCTCTGCTCTGTCCTCCCTATCATTCCATTAACAAAGATTTATTGAGCGCCTCCTCCGTACACAAAACAGCTCTATGTATTTGGGGATATATAAGACGTGTACAAGAGAAATCTGCTCCTGTCAAGGAGATCATAGTCTAAAAGGTCAAGGGAAAAGCCACTTGAAATAATTAGAGAACAGATAAAGAGGAGACCGCGCAAGTGCCAAGTGGCACTACCAGCCGATATGGCGCTGATGCAGCATCTTAACTTCCTCCGCAGTCCTCCTTCAACTCCTCAGGCTCCTTCTCTCTTCTCTACCCCACTTCCCTGCCTCCTCCTCCCAGGGCTCCTCTCTTCTGTGGCCTAAATGGAGAAGTGAGAGAGCTGCTAACTGTGACTGTAGGGACTGGGTTTTGATCTCTCTCTCTCTCTCTCTCTCTCTCTTCTTTCTCTCTACTCTATCTCTCTCTGTCTCTCTCACATAATAGTGTTTTATACCTCTCCAATATATTTTCTCTTCCTTTTTTCTCACTGTTGATTTTCCCCACTTCTTTTTCCTTAACGTTTTTGTTTAGGCAGCTTTATCACTGCCATGTTTCTCCCTCTGTTCTTTCCTTAACAAAGTTCTTTTTAGTCCTTTCTTTTCCTACCATCTCCAGAATTTGTCTTTGATCTCCTTGGATAAAGTCCCTGTACCTCATCAAGGTTAGCCAGCAATGCTTGTGGGCTGGCAGCAGAAATACGTATGGGGAAATAGAGAGATCTCAAGTCCAGGAGAGGAAATAAAAAAATCATTAAGTTTGACCTGTTCATCTCTTAAAAAACTATCTCACTGATATTTCCCAGTTGACTAAATCAGTAAGGAAGAGCACTGGACCTGAAGTCCGGAGATACGGGTCTGAGTCTTATCTCAGATACTGATTGGCTTTATGACCATGGGCAAGTCAATTTCTCAAATCTTCCACTCCCTCTCAATCTGTGGGTTGTTATGAAAAAAAAAAGTACTTGCAAACCTTAAACTGCTAAATGTAAGTTAATTAGCTAATTAATTATGAGGCAGAATGTGTAGGACCATTCAGAGAAGAATAAAATATTAAAAGAAAGGAATATTGTCTCTGGAGACAGAAATAACAAGTCTGAGTCTCAATTCTACCTATGGGACCTTGGGAAGTCATTTAATGTCTAAGCCTCAGTTTCCCATCTGTAGAAACAATAGTACTTATCCAATCTACCTTTTCAGGCTCAACTGTGATGACTAAATTACATATTTTACATAATGTATAAAGTCCTATGTAGATGTCAACTATCATTATCACTATAGTTACTATTGTATAGGACAAGAATTGAACCATGATCAGTAGAGGAAAGCACTATTGACTGTGTGTCCAATTTGTCCAGCAATTGGTCCAAAACACATTCTTATGCTAGAGCCCTTATAAAGTCATTGTTACAAGGAATGATTTTAAAGAATCTCAAAACAGAAAATACTTATTTCTAATAAAATAATTGGCATCACTGCCTATTTTTTAAAAATAATAAAAGCAGAAAACAAAGTTATCTACTTAAAGAAGAAAATTTACTTACGCCTTTTCTGTCTTAAAGGATTTGTCACATGCTGGGCAGTATAAATCATCATAAATTTCAGTGTCTTCACCCTCGTCACTCAGTTTACCTAAAAGAAAGAATCTCTGAATAACAATTCTGAAATGGTCTAAACACAAAAAATACAGACTACCGTCAAAGCTAGAATTCCTTAATAATGTTCTAACATAGGACTGAGATGGCAAATTGTTACTTTAATCTCCTAGAGGGATGTTTCCTCTCCCTCCACCAAACAACTTTAATACACCTAGATTTTTCTATTAGTGGAAAAACGTACATTAGTTCGAACCAAGGGAGACTCTGTGGTCTTGAGGAGACCTCTTAAAAAGCAATTCTGCATTAACTGTGAATGTTTTTAATGTCATCCTAAAAAATAACATATATTTAGTATTCTTATTCTTCAGGTTCTTCAACACAGATCAAAACAAAACAAAAAAATCAAAAGGGATTCTAATTAGCTTTTTCCAGGCTGAAGTTCTAGATGAGAAGTTGAAAAATCTCTGCATAACAATTCTGAAATGGTCTAAACACAAAAAATACAGACTACCTTCAAAGCTAGAATTCCTTAATAATGTTCTAACATAGGATTGAGATGGCCCCACTGGAGAGTCATATTTTTCAACCATGAAGTTTATACCTTTATACTTTGTTAGACTTCAATTAAACTTGTTTACAACTATGACTTTCAATCTTTGAACAGACTTAGTATCCAATATTTCTTCATTATTAGGCAGATCATGGATACATACGATTATATAAACCCGAGCTTTGTCACTTACTTTTTAGATATTTTCCCTTTACCTGAGGTTACATAGCAGTCAAAAAAACTGTAATGTTACAATATCCAGCATTCACATACCCAGTGAGGATGTGGGCAACAGTATAGTCCATTTCTATTAAATAAATAAATGAATAAATAAATAAATATGCTGAACTGCAAAATCTTGATGTCTCAGAGTTCAAGTCACATTAGAGTTCATCTGGCCCAAGCCCATTCCTTGAACAGGAATACCCTACCTAGTGCCTCATACAAGTAGTTTTTCAGCCTCTGCCTGATGTCTACCAGTGAGGAACCCACTATCTCCCAAGATAGTATGATCTACTTTTAGAAAGAGTAGGAAGTTCTTTCTTCTATTTAGCAGAAATCTGCCTCTCTAACCTCCACCTGTTGTCTGTAGTCCTACCCTTTGGCTGGAAAGTAAAGAAAAGCAAATTTAATCTCCTTTCCACAAGAAGGTCCTTCAAATATTGGAAAGTAACTATCATATCTATTCCCTTTCCCTCAATACCACCACACCTAGTCTTCTCCAGGTTAAATATCTCCTCTTCCTTCAAGTCAATGCTCTTACAGCATGATTTCATATGTCCAGGTCATGTTCCCCTTAAGTCTTCTCATCTTTCAATATTCCCAGGTCCTTGAATTCTTCACTCTCCAGCTACTCCAGGAGTCAATACTCAAGTGAACCTGTAATCTCATCAACTTGGATGTTTCTTCCTCCAATGATGCAGACAGCAAGTCATCCACACTGACCTGCCCAATCTGTATGCATTCCTATCCGTATCCTCCCATAAGTTCATCAAAGGAGATCCACCCAACATGATGACAGCATTACTTGCTTTCTCTTGACATCATAAGGATACTAATGAACACTAGAGCTGTTGTGGGCAGCTAGGTAGTGCAGTGGACAGAGCACTGGGCCTGGAAGCAGGAAGACCTGAGTTCAAATCTGGCCTCAGACACTTACCAACTGTGTGACCCTGAGCAAGTCACTTAACCCTGTTTGCCTCAATTTCCTCATCTATAAAAAGAGCTGGAGAAGGAAATGAAAAACCATTCCACTATCTTTGCCAAGAAAACTCCAAATGGGGTCACAAAGATTCACTCACAACTGAACAACATCAGGGCTATCTACGAGTCATCCCTCAAGATCTCCACATGACCAGCCTATTTTCTTTCTTTTTTTGATCACATACTTTCCTGATAACATCTTTTACTTCTGTTCTTCAAAGTCCCTTGTTGGTTATACATCACAGCCAGCTCACACACAATGTGCTCTCCATTGCCCTCTATGTTATATTAATTTTGAGTTCTCCAAAGACTGCTGTATTCCATATCTCCCACCTATACAACTAGTCAATGCTCTTGGCCTAAAATGTAATGTCCAGAACCGGACCCAATGTGCCAGGAATGGTCTATGGGCAGACTACAGTGGCACTATCACTTCCCTTGTTCTGGACTCTATATCTCTGTTAGAACTTCCTAAGACCTCATAAGCTTTTTTGCTCCCACATTGCAATGTTGATTCATGCTGAGATTTGCCTGTAAGCTACTAAAACTCCCTTAATCTTTTTTCCATTAACTACTATCTGGCTGTGCAAATGACACATAAATAAACTGTTCTTAATGACTGGCTAAAAGAAACAATCTTCAGGATATATCCTGGTAAACTTCCGTTCAATCTATTGCACCTTCCACCTACAACACTGTATAACGATACAAGGATTTCATGAAAACATCATCTTTCAAAAAGGCGGAAGAAGCCATGAGCAGAGCTGCCACTCTGGACCTGATAATCACCAACAAAGAAGAACTAGCAGCTGAAGTAAAATGATGAGAAACTTGGGACTGAAGTGACCTCCTCCATCTTGGAACTTGAGATAGAAGAAAAACATATGTAGTCTTGGTATGCACCATGGATTTTAGGAGAACAGATTTCAAAGGACTCTGGGAAAGAAATCTAGGACTATATCACAGAATTTTAGAAAAAGAAAGGAGCTTGGCAGCCATCTAGTCCAACTAATACCAAAACCAGAATCCCCTCTACAACACATTTGACAGGTGCTCATTCAGCCTCGGCTTAAAGGCTCCGAAGGGAAGTCTCCAATCTCACCCAAGGCAGCTCTTTCCACTTTTGCAGACCTATAAATGATAAGAAGTTTTTGTCTTATGTCAGACCCAAATGTGACTCTTCCACCCATGGATCTTTGGAAATGGGAGAATACCACTATCCAAAATTCTCTAGGAAAGTTAGACCAAGAAGGATAAGAAGATCTCAAGAATGAAATTTTGAAAACACAAAGAAAAAAATGCCAATGAGGTGGCAAAGGAGGAGCAATCTAAAAAGATGTGTGGGGTTCAACAGGAAACACATCAACCAACTTAGATTTTTTTAGACTTTGACAGAATATGAAGTAAAGGCAGGCAATAGAAAATAACTATTAAAATGCAGCATGGTTCTATATGAATAATGTCAGCTAGTGAGTACTAAAGCTCAGAATTAATTGAGCAAGGAATGCTAAGGACCACAAAAGGGTTTTTAGCTACATTAAGGAAAAGAAGGCTTAAGGGATCAAAGAAGAAATAGGATCTCTGCTCACTGTGGATGGAACTATGACGATGGGCAAGGAAGAGAAGATAGAACTAATTTTAATTCACTTTTGTTTTCTCTGAGAAGGAGAGTAATCTTAGAACTGGAAAGGAAAAAACAAAAATGACAATTAGGTAGCTGAAACCAAAGATAAGCAAAGAGATAACAAGATACCACCTGATTGCATTCAAGGGTCACCAGACTCAAATGAATTCCAACCCAGTGAATTCAAAGAACTGGCTATGAAGCCACCATTAGTGATTCCCTGAAAGATCATAAGGAAAAGGAGAAGTGCTAAAGGACCAAAGGAAAGAGAGTAGAAATCTGCAACCTACTGACCACTGCTATTAATAGATCAATAGCTAGGGATTTTTTTACCATACTAGATATCAAAACTGATAAATGCTTATATTTTACTTATTAATTCACTAAAATAACAGTAATAAACCTATAACATGGGTACCACTACTATCAAAAATAGGCTATTAAAATACTCCTCCCTTTTCCAACTATTCATGTGTAGGAGCCAGATTTTCTTCATATGCTGCAAACAAAACATAGTTTGAATGAAGCAGATATGAAAATCTAGCTGTCTTGTATTAAGCTAGATATTAAAGAGATTTGCAAAAATGTGAAACAATGCCACTCTGCTCACTAATTTTTTTGAAAATTTAATGGTTTTTCATAAAAACATGGTACCATGTTATGGATTTGTTATTATTTTAATGAATTAAAATATAAACATTTATCAGCTTTAATTTCTAATATAGTAAAAATCAATAGCTATAATCCACATAAATAAAAACTCACTAGAGTCCTCAATAAATTTTAAGAATGTAAAGGAATTGGGGCAGCTAGGTGGCGCAGTGGATAGAGCACCGGTCCTGAAGTCAGAAGGACCTGAATTCAAATCCGGCCTCAGACCAAACATTAGACACTTACTAGCTGTGTGACCCTGGGCAAGTCAGTTAACCCCAACTGCCTAAAAAAAAAAAAAGGAAGAAAGAAAGAAGAGAATGTAAAGGAATCACAAACCAAAAAGCTTGAGAATCACTGGGAAAGATTATTACAATAGCCTCACAATTGTTCTCCTAGCATGAGGCCTCTCCCTCTCCAATCCATCCTCCACACAGCTGACAAACTGGAATTCCTAAGTGTAGGCTTAATCATGTCCCCTCATTTACTCAAGAAGCCTCATTGGCTCCCCACAGCCTTCAAGTGAAGCAACAAATTTCTCTTAACTGGCATTTTGGCATCCCTCACAAACTCTTTCCAACTTATCCTTACAAGCTGACTGTTTACCTATTATTCCCTCCTCTCACACTTAAGCTCCTGCCAAACTGGCCCATTTACAATTACCTGTGCCTGACACTCCATCTCCTGTATTTGTGCCTTCCTGGGATATGCTTCCTCCTCATCTCCACAACATGATGCCCCTGAACTCCCTTGAATACTCATCTCAAATACCACTTCCTTCAAGAGACTTTTCAGGATTTCCTCAATTACCAGCCCCTCTCCCATCACTGTGTAATTTTTTTGTATATATCCTAAATTTATTTGTTCATTTGAACTGCGCTGATGTTGTTTTCATCAATATCAACTCTGTTCAAATTGAATAATGCAAGATAACATATGTAGAGAGCTTTGCAAACCATCAAGTATTACAAAAATGTCAGCTATCATAATTTTCATTTCCTCTAGCATAATTTAAGTTCTTTGAGGGCATGAAGTGTATTACTTTTGTATTTCCATAGCTACCCCAAAGTGCAATATGATGCCCTAGGAATATAATACACTCCCTCTCACTAGATACTGTCAAGTGAAAACTAGATTGCAAGCTCCTTAAGATAGATGTAATAAATGTCTATAGAATTTAAATGAATGACCACTTGTCATGAATGTTGCAAAGGGAATCCAAATCAAATATGAACGGTCTTGGTGACTGCTGAGGTCTCTTCTAACTCTGAGATTTTGTGATTCTGGGTTAGAACAGTATAGATCATCTCTATGTATTCACCACCTCTAATCCATAATGATTGTGCCATATTGCAAGACACTGAAGTGCCTTCTAAATCAATCAAAGTTCTATGTAGGTCCTTTAGTGTTAAGAATATCTAGTTACATTCTAATTCTTTGAAAATTGGTTAGTTACATATAGGAAATTTGGGTTAATCAAAATAGTAATACAAATACCATCCTACAATTTCATAGTGGCTTTTCTTGTTTCTTTGCTTCTTTACTTCTTTCTTTCTATCTTTTTTTTAAAGTAGCCCTATGATTTCTTCACTCTAGGAAGATCCCAGGTAAGGAAGGTCCTATACCAGTGCAGAGCAATGCCTTCTACACGCATGTGCACGTGCATGCACAAACACACACACACACACACACACACACACACACACACACACCCCTCACTGTATTTCCTTAAACAGAAATCCTTTCTTCCAGCCACCCTGGATAAACAAGAATATGCAATACTATCCCTTTGAGGGAATTACATTAGCAAGCATATACTTATAAAGATAGATATTTTAATAGAACCTATGACTGTTCAAATTAATTACTCTTAGAATAGTCTAGAGGCAGCAGGACAAAATTTCTTCAGTAATAATTGCCAATGCTTAAGCCACATCTTTGATGACTGTATAATGTATAGTGCATCTGTTCATACTCTTGTGATACCCTGAAGGGAAAATTCCTTTGAAACACTGGCTCAAAGAGAAACTGCTCTATGACAACCAGCAATGAAATATAGTGGGAAGAACACTAGCCCGAGAAGGGAAAGGGACAACGAATAAGCATTTACATAGCTCCTACTATGTGCCAGGCACTGTGCTTTACAACTGGGCTTTACAAATATTATCTTATTTGATCCTCACAACAACCACTCTGTGAAGTGGATGCTAGTATTGTCCCTATTTTATAGTTGAGGAAATTGAGGCAGACAGAGGTTAAGTGACTTGCCCAGGGTCACACAGCTAGGAAGTATCCAAGACTGGATTTTAACTCAGATCTTCCAGACTCCAAGCTTAGCACTCTCTTCATTGCCTGGGAGCTAGAAGGCCTGAATTCTAGTTCTAGATCTGCCATTAGCTAACTCTTTGTGTGGCCCTGGGTAAGGCGTT
This sequence comes from Phascolarctos cinereus, assembly GCF_003287225.1. NCBI lineage: Eukaryota > Metazoa > Chordata > Mammalia > Diprotodontia > Phascolarctidae > Phascolarctos > Phascolarctos cinereus. Next base: position 357,717,362 of record NW_027555847.1, read on the forward strand.
TTAAACTCTTCGGTCCTCAAGAGTTGGACTAGATGGTCTTTCTGTCTCTAAAATTCTGTAATTCTGTGAAAGAACCTATATATAACTCATAGACTAGCAACATGACATTTTACCTCTATACAATGGTTATCTTCTGTGGCACATTATTTAATCTATAGTATGCATGCATAAATTGACAGGCAGTGTGGTACAGCACCCTCCTTGAAGCAAGGAAGATGAGGGTACAAGTTTCACCTGTGTAACATACTGGCTTCATGACACCAAGGAAGTTGCTTCAACCTTCAGCACTCCAGGTAACTCTCTCCAACTCTCAGTTGCAAAGAGGGTGCCAGCTTGCACTGGTAGAGGGAGTTTGCTCACTTGGGAATGCCCTTTGCCAGTGAAATCTGAGGTCCATTCCCTATGCCAGTGAAATCTGAGGTCCATTCCCTATGCCTACGAATGAATTATATGTAATGAGCTACACTGGAACCTACCAATCACAAGTGTTTTCATAAGGCTCTTTTGAGCCTAAACAGGCTGGCGAAATTAAGGGGCAGTTCAGATCTCAGTCTAAAGACAGTTTTGCTCAGCTAACTCAATCTGTGGGCTCTTTTTGTTTTGAGAGAGAAGAAAGGATATAAATCTTTAAAAGGTGTGCTTCGCTTTTAAAAATGCTTATCACATAGGAATACCAAAAAATAGGGTTACCATCCTGTCCCTCTTTTGTCTCCTGCTCATCCATTTCTTCTTCATCAGATCCATCTCCAAACTCCTTTTCATACTGTGCTTCCATCTCCCTGAGCTCCTTCTCAATGTCAGCCATAGTCATCCAGCTCTGTTCTTTGTACTGCTCTGCCAACCTGAAACACATAGTAAGTAATATCTTAGATCACACTGAAGGGGAAAAAAAAATCACCAAACCATATACTTCTGGCTTGTTTTCCCATAGAGTTATTTCTGAGATTAGATAGCTCAAAAGTCTGCTCCATTGGAAATGTGCTTCTCAGTTGCTAGCTATTATGCTGGCAGGCATAGAGAGACATGACCCAAAGAGACTGTCTACCAAATCATGAGTTTTTTGCCCAAAGAGACTCATGAAAACTGTCTACTAAGGCTGAAAACTGTCTACTAAGGCATGGAAAAATTATCTGAAGATGTGGAGAAAGTTGTTACAATGATAAAATTACTGAATTCTTCAAGTAATGATGAAAACTGTACTAATGAAAACTGATCTAAGTTTACAGATCTATGCTTAGCTCCTAACTCTGGGAAATTCATTTTGAGAAAGCTATGTCAACTATGAATCCACCAATTTTGTCCCAACTTTCTAATAACAAAACTTTGTAGAAATTAAAATCAATTGAATATTTATCTATACTGTGGTTCCATTTTATAATTAGAAATTTTCTTTTTAGTCTTGCCCTGATGTAATATCACTGGAACACAGAACCCCTTAGGGAGGAAATTCCCTCCACACATGCAGATGGGCATCTGCCCTACAACTTGGGACTCTCAGAGACCTTGAGAGATCTTATCTAGGGTTACACAGCCAGGAAATGGCAGAGGAAAAACTGAACCTATGTTTTCCTTATTTAAAGCCAGCTATTCATTATGTCACTCTACCTCTGAATCAGAAATAGAGTTCTACATTTCACACCAAAGAATCTTAAAATAAATCACAAGTCATTCATAAAGACCAATAAGGCAAAATAACATCAACATAAAGTTGTTATTTTTTTTTCTATTTTGACATCATATGAAAAAAAAATCTGCTGTCAAAAAAACACAGAACAAATGTGCATAAATGCTAAGGAATTGGACCCAAGGGGAAGCTATCATGATTCATGTTAAATTCTTGGATACTTATTTAAACAAATGAAAATAAAAGTTGATGACAAAGCCATACTTGGCCTGTTTTAGCTTCTGCTTCCTCCTCATCTCCTCTGCTTTGCGGGCCTTTTCTGCATTCTGTTCTTCCACAAGTTTTCGATGAGCCTGAACCCTTCGATCCCTTTTCCGAATAAAGGCCACTAGCTGACGAACCAACTCATTCTTCTCTTTTCTTGCTTTGTCTCTGGTCTTTTTGTTCTCTTTTTCCATTGCTCGCTTTTCCCAGCGATTGGAAGCTTGTCGGGTGTCATACTCTTCTTTCCAAGCAAAAGTCTTTTGAGTGCAGAAACTCTGCCAATAAGCATAGAATGGATGGACTACCTATAGGGAGAAAGAAGCAAACATTATCACCTGGATAAGTGATACAAAATGTTTTTATGCCGTGTTTTCACTCTGTGGAACTATCATTCTTAGGACAGGAAGGAAAATGATGAAAATCTTTATCAAATAAGCAACTATTCAAAAAGGGAAGAAAAAAAGCTATGAGGCAAAAAGGAGACACTGAAACATCATGAGGAGAGAAAACAAGGAAAAGATGTGAAAATGGAGACAACAGAAAGGCTGAAACTAGCTTTAAAAGATTAGTTATAAAATCAACACTATAAAATAGTGAGTAGTTTTTTAAAAGAGGCCTTTTTACCGTATCATAATCACTCTGGGAATCTCCAAATGTTGGGAATTCTTCAATGTCATCCTCGACCCGAGATTCTAACTCTTCCTTCACAATCATTTCAAAAACATTACGGTACACTGCATAGAAGCCCTGAAACATGAAACAGTTGCTACTAGGACACAAAATCTGTATTTGTTTTCCTATTCCAGCTACAGAACAAGATCATTATTATATTCACATGAAAAACATCACCAATGTTCCAAAATAAGAAAACCAAAATCAACCCCAGCTTCCAAAGCCCATAAAAGTGCATCTAACACAGCCTAACTATACCTTGGTCCTAGGGTGTAATTACTGTTGTATTACCCACATGCAAGATGATTTTGATTAAATGTTTATCACGGGCTGAAAACCTAAAATACTCAGGTGATTTTTTTTTCCTGTTTGGCAAACTGAAGTAATTTTATTCTCCTTTTTTAGCAGCATGCCTCAAACATTCCTATAGACTCTTTCTACAGCAGTGCTTGGTGTGAAATGAAGACATTAAGATGAAGCATTTGCTTTACCTTTTCATCATCTCCATACCCAGAATAACAGGTGACAGTAAAATAGTGTAGCAGATCTAAGCTGTCATCTTGATAATCTCCGTCAGCTCCTCCTTTAAGCAGAGCCTCCCTATGATTATCATACCTAAGAGAAATACAACAATATCACTGTAGGCAGGGTAAACAGGAATTTCAAAATGTTCTACTCTGGAAAAGCCAAAATATTGTTACTTTGATATGTCTAAGACACAACAAAAAATGTAACAGAAAAACAAGAATATCTAAAGACTTTGTAATTTTTCCTCAAACCATTATTAATGCTGACAAGAAAATGACCCCAACTTCATATTAACTTCATTAAATTCTTGCTTTCAGTTTAGGTAAGAGAGGAATATAATAAAGCATGGTATTTCCATCTAGTGAATGTTAAAAATAAACACCTCCTGTCCCTTGCTGCTGTCAGGCCTGGGAGGTAGGACAGAGACTATGCTAGAAAAAATAAAGGAGGGCGTAGGGGATGAGCGCTTTGCTTCTTATGGAAGGCAGAAAGGGTGGCCATCCTCCAGGATGTTCACACACACACACACACAACAAACACACACACACACACACACTTTTTTGATGTGTATTTCAATATAACTGGTTTCCTACATAATTCTATGCATGTTATTTAATACATTTAAAAAAATAATTCTGAGAAGTGGTCCATCGGCTTCACCAGACTGTCAAAGGGGTCCACAATACAACAAAAGGTTAAGAATCCTGCCTTACAGGGGCAAGTAGAGTGATCTCACCAAATAAGAAGTCATTAAAGATGAGACAGAATAAATACAGGAATACATACTAATATACTAATGGAAGCAAACCTAAATCTATGTAGCATGTTTTAATATGCTAAATGCAATATAACATAAAGATGTTTTAAAAAAATTCCTTTACTGACAATTCTATATGTGTATGTAATTATATATGTATACACACACACACACACACACACACACACACACACACACACACACACACATCTTATCATTTACCATGCTCTTTCCTGAGGATCACTCAGCACATCATACGCTGCCTGGATTAATTTGAATTGTTCAGCTGCTTCTGCTGCATTATCCAAATTTTTATCTGTAAAAGAAACCCATCAAAATGTAGACATCTGAAACACAGAAGCTCAAATCAATTTAAGAAACATTAATTAAGCATCTACTAGGTGGAAGGCAAAGCACCAAATGCTGGCTTGGGCTTCTAAAGTACTTTTTCTCCTTCTACAAATATCAGAAAAATCAACACAATCTAAGTGACTAGCTAAAGAATAACCATGGTCCACATTTATTTTAAGAATCTCTATCCATGGACAGAGCTCTAGCCTTGGAGTCAGGAGAATCTGAGTTCAAATCCAGCCTCAGACACATAACACTTATTAGCTGTGTGACCCTGGGCAAGTCACTTAACCCCACTGCCTAACCAAAAAAAAAAAAAAAAAGAATCTCTATCCATGTAAGGAGATTCAAAAGATTCATTATGACTCAGTACGGTGCAGCCTGCCCCACCTAGCATTAACCTAATGAAGAAGTCACTTTATACACATTTTCACTTGTTTCAGAAGACCTGTGATTTTGTTAGTCTGATGCTGCCTCCATCCATGCTGACCACAAGTGCTCTGCACTGTAATAGACAAGCTTCATGAACTGTTGTGGCTAAACTTCTCTGTCCACACTTAATTAGGTCCTTCCCTAAATAATAAACTCACCATCTGTCACTCGGACCAGATTCAAATCCTTTGCTGACTAGAAAAACCTGTTAAAATTTGCCCCCACGTTGGCATAGCCTTCAAAGACTACAACTCATATTTATCAAGCCAAAGGGTTAACTAGAAGTCTGAGAACTTGATTTTTTAATATTCTAATAATTGTATATTAATAAAATTGGTTTCCTTTGTAACTCTATGATTTTAATTTTATGCTTTTAAAAGCATTATTTGGGGCAGCTAGGTGGTACAATGGATAGAGCACCGGCCCTGGAGTCAGGAGAACCCGAGTTCAAATGCGACCTCAGACACATAACACTTACCAGCTGTGTGACCCTGGGCAAGTCACTTAACCCCACTGCCTAGCCAAAAATAAATAAATAAATAAAGGCATTATTCTATGAAAGGGTCTGTAGGCTTCACTAGACTGCCAAAGGGCTCCGTGACACACAAAAAAGTTAAGGAGCCTTGGCCTAGCCCTTAAACAAATTACATTCCTAACAACAACCTGTGTGGCAGCTAGCCCAAGTAGCAGTATCGTCATCTTATAGCTGAGAAAACAGAGGCTCAAAAGGATAAAGCCACTTATCCAAAGTTTCAGAGTCATGAATCAAAACCAGAATTCATGACTCCAAGTCCATTATTATTTTGACTATACTTTGCCTGGTTCACCTCCCTGCCACAATTTAATATTGTGTTATATCTTGAGCATAATTTTTACAAAGGTCCAAAAAAATAACTATTCAGGTACACTTTAAAAGGATGCTTTATTCAATGTTAAATCATACTGTACATTGCCCACATTACCTGTAATTTTCCTCTCCAAAGGAATTTACAAAAATAAATCTTAATGCTCAGAGGTAGTCAGCTCTCATTCACTACATTTCCCTAATCACAGAAAACAATAAAAACTTTTTGCCTCCTTTAAAGAAAAATATTCTAAATCTATATAAGGGATTCTAAAAGTACTGGTGACACTGAAACATGATGTCTTGTTCTATGTCAGAAGAAACTATTACAAGTCTTACAGTGCTGGTATCAGCTGCCCCTCTCCCCACCCGCTGCCTCCCAATGTACAGCTCGCTGCCTCTTAGATCCCACCACAGAGGTTCAGAGTGCAAATGTAAGCCTGCTCAAAACCAAATCACAATATTTCAAGTATTGTAATTTGCACTGACCCTTTATAATAAAATATTTTCTAGATCTAAAGAGACCTGCCAACATCTTAGTGCTAAACCCTTGCAGACTTCTGCCAAATCCCTGATCTCTGCAAAAGCAGGATCCAAGCTTCACCTTCCTTAATTTCACTAAGTATCTGGTTATCAATTTTGAATTTTGCAAGAAAATTATGTATATTAACCTCTGACCTGGCAATCTTACTATTAGCTATACAACCCAAGGAAGTCAAAGATAGAAATAATGCTCTAGCAAAATATTGAAAGCACCATTTTGTGGTAGCAAAGAACCAGAACCAAAATGGAATCCAGTAAAGGGAGGGAAGAAGAGAATATGCATTTATTTAGCACCTGGTACTAAGACCAGACTAAGAACTTTTTTTTAAAATAAATATTGCACTTAATCCTCATGACAACTCTAGAAGGTAGGTGCTATTATCATCCTCATTTGACGGTTGATTGAAACTAAAGCAAAAGGAAGTGAAGTGCCTAGGTCACATTCCTATTTAGTGTCCAAGGCAACTGGCCTTAAGCTGGGATCTTTCTAACTCTAGGCCCAGCACTCCATCCAGTGAGTCAAAGTTGCAAAGAGGGAATGGTTAAAAAAACAAAACAGCACATGGAATGTAAAGGAATATTATTGTGCACTAAGAAATGATAAATGTTCAAAGAAATATGAGAAGGTTTGTATGAACTGAACCACAGAGATATAAGCAGAACCAAAAGAGTGACGTATACGATGGCTACAACAATATAAGAGAAAATAAATGGACACTAGCTAATCAAACAGGCTCCTCCCTCAGAAGACACAGTCAGAGAATTACTAGGACAGAACAGAGTATACCCTGTCAGATGTGATCATTGTACTAGATGTTTTTGCTTAATTGTTTTCATTTTTCACAAGGGAGAGATCAATCTGGAGGATGGAGGTTGAAATGACTGCAATGTAATGACAAAAGGCATCAACATTAAATAAACACAACTAACTTCAAACTTCTATTACATGAAAAACTGGAAATCTGGTTAAACCACTTGGTGTGTGTGATTTTATAATATGGGAGTAGGCATAAAGGGTAACTTTTTTTAGCAAGGGAAAAAAATAATACTCAGCTTGGAAGACATTGGATCTAGGGCATAGCTGGAGACACCACCTCAAATTTCCTGTGTCCTAAGGCTTGGACAATGCTGGCCCAAGTTGGGGGTTGGAGGAATCTGAGTGGAAATACCTGCTATGGTATAAAGCAGGTCTGGCCACCCCTAGTCTGAAGACCTTCTGGGAGGCTAAGAATCTTCCAGAGGCCACAAAAGAGACTCATAGCATCCAGCACAGCCACCAAACTACCTTGGCCTTCCTATAGAGTGGAACTCCTCCCAATCTAGAAACCAGCAACATATCTTAGTATAAACTGGGAAGCATGTATATCTAAGCATTCAGTCAGGAACATTTTCCACAAAGATGGATTTTTCATTTGCACTGGCTGTGACTTTACTGCTTACTTTATAAGTCAATTCTACCTTACATAAGTCACTTGACCCCTCTGGCACTGTTTTCCCGTAACAGTTGATCCCTACGTCATAGTATTATTTGGTAGATTCAAACAGATAATGAACATAAAGCATTCTGTAAATCATAAACGACTATATAAGTGCATTGCATCATGATGATGATGATTATCTACTTACGGCGGTTACACAGAGAGGCAACAGTAAGACCTTTATGACACCTACTTCCAAATTCAAAAATCTTGGAGGCAGTATAGAATTTCAGATAGCCAGCTACAGAATCAGGAAGACTTGGTTTTAGTCTCACCTCTGAAACATATAGGACCATGGCAAATCATAGCCTCTCAACAAGCCACGTAATTCCCTAAGATTATAAATTTCAGAGAAATTGTAGATCTGAACTGGTGAAAGGAGTCCCCACCAGTCCAAGAATGTCCTATACCAATAAAACCTATTAAAAAAATCTTGAGTTACAATTCAAGGGACCTTAGAGTTCCACTACTCCAAACTCACAGTCAACAAAGGAACTAAATCTATGACATATTTAACATGTGATCATCAAACACCCTATCTGTGGAGCTGTGAATTGGTTCAACCATTCTGGGAAACAATTTGGAAATTACACCCTAAAAAACACTAACCTAGACACACCTTTTGACCCAGCAATATTATTATAAGGCACAAATACCATGGAAATCAAAGATGGCAGAAAAGGGTCCATATGCCCAAGATTATTTATAGAAGCACTTTTTGTAGTAGCAAAGAACTGGAAACAAAACAGTTGGCCATCAATTGGGGAATGGGTGAACAAACTGCAGTATATAAATGCAATGTGACTGATTCAGAGAGACATAGGAAGACTTGTATGAACTGAAGCACAGTGAAATGAATAGGACCAGTATAACCATTCATGCAATGACAATAATATGAAGAAAAATAACTTTAAAAGACCTACAATCTCTAATCAAAGCAACAAACAAAAATTACTTCAAAAGACCGACAATGAACCACACCTGCCACCTCTTGATGGAGATATGTACTCTCATATATGGTGTATGTACTGATTTGTTTTGCTGGATTCTACATATTTGTTAGAAGGATGAACTTCTACTCTTGGAGGTGGGATAAGGGCAGTAAGTTTAGTGTGAACTGATAAGGCAGACACACAAAAAAAGAAAATGCATAAATAAAACTTATTATAAATAAATGCCCAGGAAACAAAAATGTTCAGAAGGGGACACAGAATAATTTTATTACTTCTCTGTTACACGTTATATTATATGCTATATTACATTATTTTATATATATACTTCTTAAAAAACAAACTATACATTAGTGTTTCACACTTTCTTTTCCAAGCCTCTTGTGTATGTTGATAAGTTTGTTTGTTGACGATTAAGTTCACAATAAAAACAAAAATGTTTAACCATGATCATCCAGCCTCTACATAATAGACCCACCCTTCTCACAATAGCAGATTTTATTGCTGGTCAGCTATTTTAGCAATTAAGGATAAAAGAAACACTGGTTTTGAGTTAGAAGTGACTAGTTACTCCCTCATTTTACAAGTAAGGAAAATAAAACTCACAGAGGCTAATTTACTTGCTCAAGGTTACAATGGCAGTAAGAGGAAGAGCTAGGACACTACTTTTGTCCCTTCCAACTCCAAATCCAGCAGTCTTTCCGTGACATCCTTCTATTTGTGTTATTAGCATTCAAATGACACTACTGGCTCATACAGAGTTTCTCATCCATTCTGAACTTGTATAACTGATTTTTTTAACCTAAATTTAGGACCACACTCATTGCTGTTAAATTGCAGTCTGTTGATTTCAACCTCACATTTCTATTCACTGACATCATATTGGATATTGATTCTGTCATTCAGTGAATTAGTTATTGCTAATAGCTTTATGTGATCCACAAATTTGGTAAATACTACCTATGTATTCATCTACACCATTAATTAAAACACTGAACAGGGCAAAGCTAAGGAAACCCTTTTTCAAATTAATAGAAACTTCCATTTTGGATATCAAAGGATGCAAAGATATCATCCAAGATTGAAACTTCCAATATTTCATGTAAGATAATAAAGAACAATTATTACTAACTCCATATATAAGTAAAGTTTAAATGACAAAGTTGAAAATTGGGTAAAGCCAGCAATGAATTTTAGAAAAAAGCTGGCTCTTGATGATTTGTATATGTAGCTATTGATTTGTTTGCTTTAGGAATTTTTATTGTTGTTGGGGAGAGGGAATGGACCAAAGCCAAAGCTGGAAAACCCCTCAAATGTAAAATCTTAAAATCAAGTTTAACCTCTTACTAATGCTTCATTTTCAAATTAACACTTCAATTTGCTACATTTGGTTTTACATTACATTTCATTAAATTATATTTTGATACAGAATAATCCTGTTTAGAATAACTATACACAACTAGTTATGAAACAAGTGAATCTAGATACTAAAATATGTACCACTGGCCTAACCCAAAAAAAAAATTACTGATGAACTTACAAAATCATGCTGCAAAGCTGGAGATTATTCCCTTTAAAAGATATCCCTGATTCATAAATTTTCCATCCTGAAAGACTGCTGCTATTACCAGATTTTGTTAATCACTCAAACTATAGAAAATTGATCCAGGTATGTCTTATTCATCTTTCTATCTCCCCATACCAAGCATATAGGAGCTCAATAAACATGACTAATCAATTAATGATAATAATAAAATATCTTAATTATATCAAAGGAGTTGATGTTCATCCATTATATGATTTTATAAATGCAAAGTTTGCAGATGACTGAGGTGGGGTCTAAAATCCCATACAAAACCCACAAAGACGCCATGTTCTTTAGACATTTTGCTTCAAAACTTTACCATTGATTATGTCCTCAAAACCTTATTAGTTTGAAGAAAGCCACGTCTCAACTGAAAAATTGGTGAGCACACCTAGTTAAAGATTTACTTCACTATATATAGGGAGAGAAACGGGTTAAGTTGGAGATAGGATTATACCTCCACGTGGCTAAAATTAAAGGCATCCTGCATCTTGGAAGTAGGGGGCCCTAAGAGACAAAAGAGCAGATTTTTGGAAGTCGTACTCCGAAAAGGAAGTTCCAGCGCACGGTTCTCGGCAAAGACCATCTCAGATTTAGAGGCCACAGACGAGGAGCCTGGGCACTGAGGATGCGCTGCCCAACCTGCCCAGGGTCAGCCTCCCAGCTAGGGTCAGAGATGGGATCCCAAGGCCAGCAGCTCTATCGCTGCCTGACAAGCAGGGGGGAGCCATCAACTGCAGGCTACCCGAGAGGGGTGGCAAGCCTGCACTTGCACAAATAAATGTGTTCGGGCCGATGATCTCAGGCTGCCCAACCCCTCCCGGACCCCACTTCTTCCCTTCTCTGACTACAGCAGCAAGAAATACTACTCCTATTACATAAATGATATGTTATGCATGTGGCTTTAAAGTTTTTTTTGGGGGGGCTGCCTTCTCCCCATAGAGAAGCCAGGAGGGGCAGAGTGACTTGGAGGAGGCGGAGAAGGGAGGCAGGGGGTGGTCTGGAGGTGACCCCCGCAGCATGAGGGGGGCGGGGAGATGGAGAGAAGAGGGGGCTGTTCCCACCTGGAAGTGCAGGGTATCAAGTTACTCGGGGGATAAGATGGGGATGGGGAGCATTCAGGAAAGCGAGAAACCTGTCGCAGGGGGTGGAGGGAGCCACAGACTGCTTGGGCAGGAGGGAGGAGGACTCGTCTAGACAGTGGGGGACGGGGGGGAAGCGCTCGCTGGGGATGGAGCGGGATGGGGCAATGACCCCCGGCCGGGAGAGGCGGTTGGTCGGGTCGGGGTCGGGCCCCGGGGCCGGTAGTTACCCGGGTGCCATTTCAAGGCCAGCCTCCGATAGGCCTTCTTCAGCTCCTCCTCGCTGGCGTCGCGCCGCACCCCCAGCGCCTCATAGTGACACTTCATGCCGGGGCCGGTGGCCCGGCGGGAGGCTGCGTCCTCCTCCTCCTCCGGCCACGGGAAGAGCGGCAGCGGCGGCGGCAGCTATCGGAGACGGAGTGAAGCCGGGGTTGGAGCTGGAGTCGGAGCCGGCGGCGGCACCACATGGGGAGGAGGCGGGGCCTGTCCCGGAAGGAGCCCAGAGGCCCGGTCTGTCCGGAGCTGGGGCACTAGACCGGCCCAAGAGAAGGGGGGCGGGGCCCGAGATGAAGAGGCGGGGCCTAGGCGCAAGGGCGGGGCCGGTGGAGCTGGGGGGAGAGTAGCCGGAAGTGGGCGGGGCAAAGCCAAGAGAAAGTAGCTCGGCTTAAGGGGCGAGGTCTAGAAGGGAGGTGGGGAGCCCTGATGGAAGGGGGCGGGCCGGAAGCTGGGGAGGGGGCAGGGCCTAGCCAAGACGGGGCGGAGCAGAGCCTGGAGGAGCGGCGCACAGAGCCCGAGACACGACTAGACAGGAGGGGCGGAGCCTAGACAAGAGGGGGCGGGATAAAGACTTCAGAGCTAGGTGCGGGCGGAGCACCACCGGAGTGGCGGGGGAGGATCTGGTAGACTTGCATCCACACCCCGGGGATTTAAAAAAAAGGAATAGAAAAAGACAATCCCTGCTCTCAGGGAACAATTATAAAGGGAGACAACACTGAAAGTTTCAGCTGTGTCAGATGGAAAGGTCCCATGATCTTTAGGTTCAAGTCATCAAGCATTTATTAAGCACCTGCTACGTGACAGGTACTGTGCGAAGTGCTGAGGATGCAAAGAAAGGGGGGAAACAACAACAATAATCCCTGCTTTTAAGGAGCTCACAGTCTAAAAGGGGAGGCAACATGAAAACGATATATAAACAAGATAGATAACGGATAACTTGGGGGGGGCGTCTCAGAGGGAAGGCACTAAGATAGAGGACTGCAAAAGGCTTCATGTAGAATGGGAGATTTCAGCTGAAACTTGAAGGAAGCCAGGAGGCAGCGATGAGGAGGATTCAGCAGCAAAGCAGATGGCAATGCATCTTCTTTAATGTCATTTACAATGATAAAAATTGTATCAGTTTTTGAGGCTGAATCATTTGATGGTGCCAAGGATTTTGATGGTGAGAACTTTCTTTTCTGTCTTCAGTAGCTGTGCCTAGAGCTCCCGAAGAAGCAGGTGCCAGGCTACAGCTTACCAGAGCTGCTTCCGGAGCTGATGACTTCAAAGGAGCACTGAAAGTGGGGCTATTGGTCTGGTAGTGGGGGTGTGCTGCTGCTCCCCAGGCCCTTAGAGTGACCTGCCAGTTGGCACTTGATGGTGGCAACAAGAAACAGCCAGGCCCCTCCTCCACAGTGATTGCTCCCCTCAGTGATGGAAGACATGAGTTCAAATCCACTCTCAGACTTTCTAGCAGTTACCCTGGGAAAGTCACTTAACCTCATTCTGTTTTCCAAACTGTAAAATGGGGATAATAATAGCACCTACCTCAGAGTTGTTGTGAAGTTCAAATGAGATAATATTTGTAAAGCACCTAGCACATAGTAGGAGTTTAATAAATGCTTGTCCCCTTTCCTTTTTGCCCTCTGTAGAGCCTGGGCTGGAAGCAGAGCTAGTGATCTGGAGGGGGAAGAAGAGGGGTGCTGCTATTCCCAAGACTCTTGGGTTCAGTCATACACTATCAAAGTATGTGGGAAGGTGGAGGTGCCAGGTTTAATTTGCCTGGCATATGCTGCCAAAGAAATCTCTGGGTGGTGGTGGGAAGACAGTACTAGGAAGATTAGAATAAGCCTCCCTTTTAGAAGATGACACTTGAGCTGAGCCTTGAAGAAATCTAAGGATTCTGTAAAGTAGAGGTAAGGAGGGAGTACATTCCAGGTAAGAATTGTGCCTAAAAACATCCCATTATCTGTTCAGAATTAACATTTACCTTTAGGTCCAAGGCAATGATAATTTGAGGGCAGAAAGATTACTGATGCTTCCTCACTGAGTTCTGGATCAGTGTGCACCCACAGAAAACAGTTCCAGCAGACAGGGAGATGTGATGACCAGGATCCCTGGAGAGAAAGCTGACAAGCCTCGCTCCAAGCTGTTCAAGAACAGTGAAAAAACTCATTGCTATAGAACTGACCAGACAAGGCAAATGCTGTTCAAAAATCCCTGGCCATACCCAAGAGTGAGTAGGGTAGGTGGAAAAGAATCTCATGTTTAGAGTAACAGTCAAATTAAGGTTTATAGACAGTCTAAAAATTGTGTGATTCTTAACATCCACTGTCTATATCTCTATCACTCTGGCACCATTACTGCAAAAAAACAGAAGAGGATACTACTGAACTGAGGCCATTTTGTATTTTACTTTGCCTGATGCATTGCCATAGCCAAAAAAACATCATCACCAAATGGTTAGCTTAGAAGTGATGAAGAAATATATTAATAAAACCCATAGATGTTGGTCTAGTATTTTCAAAGCACCAGGAAGGTATGGGCCTGAAAAATATTAAAGCAACATAAAGGAAATTTAAGCCCATTTTAATTATGTAAAATAGCCAAATATACTTTTGCCACTCACATGATTTCATATTTACATAAGGAGATTAAAAAGGGATGTTCTTCAGTCAATTTGATTAGCATATTTCTTCCCATGTAACATGAATGTGCCCATTGGCATCTTTTTAAAAGGACAAAGAAAACTCCTGATTAGTGTTCTGTGACTGGGGCTGCCTCCAAGATAATTGGTTATCTGGGACTCTTAGGAGGAGAGAGTGGTCGCAAGAAGCCACCCCTTTATGCCAGACTTTAGAAAAGAGCCAGTAAACCACTCCCATCCTTTGTCCTTTTCCATTTTTCATTTTTTTAGGCAGTTGGGGTTAAGTGACTTGCCCAGGGTCACACAGCTAGTAAGTGTCAAGTGGTTTGGTCTGAGGCTGGATTTGAACTCAGGTCCTCCTGACTTCAGGGCCAGTGCTCTATCTACTACGCCACCTAGCTGCCGCTTATAAGCAGCATTTTCAAAAATCTTACATAGAACAAGACAGATAGATAGAATTTGAGGGGTTTTTTTTGGTTTTTTGGTTGCTTTTTGTTTCTTTTTTGCCAGGCGGTGGGGTTAAGTAACTTGCCCAGGGTCACACAGCTAGTGAGTGTTATGTGTCTGAGGCCACATTGAACACAGATCCTCCTGATTCCAGGGCCGGTCCTCTATCCACTGTGCCACCTAGCTGCCCCTTCCATTTTTCTATATTGTGTCTTTTGGTTTCTTTGGGTTTTTTTTTGGGGGGGGGACCTGCAGAGTGGGGTGAGAGCAGGTAGATTTTTTTTTCCATTCCCCCATACCAAGAACAGTTAATGGTGAATTGGGGCAGAAGCAGATACATGTTTGCCCAGTCAGCCTGAGCATAGAGTTCCTTCGTGTGGATGTTCCCAGAGTAAGACAGGGCAGTAACTGGAAAGGTATGTGAATCAATGTGAATGCTTTATGTATTTTCTGTGAGTCATTTCCTCCAGTATTTTCTGTGAAATAAATGCTTTTCTCTCTCATTAAGCATTTGTTACCTTGAGTGCTTGTGCGGAAGCTGAGGACTATTTTCCATGTTTGTGGAAATCTAGGTATTAGCATATTTGGAGATTTCCCAGGGGAAAAAAAAACCCTAGAAAGAAACAAACCAAGAATTGACCATTTGGGTCAGTTCCCGCATTCTGGGCTCACATGGACTGAGTCTGATTTGAATTGATTGGTCAAAAGGAACTGAAATTGTGCTATCAATGGGACAACCCCTTCAAATTCCATACACAGTTCCTCCCAAATTCATAGTGTCCCTCTGGTTTAGATTCCTCCCAAAAGGTGAACACACTTTGAAGGTGGTGAACAGGAAACCTCTTTCCCACTGGAAACTTCAATGTCCGAATAATCTCAGAGAAAATGGCAACGTCTTGGATCTCTCACTTATTAATGCCACTGCTCAAAGCCAGGTCCCTAACTTCCCTAACTATTCTTGGGGTTGGGGAAGGGAGAAATTTACTCACCCCAAATCACCACAACCTTTACTCCAAAAAGCACGAGGAAAAAATTAAGGGGGGAAAAAAAGGCAAGAGATAAGAATAGCTTTCTGACTTTCTTTTTACAGGAACCACAAAGAGGTGGTTCCTGACCAAAGCTTACTCTTCTGAGTTTCAGATATCCAGTCATTAGAGGGATACTACTAGTAATTGGAGATTAATCAGAGTTGTCTTTTTCTTTTTTAACAAGGTGCCAATGGGCATGACCTATGAGAGGGAGGAATGCTCAGGAAATTGATTAGGGAACTCCTGGGACCAATTTCCTTTACATTTAAGGATAAAAATATCACCATCAAAATAGGAAATTCTATCTCACATCAAAGAATAGTTGAGTAATTCTAATATTGTATAGTTTGAATTTCTGATAGCTGCTATATAAAATTTAATCTCAAAGGTATAGTATTAGATTGCTAAAATTAAGTTTTGTGAAAATATCTGTTCAACGGGATTTCCCATTCAAAAAAGCATGCTGTATATTTCTTATATTTATTCATTCTTTTTCTTTATTCTGACATTTATTTTTCTCCTACATATCATTTTTGACTACTCTCCCCTTCTGGATACCCTCTTCTCTCTGAGTTTTGTTACTGTTGGTTCTTCAATTTGCTGGACTACTCTTTCTGTCCATTTCCTGGATTTTTATCTATGTCACGTGTACTAACTATGGGTTGTCCCCAAAGCTTTGTCCAGGGCCCTCCTCTCTTTTTGCTCTACACTATCTCACTCCATGATCTCATTGGCTTCTATCAGTTCAATAAACATCTATGCAGATGATTTTCAGGTCTATTTATCCAACCCTGGACTCTCTTCTAATCTCCAGTCTCATATCACCATGGACATTTCTAACTCGCTGTCCTGTAGCTTCTCAAAATGTCCAAAACAGAAGTCTGTTTTTCCCAAACCTTTTCTTCTGCTTCCCTATTATTGGGGGTCCCCCACTCTTCTAAGCACCCAAGTTCATGTTTGTGTTACCTTCTAATTGTGCTCACCCCACATGCCCAATCCATGGCCAAGTCTTCTAATTTCTTTCTCTACATATCTCTTATATGTCCCCTTCTTTCCACTAACACAGCCACCACCCTAGTTCAGACCTTCACCACATCTGTCCAAGTTTACTGGATTAGCCATCCAACGGGCAACCCAGCCTCAGTTCTCTTCCCACCCTAAACTACTTTCTACAAAGCTGCCAATTTGACTCTCCTCAAGTGTAGGTCTAACCATGGTATCCCCACTATTCAAACTCCCATCACTCCTGATTACCTCCAAGATAAAATTTAGAGTTCTTTATTTGGCATTTAAAGCTCTTCACAACCTGCCCCCTGCCTACCTTTCGAATCTTACAGGAGGTAGCGCCAAGATGGCAGAATAACAGGAAGCAGTACAGCAAGCTCCCCCACCCCCATACTCCTCCAAACAGATTTAGGAAACACACTAGACTAAACCCTGATGGGGAAATCCAGTACAAAATCACAGTGAGTCACCCTTCTAGCCCCGAGATTCCACCAGAAAATGGAAACAGATAAGTCTGTGGATACTTGGGATGAGGTCTGGTCAAGAATGGTCGTGCAGTGCACTCCAGCACAGGAAGAGCTGTGCAACAGGCTAAGAGGAGGTTCCAGATCCACACAGTGGTCGCTGCAGAGGGCATGACCAGGCCCCAGCTGGCAACTCTGCTGTTCACTACCCAATTCCAAGTCTCAGATCCAGGGCTTAGAGGTGGAGTTCTGGGGTACAGAGCGGTCACAGATTGTAGCCTTAGAGGAGGAAGTTCAGAAGCTTCTCTCCTCTGACACTCCCACCACCCTCTTACAAGCCTCAACTCATGCTTGGACTTTGTAATAGTCTGCAATGGATGGGGGGGAGCTGGGAGAGAGGTTCCTGCCTGCCTCATCTCTTCCCTCTCCAATCTATTCTCCATTCAGCCACCAGTGTTTTTCCTAAAGCATGGATCCAACTATGTCACCCCCCTATTCAACAAACTCCAATGGCTTCCTATCACTTCCAGGATCAAATACAAAATCATCGTTGGGCATTCAAAGCCCCTCATAACCCAGCTCTCTCCCCCCATTTCCAGTCTTCTCAGATCTTACTCCCTGCCACATACTCTTAGAAAGCAACACTGGCCTCCTGGCTGTTCCACAAACAAGATTTTTCTCTCTCTTGGCTCCAAGCATTTTCTCTTATGTCCCCCATGACTGGAATGCTCTCCATGCTCATGTCTGCCTCTTGGCTTCAAGTCCCTATTAAAACCTCATTTTCTACAAAAAGCTTTCCCAACCTTACTGAATTCTAGCTCCTTCCCTACTTTTCCTGCGTATACCAGTAGTTTGTACACGATTGCTTGCTTTCTCCCCCATTAGATTGTGAGCATGAACTGTCTTTTACCTCTTTTTATATCCCCAGCACTTAGCATGGTGACTAAGCTCAAGAGAACAGGGTCTCAGTCCCAGTTTCTAGCCCAATCTGAAGTCTGCAGAGTAACAACCAGAACGTAAATTCAGAACAAAGTAGAGACAGCATTTTGGTGGCACAGAACCAGTAGCACCTTCTAGCTAGCTGACAGTGGCTGAGTCTAGTTGAGTCTACTGTTGCTCAGACTCAGACAAGATCAAGAATTGGCAGAGCTCAGAGCAGAAGGAGAATTATCAAATTTTCCCCTTATCAGACCACTTTGGAAGCACTGAAAACACTGGTACTCAGACTATCCTTGACATCATGGGATAACACAACATTCAATACCCCAAGAACGCAGCAAGAGGACCAGCCCAGATCTTCTCTACAGAAGTGCACAGAGCCTGGTTCTAACATCAAATCTTACATCAAGAAGTAAAGCTATAAGACCGATCAAACAAAAAAAAGGAATCCCACAATAAAAATCTGTTATAGTGACAAGGATGCTCAAGGCACAAACTCCCCCCAAAAGTGACTTTTTTTTTTGTGAGACAATTGGGGTTAAGTGATTTGCCCAGAGTCACACAGCTAGTGAGTGTTATGTGTCTGAACTCAGGTCCTCCTGACTCCAGGGCTGGTGCTCTCTTCACTGTGCCACCTAGCTGCCCCCAAAAGTGACTTTCAAACATTTGAGGCAAAGCCTCAAAGGAAAAGACCATGGGGAATAAAACCTGCTAGAATTCCTGAAAAGATGAAGAATTTTTTTTTAAGAGCTGAACAACAGATACAGTGACAAGGCAGCCAAACAACTTTAAAACCATCAGGAACACATCAGAATAACGATCAACCACAATTCTACAGGAGAAATAAGACACGCTACCTATCTGCTGAGAAAGTGGTGAAGTTTTAGAGTGCAGAATGAGACAAATGCACACGTATATACCTATGTATGTATGTATATGCATGTGTATGTGTATGTGCATATATTTAACTCTTCTTACATTCTTCTCCTCTCCCACACAAAGATCCAGACATCCTGGTCCTACTTAATGCTCCCTGCACACACTTCATCTCCCTATGGCTGTTTTCCATGCTTACAATGCTCCTACCCTCCTGAACTTTGACTCTTGGAATGCCTGGCTTTCCGAGACTCAGCTCACATGCAGCATTTCCAGCAGGCCTTTCCTAGTCCCCTACCTGCTAGACTAGCCCTTCTAAATTTCCTTCCATTTCATCTGTATCTTCTATCCTTGTATCTTCTGATTTATATATGTAACCTCCCCCCCTCATTATAACATAAGCACCTCAAAAGCAGGAACTGTTTTTGCTTTTTTTTTTTGTATCTCTCTTTTTAACACAATGCCTGGCACATAATAAGCCCTTAATAAATGCCAGCTGAGTAACTGATAGTTAGCACTTTTAGCTCAATAAAACTTGTTTGAATCTTACACCAGCTTTACAAAACTAAAGAATATTGCCTTAATAGTGCTATGCAATTAAATCTTTTGAAAGCACATTTTAAACACTCTTAGTTGCTACAAAATTATTAATTCTGAGTTACCCCAAAACATCATAAGAAAAATAAATGTACCCTTGGACTCTCATGGCTTTTTATTTTCTTGAAAAAATGAGACGACCAAAATCATCTTCTATCAAACACTTTTGGCCCTAGATTTGTTTATCGGTCCATTAAACAAGTATCAAAGTCCTGGATAACAAAAAAATATTTACATATTGAATGCAAAATAAATACAAAATAATGGAAAACATTTGTTTTCCACAGATTTACTCTGCTTTCTTAGTCTTCAAAGCCTTCTGCTTCATTTTTCTTTGTCTTTTGTATATCTTTTTCTTTCTCGTTTTCAAACTAACTTTGGGCTCTGGTTTCACAAACAGTATTTCCACTGGCTTTTCTTCAGCTGGCGTCTTAAAGACATCATCAGTAGGATCTTCTGCAATAACAGTTCTATCTTCTTTCTTCTTGAGCCTCTGTACATCTTTGACTTGTTGTTTCTCCCTGTATTTTGCAGCTGTGGCCATTCTCACTATACGTCGATGCTAGAAACAGAATGAAAAGTGCAGGACTAAAATAAGAGAATGTTTTGGAATCTGGATAACACAATTATGGACAAAAATTTCTTTCACCCAAAATAAGAGAAAAAATCATTATGTTGCACAAAAGACCAAACAGAAATAATTTAATGCAAGTAAAATTAATTTCACAACTTTTATCATAAAAACAGCTAAACAATTACTTCACATAAAAGAACAAATACTGTTTCAAGGAAATTGAAATATGGCTCTAATACCACAAGAACTGTTAAAACTAAAGCCCAAACCCAGCTTACCATATTTGGTGACTGGTAGTGTGGATTTTCATATAAAGTTGGTCCCCCAAAACTGCCTTGGAAAATCTTTATGAGATTTAAAACAAAACGAGGTCCAATTTCTACAAGGGCAGCATCTTCTTCTATTATCTAGAATAAAGAGAGATACTTCTCAACTTGTTTCTGATGTCCCTCTACAAATAAGCAGTGGTTAGAGTCACATCACCATTGTGTCCAGGAGATATTATGATCTAATTTTCTTTCATTACATTTAGGTATGACATCTAACAAATGAGAGGCAGCATGATGGAGTGGTTAAGAGCTGATACTGGAGCCAGGAAGAAGTAGTAAAGACCTACATCTGACACTCGAACAAGTCATTTAAGTTCTCAGGGCCCCTACTCACTCCCACAGAGATACATTCCTAAAGGAGAAGTCACATGTATCATATTAACTGCTAATAATATGTACCACATTTTACATTTATACAGCACTTTATAAAACTCATTATATACATAATTTTAATTAATCCTTACAAAAATCTTGTGAGATAGGTAGTATAAGTACCATACCTATTTACAAACTGGGAAAATGAAGTCCAGAGGGGTTAAATGATGTGCCCAACATTACACAATTGCTAACTATTAACCTGGGGGCTTGAATCTTTGCAACTCACTCAACATTGGACCTAAGTCTCTTCATCTGTAAAATAGGCTGGGAGGAGGGGAGGAGTAGTTTGAGTTCAACTAGAAGACCTCTAAGGTTCTTTCTAGCAATAAATCTACCACTCCGAAAAATAGATGAATTGGGACATGGGACCTGGAACTTCCAACTCAAAATCTAGTGCTCCTCCCAATAAACTAAGCTAAATTCCCGGCACAGTAAGACCAGGAAGAGTTTTACAAAATACTTTGAGCACCTTTAAAAAATAAAAAAGGCTTTTAATTAACTTACCTGATAGTTACGAAACCAGATCCTATTGTCCATAATGGTGAAGGTAAACACATGGTCAACAAATGGTTGGCTCTTGGGATGGTATTGTGGAGTACAAAAAATCTATTGAAGAAATACATGCATACATACATACATACATACATACATACATAAATATACATATAATATATATGTTGGTCTAATTCAAATTTCCATTGTTTATATCTGATATGCCAAAAGGTGTGTCTAACATACACATTAAAAATACATGCATTCTCCCCTTTAACTGCAGAAGTAGGAGGCTATAGGTGTGAAATATTATATATACTGTCAGTTGAGGTTAATATCTTGGTTGGTTTTCCAGAACTGTTTATTTTATTTTTATTATTTTAATCTTTGGACTCAGAAGTGTAAGGAAGGGAGGGAGGGGTAAAGCTTCCTAAATGGATATGATATAAATCCAAAAACATAAAAAAATTTTTTTAAGGAATTCAGTTTATTGTATATTGCTATAAATGTGTGAACTTCTAAAGATTTACCTGAATAAGGAGTTCTTTTATCAAAGAATAATGTGGAGATTCATCAAAAGTCTACAAAAGCAACATAACATTATTATTGGCCAACAGAAAATAGTTTAATAATAGTCACAACTAAAATATGCTATATGGATTTTTTTTTAAAATCAGGACGTCATACAGAAAGCACAGAACTTACAGGATCAAAGGACAGAAGAGGACGTGAACCTCTCAAACAGTTTCCAGTCATCTTTAACTCTGCCAAAGTATGAACTGCAATGGATTTTGAAACAACAAATTTAGGTTTGTCACAGTTAATTCAAAAATATCTTAAGCAACATATTACAAAAGGATTCATCATTGTATCAACTTACTATTTTGAACTAAGAATTTAGCTGACGGGCCCTGAGGTGAATTTGAAAGCCTGAAAACATTAAAGAGATTATTTAAGAAACGAGGGAAAAAATACAAAGTGATCACTAAATAACTGAGGCTAAGAGAAATAAAATACATTTTTAATATCCTATATTAACATAGTTTATTATCTTTAGTAGTTATTTTTTTAAAACAAAAAGTAACCACGCAAATCTTTCATTTTTTATGGAAAACTTCAAAAATATGTGTAAAGACAAAAAAGGCAGATGAAAAAAATACCTATCAAACAAATGGCTTGAAATCTAGACTTCTATACATAAAATACACATTTCTGTAGTATGTGCACCACAGGTATTTTAAGTTGAACAATTCCAATGCTTAAATGATATATTCTCTTACCACATATAGAGATCTTGTTTTTTCTTGGCTTCAAAATAGATACATTTATTGCAGTTCTTTATTTCACAGACCTAAATGAAATAAATTATGGGAAACAATGCTCTAAAAACCAACCCAAACAGTCTGGCAAATTTGGCAAGAATTCTTTTCATAAATGTTTAGTTAATGCGAAAATGAGGTAGTCATTTGATATCATCAAAAGCACATAATATGTGCCAGGTGGTGGGGATACAAAAACAAAAATTAACTTACATTCTGCTGGAGGATAACATATTTTATACCCACATAGCTATGAATAAAAATAAAAAGGGGTGACGAGGGAGATGTATAACATCAGGAAAGGCCTCATGAAGTAGCTGAGCTTGGAAGGAAGCAAGGGATGTCTAATATCTCTGTACAGGTCAGGAGAGAGTAGATTCCAGGTGAGGGAAGGGATGGGGGAGGGGAGGGGGATAGGTAGCCTATGTAAAATTAAAAACCAAAAGATGTACTATCTTGTGTGAAGAACAGCAAGAAGGTTAATCAGGCTGGACTGTTGAAGTACAAGAGCAAACAAATCTTGCAAAAGACTACGGTAGAGGAAAAGTGAAAATTGGAAACTTGCTAACAGGGGTCAACCTGGTTCTTTTCTTAGGATTAATCTTGAAAATTGACCAAATAGTCTGTTTATCTTCTTATTCTTTTCTTCTCTCACAGGCTAAAAACTCCTTTCCTCTCATATGGAGACAGCTGCCTTTCTGCTTTGGGTCTAGCTTTCTGAAGTGATGAACTTTCTATTTTTTTTGGGGGGGTGGTGAGGCAATCAGGATTAAGTGACTTGCCCAGGTTTACACAGCTAGTACATGTCAAGTGTCTGAGTCCAGATCTGAACTCAGGTCCTCCTGACTTCAAGGCCGGGACTACTCAGTGCACCACCTAGCTGCCCCTGAAGTGATGAACTTAAACTTAAATGCCCAGGAATCTCTAGTTGTTTCCAAACCACAAAAAACAAAGAATACGAAAAGGGAAAAGATGCCTTAAGGCTATAATGAAATACATTTACATACTTCTTCACATACTTCTCTCTGGTCAAAGTATAGTCAGTATGGAGAAGCCCAGAACCAGAGTAAGTGGCAGAAGAAGAATCAATCTGGACTTGTTACCTGCTATACAGTACCAAATCTAAATAGCACCATCACCCCCTTACACAAAGTGGAGACAAAGGCCATAAAGACAGTTATTCTTTTTGTTACTTCTGGTGGTGAATGAGGCAGATATGCTGTCCTCTGTTGCTATTTATGTTGTTTTTCTTGACTTCAAGTCCTAAAAAGGTCATTCAGGGGCCTTTCTTTCCAGTGTATGCCTGGGTTGCATGCCCTCCTCTTCTCTTTTAGAAGGCTTCAGCTCACTTGCCACCTTCTGGGAGAAGTCTTTTCTGATCCTGAGAGTGCTCTCTCCCTACTCCAATTACACTGTAGTTACCTAACATTTCATTGTTCTATTTTCTCAATATAATGTTAAGCTCCTTGAGGGTAGGATCTGTTTTTCATTTTGCCTTTGTATCCCCAATGCAGTGTACATAATAAATGCTTGTTGAATTGCATTAAACATTAAGATAAAGATTAGAAACTTTAAATTATGCTACATTTCTAGTAATACAGCTTAGTAAAATCCTTAATTTGTGAAAGACAGATCTGAATATAATCTATCTCAGAATAACACTAAAATATTTCCTCAGATTTAGAGAACCAAAGAAGCAATGTAAATTAGATTCTGAGTATGGCAAATGGAGCATTCATTCATAAACTCTTTCTTTAAAATGATCAGACAGTGGATTTCTTAGATCATACTTTAAGCTACATAATGTGACCTCAAAACATATGCTACAAACAAATGAATCCTTCCTAAGGTCAACAGAGACTAACAATTTAAGAAAAGACATACAAATATTAAAGATCAATAAGAAGTCAATCCTAAAGCATCTCACTTGTCAGTTCAAGTTTAAAACTCTTAATAATCTCTTAGTTTCAAGGAATGCTGTATAAAAACAGCTAGATGGTACAATGAATAGAGCACTAGGCCTGTAGTCAGGAAGACCTAAATTCTAGTCAGGCCTCAGACACTTACTGGGTGTGTGACTCTGGGCAAGACAGAACCTGTGCCTCAATTTCCTCATCTGTAAAATGGGGATAATCTCCCAGGGGTGTTTCGAGGATGAAATGAGATAATAATTGCACAGCGCTTAGCACAATGTCTTGCAGATAGTAAGTAAGCACTTAATAAATGTTTACTTTTAAATAATAAATGTTTACCTCCTTACTATCCAACAAGTATTCAAAACACCTACACATCAAGTACACAGCACTGTCTTAGGTTATACAAGGAATAGGATTTTATAATTTAGTTGGAAGACAAGTTTAAAATACAAGTGATAAGAAAAGTGGTAAAAAAAAGTATGTACAAGGGCTAAATTATGTGCCACAGACTAAACGCTCTAAGAGTCTAGAAGGGAAAATAAGGGTCAGAATAGTCCAGGATGATTTCATGGACGTGGGACTTTGCCCTGGAACTTAGAGAAGGCCATTTTGAGGGTGGGGGAAACATTGCCGGTAAGAGGTTAATGTGAACAAAAGTTGTGTGCAAGGCAAATCCTGTGTCACATTTGTAAGACAGTGAGAAACCTGCCTGACTAAAGCAGAAGTCCATATGTTTGGGAGTGAAGGGAATGGCTGGATAGGCAGAACAAGCCTTGAAAGGTACTAAAGCACTTTGCCAAATACTTGCTATGAGTTAGGCACTACGGTAAGGTCAGGGACGTGGACAACATCTGGGATTTATCAGTATCGCAAACTCCCAAGGGAGGATAGTCTTACAGGGCACTCAGAGCACTGGAGTCAAACTCAAATAGAAAGAGATCCTTGAAGGCCACATAGTGACTTAGAAAAGCTTAAATTAACATTATCTATGTTGTACTGTATTTTTTGTTAAACATTTCCCAGTTACATTTTAACTTAGTTCAGGCAGCAATAGAGTTTCTGAGAATTTGACACCTCTGGTCTAGAGCATTCAAGATTAAATGACTCAGATCTCACAGCCAGTATGTGTTAGAGGGACTTGAACTTCGGTCTTCCTAGCTTCAAAGTCAGCTCCCTAGTCACTATGAAAAGCTATTTCTGTCTAGACTGGAATATTCTAATCAAGCAAAACACTCATTAATGCTGGACTTATTTTGACAAGTTGAGTTAGTTCTCAAATCATCATCTTAATATTTTTAATCAAAGTTCCTAAAGGATGTTTCAAAAAATTCTACATGTGGTTCTTTTCTAAATTACCTCATTAATTACAAACAACTTGTCTTTCCGGTCCATTTTGTTATCTGGTAAAAGAAAAAAAAAAAGTAAAGAAAAATGAACAACTTACAAAAGAGGACTCTGAAAGTTCCAAACAAAAATCTTTTCTATGCAATAATCTTAAAGATCATGCTCACAAAAATCAATTTAAATAAATAAAAGAATATTAATTTTCACATCAATACTTATATAAACATTTTGCCCACACATTCAAATGGATTCAAATCTCAAGTGTCCTCCAATAATGCAGATGGCAAATCTCCATACCTGTTCATCCCTCATGACTCCTGTCTATGCTAGAGGGGAGCTATCCCATGTGCTAAAGTCCTTCTTGCTTACTCCTTGCAACTCCTTTCCAATGGAATACTCTGGCTGTCCACCTGTCAGCCCTCATCACATTAGCAACTCATCTTCTCTTACTGACATATTTTACTCTTCTTCCCAGTTATATTTTAACTCCCTGTTCATACTCACCCTGTATCTCTTTATTGCCTCTGCATATTCATTTTTAATCCTTCAGGGATGTTGTATTCCATGCTATACTGCCACATGGAAACACTGGTAGAATGCCAGTTTTTTAAAAAATGGTCCTCTATTATCACTGGCCTTTAAAAGAGTTTTGCAATTTCCCCAAAGTGGTCCAAGCTGGTCTCCTCCTTTCTTTTTAACTGTGGGTCCAACATGATGTCCACTTGTATTTTCTGTTCCAGATTTATATATTGAGGGACAAGTTCTATAGGTTTCCTATTCAAATATATACATGCCACAATCTAAGCAATAAACATTCTTTACCTAGCTTCATCTTTCCTGTGTAGATGGTCAGGCCAAACTCCTTTGAAAGAATTTGAAAGAAACCATCACCTAGATGACCACACTTCTACCTGTTTTATGATCTATGTGACATTAAAGGTCGGAGAGTCACTGACTAGGGTGACTTATATCTTGAATGATTCTGACGTATGGATAGGAAATGTTTTATTATAAAAGAGCCTATAAGGCAGCTTTTTGTTCTGTGGAATTCAACGCTTTTTTTTTAATCAAGAGTAAGCACAGTGTATTTTACTGTGAAAAGGTAAAGATACAGCCCATTGCTGAAAATCACATTAGAAAGCCTGCTTGTTTCCATATTCTTACCTTTAATGAGGATGCCTTCAATTCACATGTAATAACAATAATATAAGCTAACATTTCATAGCACTTTAAGATTTACAAAGCATTTTACAAATACTATTTCATCTGACCCTCATAACAACGCTGGCTGCTATTATTACCCCCATTTTTATAGATGAAGAAATTGAGGCAAAGAGAAGTTAAGTGAATTGCCCAGAATCACACAGCTCTTAAGTGTCTGAGGCAGAATCTGAACTCAGATCTTCTCAACTC
Source organism: Phascolarctos cinereus (assembly GCF_003287225.1). Classification (NCBI taxonomy): domain Eukaryota; kingdom Metazoa; phylum Chordata; class Mammalia; order Diprotodontia; family Phascolarctidae; genus Phascolarctos; species Phascolarctos cinereus. The sequence continues at coordinate 357,744,495 of NW_027555847.1, forward strand.
CCAAGTCTAATGCTCTATCCATTATGCCACCAACCTAACCCTTTATGACCCATATCAAGATTTTATATTAATTGGAAAGTAAATACATGGAACGACTAGGTGGTTCAGTAGATAGACTGCCAGGCCTGAAGTCAGGAAGACCTGAATTCAAATCTGATCTCAGACACCTACTAGCTGCGTGATCCTGGGCAAGTCACTTAACCCTCTTTGCCTCAGTTTCCTCATTTGTAAAGTGAGCTGGAGAAGGAAATGGCAAACCATTCCAGTATCTTTATCAAAAAAAAAAACCCAAATGGGGTCACAAAGAGTGGGACAGGACTGATGACGACTGAACAACAAAGAACAAAGTCATCAGTTATTGAAGTCTTCTCTCCATTCCCTTTCTTTGGTAGGAATATGGTCTAAGATATTTTTCCTGTGCCTCTGGTTTCTTACCCTCCTCCAGAGACCTTGTAAACTGGTCCCTCCACATCCTAACATAACTTAAGGTGTTTCCTCCAATGTTGCTCTCTCTTATGACCTTAGTCTGATCTGGCTGCTTTTGCTGTTTGGTCTTTTAGTGCCATTTTTACCCCCTCTATAAGCATATCCAGGACTGCGAGGTCAGACAACAAGGATGATGTATCTGATAGAGACCACTGCTTGTCATAATTTACAAATTTTCCATTTTCTTCTTTTTCGTTTTATTCCTCTTTCATTTTCATCCTTAAATGCTTTCTCTGAGCTGTTTTTGCCCTCCACGAAAGAGGTCTAACTCCAAATCTGTAATAATGCTTTAAAGCTGACAAAGTCTATTTATGAGATTATTGATTTAGAGATGGAAGGTACCTTAGAAGTCAACTAGCTGGCCAATCCCTTTAGTTTACAATGTAAGGAACTGAGTCAGCTCAGGGAGATGAAAAGCCCAAGCTAACTCAGGATTGAACCTCCGGTTCCAAACCCAGTGCCCTTCTCACCATACCATGTCACCCCCCTCAACCTCCTGTGAAGCAGGTAGTATGAAAATTTAGTTTGCAGATGACCAAACTAAAGGTTTTTCTGAATACAAAAGCACTGCTGTTTCCACTAAACCACATGACCTCAGACCCCATTACAACCCCCTTCAGTAACAAAAGATGCAATATTCCTGGCTTTGACAGCTTCAGCTGCAGTGACTCTTGACCACTTGGCTTCCCAGAGTAACCCAGCTTGGGAGCTCAGTCCTCACCCAGACCAAGGGCTGGATCTCATGAGCCCCAGAAGCCTAGCAGCAGCAGCACCAAAATCCAGCAGATCTGGAGAACATCCAGGGCCATGAACTAAAAGAAAGGCAGCTAGAACTATGTCAGGAAAGAAATGATCCCACAGGCCCCGAGCCCATTACAGTGTGGCAGTGCAATATAAAATACTTCATGTTCATGTTATTATAATTCTGATACAGTGGCAGTTGAGTAACATAGTGGACAGAATGCTGGGCCCGGAGTCAACAAGACCTGAGTTCAAATCTACCCTCAAATCCACCCATACTTAACTACCTGTGTGACCCAGGCAACTAATTTAACCTCTGTCTGTCTCAGCTTACTCATCTGTCAAATGGACTTGTAAGGATAAAAGGAGATAATAAATGCAAAAAGATAAGCATAGTGCCAGCCATATCGTAGGCACTATATAAATACCAGCTATTATGGTGATGATCCTGAGCATAAAGAAAAATTTTAATTGTATTCAGTAATTCTTTTTTAAGGAAGTAAGAAAGCATGTAAATCCATTTTAGAAAGATTTATAGCAATAGAAATGGAGATGGATAAAATGGACATAATTTGGGCACTTGAAGAATTACATTTTTGAAGTAAATCATTCCCTAATTATGCCAACTTAACTAAAATAATCACTGCTCATCACACATAAGAGACTGTGCTAGTTACATGAAGTATTACTCTACTTGGAAATATAATTATACAAACATCTGCATATAACTATTCCCAACATAAAGTTTTAAAAGTATACAATAAAAAGAGATGGCTTATAGGAAAAACCAACCTGCTTTAGAATGAGGCATCAATGTTCTTAAATCTTGCATTAAATGTCTTGTTCTGAAATTTATTCCCCTGGATGAGAAGATAAGAACCCGCTCTTTATTCTTCCATTTACCCTAGAAGAAAAAAAAATTTTAAACAGATAAACTTCAGAACGGTACTGAATGTATACTGTCAAAAGCTAGATCCCAAATGTAACTAGACTGATAAATAGTAGCACTTGTTACATCTGCTGACACACTTCACACATTTATGCTATTATACTTCTCAGTGTGAATTTTTTTTTTTTGGCTAGGCAATGGGGTTAAGTGACCTGCCCAGGGTCACACAGCTAGTAAGTGTCATGTGTCTGAGACTGGATTTGAACTCATGTCCTCCTGACTCCAAGGCCTGAGCTCTATCCACCAAGCCACCTAGCTGCCCCTTTAGTATGCATTTTAATGGGAAAAGGCCAAAGCAGTAATTTTACAGTGAACTATTCTAATAAAAAAGAAAATTCATAATTATATTCAGATGTTAAGACATACAAAGTACTTTCCTCACAATACTTTGCGAAGCTGGCACTAAAAGTATCATCCCTTTTACTGATGAGGTCAAATGACATTGCACAGATACCAAGTGTTTGAACTGGGATTCAAAACCAAGTTTTCTGACCCTAAGACCTGCAATACCGTATAAAAATACGGGAAAGTTTGATGGAATGACTATTCATACACTGTATGTAAGATTTTAATATAAAGTGAAGTTTTATTCAGAATTGATGCCCACTCCTCAGCACCCTCCCCATTTGAAAAAAATTCCCTATTTATGTTCTCTTTGTATTAAAGGATTTACAGGCTGCACTTGTTAAATTTTTTAATTATCATGAATTTGACAAACATGGTCATTTCCCTTCATAAAGTAAAAAAGAAAAAGGAGCATATATAAAATTTTGAATCTTTATTACATACATATGTCTTTAGGTAGCTAACAAATTAAACATGGTAGTTCCAAAACTGTCTCACTTGTCTTTATCTCCCTGATGTTCTCTTCAGTATTCTTTAATGTTTGATTGTTATTCTTTTCTTCAGTACCTCTCTTCCCCACAAGTGTTCCTCATCTCAACGACCCTTCTTTGTGACAAATAAGCACTGTTAGGCAAAATAAATCCACAGATCAATTATGTCTTTAAATTTTTTTTTAAAAATTACATTCTATAACTCTATTCCATCAACTGTATGTCCAGAACGGAAAGCATGATTCATCGGTTTCTAGAGTTATAGTCTGATCACTGCATTGACCATAGTCTTTCAAAGCTGTTTTCCTTTACAGTGTGACAATCACTGTATAAATTGTTCTCCTGGTTTTGCTCACTTCCTTCTCCAATCAGTTCATAAAAGTCTTCCCAGGCTTCTCTGAAAGTCTTCCTGTTGACATTTCTTTTGGCACAATGACATTTTATTATCATATATCATAATTTGTTTAGACATTCCTCAACCAAAGGACATCTGCTTAGTCTCTTGGTCTTTGCTAAAACAAAGTTGGGCTTCACTTTTTAATCTTCAACTGTTATTTGCTGCAGTTCTATAAGACATTACATAATTCAACAAAAAAAAAATTAAGTGGCTCCGATGCTATGCAAAGTATTGTGCTTGGGGATACAAAGACAAATGAAAAAAGGCCCTGCTTCCAAGAGGCTAACATTCTTCTAAGGGTTTGGGACGGCCAAGTATGTGAAACAATGGAAGGAATAAAAATAAATAAGGGGAAATGAATTTCAAACTGTGTTAGAACCCCTCAAATACTTGAGTTATCAGTCAAGTATGTGTGCATATTTTCTATTTGTTAAATTGGAAGCATATTCTAAAGAGATGATAAAGAAAAATGCCTTTTGCTGATCCCTCTATAACAAATGGATAGAGTACTTTATTTCATAAAACCCCAAGAACAGCCTAAAAGAGATGGAAAGATAAATTTTTTTTCTAACTACCACAAAAAATTACCTTAAAAGCAACTACCTTCCAGGTAGTCTTCCCGGTCTTTCTGTGAACAATAACTATACCCTTCCCTCAAAACTAGTCAAGCACTCTGTGCTTTTATTAGAAAAATAACTGTAACATGTAAAGTGCCTGTGCATTGATCCCTCGGAAGTTTACTGGCTTCTCCTGAAAGCAGAGACAACATCTTAAACTTTTTATCTCATTCTGCTACTAACAATTCTCTGCACACAAAAGGCTTCAAAAATGCTTGAAATTAAAAAACAAAAAATGGCACCACCTGATAAAAAAGAACTATTTGTAATATGAGTGGATAAATGATCAGGATACATATCATAGGTTATCAATTACTTCCCATTCTGTTGTCAGCCCTCACCCTCTTTACTCTTTTCCTTTTCTCTTTTCTTGGCACAGCATCATTTTTGTATTCCTGTTAAGTCTACTTCACTTACTCTTCATTTTTTCATTCATCAAAAATGGACTTTCCAGTTATTCCAAGCCCTCTTCCTTTTTCATTCATTCAAAAAACATTTATTGAGCACCTATTCTATGTCATGTACTATGCCAGGTAGAGGAACATGAAGATAAATACAAGACAACTCCTCTTCTCCAACAGCTGCATAGTGCTTACTTACATTCTGTATTGAGACATACAATAATTATGTGGACAGAAAAGTGAATACAATATAAATACAAAGGAGATATCAATTAATTACTGGGGGGAGCACTATAGACTCAGAAGATTGGATGGGCTTCTAGGACAGGGGGCACTTGAGACAAACTCTGAGGGCGAGAGGAGAGAGCATCCACCCATGGAAGAGGATCTGGGAAAGGTCTAAGGCACAAGGTGGAACATGGCTGGCTGGAACACAGAGGACATGAAGGGGAATAACATATAATAAGCCCGGAAAGCTTGGCTAAAGCCAGGTGGGGAAGGGCTTCAAACACAAGCAACAACAGAGTATGCCAGTCTGGCTGAAATGTGGAGCCAGACTGTAAAGAGCTTTAAAAGCCAACAAGAGGGGCTTCTATTTTATCCTAGAGGTAGTAAGAAGGAGCCACTGGAGCTTTTTGAGCAGAAGAGTAACAAGGTCAGACCTATATTTTCAGGATAACAATTTGGCATTTATGTAGACAATGGACTGAAGATGGGAAAGACTGGGAGATCAATTTGGGAACCACTGCAACAGCCCTCTTAAGACAGAAGTAAGGAATATCTCAACTAGGTGGGAGCCACGTAAGGGGAGAAAGGGGATGACTACAAGAAACACTGTAGACACAGAATCAGCAAGACTTGGCAAATGATTTACATGAGGGGTGAGAGACAAATTGACGAGGACATGAAGGATGCATACCTGAAAGACCAGAAGCAGTATTCTACAAGGAAACAGGTTAAATTAGGAAGCGGAACAGATTTGCAGAGAAAAATGAGCTCTGTTTTATATTTGAAATGTTCTACAGGCAGCTGGTGATAGAAGATATTCTTTCAAGCACAGTTTCAACTACCACCATTCAGAATCAAAAACTCCAAAATCTCCTTATCAGATTAACCTCTTCTAATTTCATCTTTCCCTTACTTGTGCTAAACCTACTCATCATCACTGAGCCCTCTCGCTTTCTCAGGCTATTTGACTCTTACTTTCTGTTTGGTTTTCCAATCTCAACTTTATAGTTAACCAGATTAGCTTTACACTGTCCCTCGGCCCTTGACCCTATCAATACTCATGGCTTAACAAACCTAACCATAGATAATTTCCATCATCTGCCACTTCTTTCCACTCCTGTTCACACACTGCAGAATGGAGATATGCAACATCGCACAACCAAACTGACGCAGGGAGGCCAGCACTCACTTCTCAACTCAGTGCCTTTGCAATGGCTGTTCTAAACACTTTCTTATGTCCTCCTGGAATCACAGATTTAGAGCTGGAAGAGACCTTAGAAGTCATTGAGTCCAACACTCTCTTGCTGGATTGTTGCCTACAAAATTCAACTCAAGTGCCACTTCCTACATTGTCTCTCCTGATCTCTCCAGCTGCTAGTTCTCTTCCCTGACTGATATCTATTTATTTTGTATACACACTGTCTTCTCCAATACAATATAAGCTTCTTGATGGCAAATACTATTTTGTCTTTATACCCAATGCCTAGAATAGTGCCTAAAAAAATAACAGGAGCTTAATAAGTGCTTGCAGATTGATAACTAAAATCTTCAACTCCTCAAACTTCTCATATAAACACCTGCTACACCTCAGATTAATGCACCTCATTTCCCCTTTCTCGAATTAATTTCTCTTCTTAGCTTCCTTTGGTTAATGTTACCACACGTTTCTGGCACAAAAACCTTAGGAATTTTTTACTCTTCAATTCTGTAGGCCCCCTTATCCAAATTGATCATTTTTTTCCTTTATCTCCACATCTTCCTTTTTATTCTCAATGCCAACACCCAGATTACATCAATAAGCTCCCTACTGCTTCTAGACCCCTGGCTCTTCAATATATCCTCAACACACCATGGCTAGGTTAATTTTCCCAAGGTACTTCTTTGACCCCATCACTCCCCCGGTGCTTCATAGTTTACCAAGTCCAAGCTTCATCACTCCTGACAATCTAGCTCCACCCTACCTTTCCTAATTCAACTCTCCACCATGAACCACTCACTCTTTCCAATCTGAACTCTATTTCCCCCCAAATATATATATATGGTACTTTTGCCACTTTCACACATTTGCTCATATCATTTTCTCCACCTGAAATGCTCCTCTTCACCTAGAGAAATCCTAACCACCCTTTCAAGGCCAATTTAAATGCACCCTTACCCTCCTCTTCTCTCTGATGCTTACTCTGATCCTCCAAGAGAAGCAACTCCCTCCTTCCTCTGTACTCCTATTACATTTAATTTGACTATTTATATAGTTACATTCACCCAAATGAGTTGCAAACTAGCTCATTCTATCTTTCCAGGCCAATTACACTCCTCACCACTCTAAAGTTCCAGTCAAATTGCCATACTTCTGTTTCCCATACGAGACATTTCATCTCTCATTCCTGAACCACTGCAGTCTGTCTCCATCTGAAATGCTCTCTCCTTTCCACAAAACCTGGAAGCATCTAGTTCCCTTCAAGGTTCAACTCAAGTGTCACAAGAGACCTCTCCTGACTCCCCCAGATGGCAGTTCCTCTTTTATCCTAGGAGAATGTAAATCCTAGAATGATTTTTTGTCTTCTTATCCTTAACATCCAGTGCAACATCTAGGACATAGGAGGCATTTGATAAATGTTTGCTGAATGAAGAACCACAGTAGAAATCTTGACTTATTTTGTTAATTTCCCATAGCACCTAGATCATGCTAGAACCTTAGAGATGATTCAGCAGGAGAAATACTTTTTAAAAAAGTTTCTTCGCCTATAACCCATCAGAGCAGGAATAGAGAGCACTGGACCTAGGAGTCAGGAAGACCTGAGTTCAAATCCTGCCTCAAACACTAGCTGTGTAACCCTGGACTAGTTCCTTCATCTTCTTTTACCCCCGTTTCTTCAAATGCAGAACGGGGATAACAACAGCACCTACTTCCCAGGACTGCTGAGACAATAAAGTGAGATGTTTGTAAAGTTATCATTATTGTTATTAATCACAGTGGGGGAAAACAATAGCAAGAACCAGCCTTTGAGCAGAATATTAAAATTCCCGCTTGAGAATGGATAAAAGTGGGGAAGGATGCTCAAGACACCTTCTTGCTCCCTTCAAGTCACACCCAAAGCTCCACCTTCTGCAAGACGCCCCTCCTAGTGCCCCCTCCCCTAACCTCAGTGCCTTCACTCAGACCGTCCCCAACCTAGCTGTCTGTACCTCGTCTGCATGCAGTTGTTTGTTGTCTCCCGCTCTAAGACTGAACTCCTAGAAAAAAAAAAACATGTTTTTCCATCCCCATCGCTTAGCACAATGCCTGGCACACAGCAGGCGCATAATAAGTGCTGGTTGCCTTGACAAGTTCTGTAACCTGGGCTGAGACAACCTCTCGCCTCCGCTCGCCGGCGACAACCACGTGCGCGGGCCGGCGGGGGCCCGGCCTGGCTGCGGAGGCCGGAGGGAGCCGAGGGCTGCCCCGCACCGAGGACCGCCAGGCCGCCGTCCCCTCGTGGGGGAGAATGCCGGGTCGGGGTCACGCGGGGGGCCCACGCTCCCACGCCAGACCCGGAGCTGCCGCTCTTACCTTGGACACGGGGCCCGGGATGCGGTACTCCTCCTCTTCCTCTGCCTTCTTTGGCGCTGGAGGGGGCAGTTTGGCCGGCGCTCCGGCCTTTTTTCCCTTTCCTTTAGGCCTCTTCGCTTCGGGCCCCCCTACTCCACGCTGCTTCCTCTTGACAGCCGCCATCTTGCCCGAATTCCCCTTCTTCCGGCCGTCGCACGTTGCATGTTGCACGTTATTCGTTGTTCATCCCGCCTTCCGCTCCTTTCCGCTTTGCCCCTCTCTCCTCTTTCCCGTCTCTATGCCACCAAAAACATTTGAGAGCGGGGGGGCAGGGGGCGGGGTGACAACAGACGCTTCCTCTCTAGTTCAGCCAACCCCGGCTTTACTTTACGGCTGTGGCACTGTGCAGTCATGGAGTCTGAGCAGGCGCAGTCAAAACAAGCCAAAACTCCGACACTTCCGGTCTGCCTTGGGAGCCGGCAGTAGAGCTTCCTTCCAGCCTTGGGGCGGGAAAACTGTTGCACCTGAGGCTGCCCTGGGTCTGGAGGGGCGGAGGGAGCCGAGGCGGCTGAGACGGCTGGGACAGCTGGGGCAGGAATTGATTCCTACCCTACAAACATTTGGGCTGCTTAGGCTCTGAGCTGAGGTTAGGCTGGGGCTGCGAAGACAAAACAGCTCTTGCCCCGGAGGAGCCGGAGGTAGAAATAACACTTAGATGAGTAAATGCACGGTAAAGGGAGGAGGAGGAGGGAGCACCCACCACCGGGAGGGATCCGAAAAAGCTTCAAGCGGAGGGGACACCTGAGCCGAGCCGAAGGAAGAAGCGAGGAGTTGTGAGAGTCGGGGCTGTAAGCATTTCCTCATTGGTTTGTTCTGTTTCCTCTCTCGGCTTGGGGCTGGGATGGAGAGGCCAGTGGAAGGTGTAGACAAAGTCTAATGCTTTATTTACCTTTTACAAGGTCCTAGCGCTTTGCAAAATTTGAAGCGCCATGTAAATACTGGTTATTCTAGGGGAAAGAGATAAGATCTGAATTCAGGTTCTTGGTGTGCAAACTTTGTAACTCTGGCAAGTCGGTTTACAAACATCACATTTGATCCTCATAATAACCCTGGGAAGTAGGTGCTATTTTTATCTTCATTTCATACACTTGACGAAACTGAAGCAGACAAAATTAAGTCACTTGCCCAGGGTCATCTAGCTAGGAAAGTCTTCCTGATTCCAGACCTAATGCTTCATCTGCACTGCACAATCTAGATACCTCTCCTTTATCTGTAAAATATGATGTTTGGACTAAATGACCTCTAGGAATCATTCCAGCTCCAAATCCTATGTTCCTTTTGCTGGGAATGGGGAGAACTTGCCTAGGATCCAGGCTTTGACACGGCTGAGGTGTGTTTTGGGACAAGTCACTTCCCCATCGTGAACCCTCACCCCTTTTAGTCTTTTGTGTAAAACTTATACTATCATTAGGTACTTTGGAGTAGCGTATAGAGGACTAAGCTTGGAAGTCTGGGAGACCTAGGCTCATATCCTCCCTTAGAAACACATCAGCTAAGTTAACGTGGGCAAGTCATTCAACTTTTCAGTGCTCCAAGCAGATCTCTACAATTATAAATTACAAATTAGTTGTCCATCTGCATCTCTAGAGTGATTCTGCACACCAGGACTTCCTTAAACTATTGAATTCACAGGTCTGGCTCTCCTTCCCCCTCTCCCCCAAAAAAATCTGGGTTGTGATTGTGAATCATGTGAAAATGTTTTAAATGTGAAGTGATATATACATTATTTTAGTCTTAGAAAAGCCCAATGGGAGCAAGTTAAACAGGGCATTTTTCAGGAAACATCCTCAAGAGAAGTGACTCCCAACTTCACAAGTACTTTAGTGGCAAAACTCACACTTGAGTACAGGCCCCTTGATTTCTAGTCTAGTAATGTTTCCATTACACGTTTTTTTCTCCTGCAGTTGGAGGGCGTGGAGTGAGATCTAAACAGTTGTGCTTGGAAAAAGTATGTTTTGCTAAGAAAACCCAAATTGGTTGACATTTTAAAAAATCATTGGGGGGGGGTAATACAACTAAAGCAATTTTTTCTGGAGTCACTAAACTCAATTTAACATTTATCTTTCTTATAGGTTGCCAAGAGAGACAACTGGTTAATCCCAGTTTAAATTAGAAACACCCAGTGGAAGGAACCTTATGTGAAACGGAAAATGCCCCTTTCTACACAAGCTGAAGATGGGAATGATCAATATATTTTAGTTGCCAGCCTTGACAATGTAAGGAATCTCTCAAACATATTAAAAGCTATTCATTTCAAAGACCATGCAACCTGTTTTGCGACAACAAATGGAATCAAGGTTACAGTGGAAAATGCAAAATGTCTGCAAGCAAATGCATTCATTCAGGTATGGATGCAAGCGTGTTATTTCACTGTTCCTTCTGCATGTGTTGGGAATGGGTCATCTGTAAAATTGGTACCAAGGAAAGAGCACTAAACTTGGGAGGTGAAAGTCCCAGCTTTAAGTCTTTGTTCTGCCCCTTAACTAGCAAGTCATTTTATTTCTCTGTGCGTTAGTTTTCTCATCTTCAAAATAAGGGGTGTGGGTTTGATGACCTTCAAGTGCCCTTCTAGCTCCTCATCTATGATCTACAAAATGAGGGTGTTGGAATAAGTAATCTCTTAGATCCCTTTCAATGCCAGTATTGTAGGAATCCTACATAATATTCACAGGCTGAAATTTGAAGTTAACTGAAAGGATTGTCCCAGTTCTTTCTCTGTCCTGTATTGTTGATTGTAACACTTTTTGAAGTATCTAGTTATTAGGTAAGCATAAGTATCTTTGTTTTATGGAAATTTTGCTTATGATAGGTTTTGTGGCATGTTGGCAATCAGAAGAGAATTATTTATTTTTACGGATGAGGGTCACATATAGTAAATAACAGAGCCTAAGCAACCTCTTTTGTGTTTAAGGGCTCTGCAGAAAGAGTTGATGCCTCCAAGATCTTGGTTGGGCCATTTTTGTTTCAGGAAGGTAGAAGAGAGAAGTACTTTTTAGCCTGGCAGCCCAGAACTTAAATTTGTGCAATGATTTTGGGATATTGGTATTCAGGAATCTAATAAATGCAAACTAAGAAGAATCAGAGTTGTTTATAAGTTTAAAAATCGTCTAGTACAACCCCCTAATTTTACAGATGAGGAAACTGAGTCCCAGAGGGGTTATGTCACTTGCTCAAAGTTTCCTAGGTAGTAAGTGGCACAGCCAAGTTGATCTACTTTGAAATACATAGAAGGTGAAATCTTTGGAACTATATACAAAGTAGTATAATTCATTAATATAAATGGCCATATTTATATTTATAGACTTCTCTTTTTACAGGCTGGAATATTTCAGGAGTTTGTTGTTCAAGAAGAATCTGTAACATTTCGAATCAATTTAACAGTCCTTCTAGACTGCTTGACAATTTTTGGTTCAGCTCCTTTGCCAGGTATATCATTGTTACTGTCATTATATAATAGTGTGAAGGCATCAAGAATTCATCAATTCAGGAATGATATTTAGATTTAGTTTTCAGTTTGGGAGTTCATTACTTAGAAGTCAATGGTGGGTTTTAAAATTTTAGAATTTTTTAAAAAATATCAGGTGTTTTTATGACTAATATATTTGCAGAGGTAATTACAATCTTTTAAAATATATTAGACAAGGGGCAGCTAGGTGGTGCAGTGGATAGAGCACTGGCCCTGGATTCAGGAGGACCTGAATTCAAAGCCAGCCTCAGACACATAACACTTACTAGCTGTGTGGCCCTGGGCAAGTCACTTAACCCCATTGCCTAGCCAAAAAATATATATATATATATGTATATTAGACACTCAGGAATTAAAACTGAAATAACCAAAAAACTTGAAAACGGCCAAGATTTTTAACCTTATGGAAGTTATTTGAATAGCTTAATTCTAGCCACATTGTTGTTATAATGTACTTTTTAACATTATTTTTAAATATGCTTATGGTTGGTTGTTTTTTTTTAAAGAAACCTTTTAATAATTTAATACATTTTCCTGCACTCTAAACTTTAAAGTATTAACCTCCACTTAGGTTTTTGGAGTTTTAAAGAAATGGTAAAAATGTAAAATGTTGTAATTAATTTGATGTAGGTGTGAAATCACAAAAACCCTTCAGAATTATTTTACCCCCTGGGACTCTTGGCAGGGTGAATTTTTTTAGCTCTATAGCAGCTTAGCATTGTTATTATTACAACAGCCCTGTAGGAGTGGGTTAGGCATAGGACTTTATAATTAAGTGAAAATTCTATTGTATTACAAATAAACATTTAGCATAAGACTCGCCAACACATTGGTCGGTTGTGGTTGACTAGGCCCCCCCATTATGTGCACTTCCATTAGTTCCTGGGAATTTTCAGGCTCAAAGGGCTTCTCATTTCATTATTAACCATTATTATTCATTATTAACCATTATTAGCCATTGTTAACAATGTCATTAGTGACTAAGATTGTCAACATCACTATCCCCTTGGTGATTGATTGTGTTAGAACCTCTAGCACCTTTTGGGTAGAATTGTGATTGTTTTCCGGCACATAAAAAGTAGCTTCTCTAAATAAAGTTATATTTCACAGGGTGAGCTCTGGGTGCTACTGTATCAGAATATTTATATAATGTGTGTAAGTCATGTGCACTCAAATAAAATGGAACCAAGTCTTCAACTGTTCTGCAAACTACAGTATTTGTACCTACACTTTTAAGACAGTGTACACTATTTCATTCTGGAATTGTTTATATTTGAAGTCAGAGAATGATTTAGTAATCTCAGAAATAGACCTAGAGATCTTTAATACATTTTTTTCTTGTCATTGTTGCTATTTCTGATTTTTGTTTCTGTTTTTTTATGGGCTAAAAATATTAGAGTAATTTTAGTAATCACTTTAAAGAACTCCCAGTGAGGAACTTCCCCTACCATTGCAAATTGGTACCTTCTGTGCAGCTTACATTCTTAAAGACATTGAGAGGTTAAGTGACTCACCCAGCATCACATATCCAGTATATGGCAAAGGTGTTGAACCTAGGTCTGCCTTCCTCCAAGGTCAGTGCCCTATTCACTACACCACAGTGTCTCTGCAAAAAGAAAAAGAAAAAAATACATATAACAGTGATTAATAGATAGATAAATAAGACTACTACTTAATGAGTTTTATTTGTGGTCTGCATAGAAACTGAACCTAAAACCACAAAAGTAAGCTCAAAGAGTGCCTATATTGATTTATTTCCCTTCAGGAGCTTCCACCGCACTTAGGATGTGTTACCAAGGTTATGGGTACCCTTTGACACTCTTCCTGGAAGAAGGAGGAGTAGTAACAGTGTGCAAAATTAATACCCAAGAGCCTGAAGATACGTTGGATTTTGATTTCTGCAGCACAAATGTTATTAATAAGATTATTCTTCAATCAGAAGGCCTGCGTGAAGCATTTGCTGAATTAGACATGACCAGTGAGGTCCTACAGATTACCATGTCACCAGAAAAACCTTATTTCAGGTAGCCAAAATCAGTATTATGTTTCTGATAATCTCTTTGCAGGAATTTTTATTGTACTTCTTCTCCAACTAATTAGCTAGCACATATGAACCATGTAGGAGCATAGGACCTAACCACCCTGACCACTGCTTCTGTTGTGTTAATGACTGCTGTCAGGTGTCATGCTGGCAGACTCCGAACAATTAGTAATTTAATTGATGACGAATGTCATTAATTACATAGTTCAATTCATACATCCCCAGAATATCAAGATTTATGATGACTAATGAAAATTTGGGTGCCCTTGCTCTAGAGAAATGGTCTCATATTATACATTCTTTCTTTTGTTTCATTGTAGTGCAGTGTGCAAAAAATGATGGCCCTTTGTATATGCAATTTTCAGCAAATATTTATTGACTACCTAATATGTACTAGACATTTTAAGGAATGACTACATAATATACTGGCATATTACATCAATAAGCTTACAATTTAATTGAAAGAGATGAGGGAGTAAAAAAGTATATAGTAATTTAGTACCAACTTCATAAGTGCTTAGGGCAGTTAGGTGGCACAGTAGATAAAGCACTGGGTCTGGAGTCAGAAAGATCTGAGTTCAGATGTGGCCTGGGACACTAGCCATGTGACCTTGGCTTAACCCTATTTGCCTCAGTTTCCTTATCCCTCAAATGACCTGGAGAAGGAAATGACAAACCACTCCAGTATCTTTGACAAGGAAACCCCAAGTGGGATCACAAAGAATCAAACATGATTGAGCAGGGGAAAAAAAGGGCAGAGATGGGGGGTTGCCATAGAGAACAAGGGTTTGGTTATCATGAAGTAAGGTAGCTGTTCATCAGGGAAGATAAGAAATTTACAATAGGATCCAAAGTAAAAATGATGATAACTACTCTTGCCCTGTTGAACTGGTGGTTCCATATGTAGAACATCTTCAGAATATTGGTTTAGAGAAGAACCAAATGTTTTGATGTACCTTTCCAATTTTAAGCATTATAAAGTAATATGTCAACTCCTTAAAACAAGTTCTCAGATGTGCTTTAGGATAGTTAAAGCTTTTCTCAGCCTTATGCAAGAATGTTCCAGTCTGAAAAAGAATATAGTAATGCTTCAGTTAGCTCAAACTTAACTTATTGGACAGAACTCTCAATTAACTAGTGGCAGAAACTGAAATTCCAAGGCCTTCAGCAGAATTTCCTGAGGAACCCTCCAGCACAGATCCTGGGCTTATCTTCTTCATGCACTGGGGCTTGGCAGGAAATCTCTTCTTGGTAGGGTGCAGAGGTGGGGGAAGTATCAAACAGTTGAGGGATTCGTTCTTCAATTTCCCCTTCCCTAAAATACCTTCTCTTTCTCCTGTCCTTATTCTTTGTTTTTCAGAGTCCATTTTCAAACTCAGTTCCTCCATGAAAACTTCCCTAATTTCTACAGCCCTCATTGACTTGTCTCTCTGAATTCCTATAGTATCTTAGTTTCCATGAAACAGCTGAGCATTCGATTACTATCTTATGGTGTATACTCCAGTTGTTTAATGTGTGCTCATTTTGTGTCTTCTAGCTTATAAGCTGCTTGAGTGCACAGGTCTGTTTTATGTTTATTCCATATTCTCTACATTGCTTAAGCAAATAGGAAGAACTCCATGAATATTTATTTATTGCTTGCTTGTATGGGGACCACCAAGCTATAGAACTTCAAAGTTAAAAAGAGTACTTCAGACTTAGGGAATAGGGTGATTGAAATAATTAATGGTAATGGCACAGTAGCCTTAAGGAAGTGATTAATATATATAAACTCTTGGTGAAAAAAGGAATGGAGTGGTTAGTTTTGAGCTAAGGTCCTTCAATTTATCAGTCTCTCTGTTACATTCTTCAGGGCAGAGACAAGGAAGTTTTCATCGTGTATGTGTTAAGAATACAATAGTGAAGAAATCTCCAGACTTCATTCCTTTTGTAAAGACCCATTGCATTTGGTAATCTTATGTTTTAGGTTATCTACTTTTGGAAATTCAGGAAGCTCACACCTTGACTATCCCAAAGATTCTGATTTGATGGAAGCATTTCATTGTAATCAGACCCAAACTAACAGGTCAGTTTTTAATATGCAACCTGCCATAGCCTATACTATTGGCAATGATGGTAAAAAAAAGTTTTAAGATGTTGCTGGGAGAGTGAGTTTGGGAGGGTGGTTAATTTAATAGAAACTTATTTTGATTTGTAACAAAAAATGTAAATAACTTTTTTAAAGTACATTTTTTTAAATATATATATAT
This sequence comes from Phascolarctos cinereus, assembly GCF_003287225.1. Lineage (NCBI taxonomy): Eukaryota > Metazoa > Chordata > Mammalia > Diprotodontia > Phascolarctidae > Phascolarctos > Phascolarctos cinereus. Next base: position 357,760,495 of record NW_027555847.1, read on the forward strand.
ATATTTTTAAGTGACTTGCCCAGGGTCACACAGCTAGTAAGTGTTATGTGTCTGAGGCTGGATTTGAACTCAGGTCCTCCTGAATCCAAGGCCAGTGCTCTATCCACTGCGCCACCTAGCTGCCCCTTTAAAGTACATTTTTAAAGACTAAAAATAACTGCCATTTAAAAAAATCTGTTTTGGTATTTTGGCAGCAGTATGTGGGTGAGGTAAAGGTAATAGTTAATATCCAATTAAGTAAATTTCTAAAGGATATTAATATTTTATTAGTTTTGTTTGGTTCTTTATTTGGAGTTAAAAAGCAATTTTGTCATATTCAAATGAGTAAATAGTATTTTTCTTATTTTTTCTGCAGATACAAGATTTCTTTGCTGAAACCATCTACAAAAGCTTTAGCTCTGTCTTGTAAGGTGTCTATTCGCACTGATAACCGGGGATTCCTCTCTTTACAGTATATGATTAAGAATGAAGATGGACAGATATGTTTTGTGGAGTATTATTGTTGCCCTGATGAGGACGTTAGTGATTCAGAGCCCTGAGGAATAATGTCTGGCCATCTTCTTTCTCACACACAGGATAGGCTGTGTTCTTATTCTCCTTTGTCCAGTACTGCTGGTAATTTATTGTGGGATTTTCCCAAGGACAAGACAAGAATTTAGCACTGGGAAATTGATAACCAGTGGCAGAGCAGTGCACCTTCTAGATACATTATTTTTCCACCAAGATATGTTTTCAAATAGCTATCAATATTCTGTTACTCTTCTGAATGTTACCTATTTAAGTTCATGGGAGTATAAATAATAATAAATTGATGAATAAGTTGTGAACATTGACTTTTCAAAATTGGAACATTTGGAAAATACAGAATCTGAAGGGTAAATATTACCACTTCTGTGAGTTGACTATTGAAATTAGCAAATTCATGTTTATGACAAGCCCATTCGTCCAAGATTAATTTGAATTGGATAAAATACTTTTTAAGGGATGCTCTACATATTTCAAAATAATATAAATTAATGAGGCACTTGTTTACAACACTTTGTCATGTATGGAACTGCAATATCTGTGGGGGTTGAGAATGAGAATTAGGGGGAAAAAAGGTCTATAAAAATGCAATGAACAAGCCAGAATGTTATTTTTTTAAAATACCATTATACTAAAGAAGAAAAAAATTCAGCAAAACTAACCAGCATATTGAAAAGGAGACATATGTAGCACTCTATACCCATGTACCCCACCTCTGCAGAGATGCAGGAGAAGGTATTTTCATATTGTATTTGGAGCCAATCTCAGTCATTACAATTAGCAGTGTTCGGTTTCACTTGTTTTGCTACTGTCGTACAACATGAATTTAAGACTCATGACTTTTTTCATAATATCCTAACTTCCCAGTTCAGTTTAAAAATATTCATTGAGTGCCTCTCATGTGCTTAGCATTGTCTCTACCTAAACCAAGGTGAAAAAAACAAAACGCATGCCAGCTTCTGTAATTTTCTGGGAGAGGTAGCATGGTACAACAGAAAGAGTGCTGGATTTGGAGGTAGGAGACTTGGGTTTGAATCCAGAGCCTCAGCTACTGAGCTGTGACCCAAGTCAAGTCCTTTCCATTTTCAGAGCCTGTTTCCTCATCTGTAAAATGGGGTGAAAAAATATTTGTACTTTTTCTCCCAACATGGGTTTTGAGAAAAACTCATTACAAACTTTAGTTATACCCCAGAATCTTTATTCACTAAATATTTTTGTCATAGCTATTTTATATCTTAAATAAAATAATATGAAACTAAATTTATATGACTAGTTTTTATAGAAAATAAATAAAACCAGAGAGGTTGCCTTCTGTGATGTCTGTATAAAATACAGCATATGCTGAGGTGAATGAATGGGTTTAATATTGTTGAGCTGTATTTTTGATGAACAAAATACTAAGAACAGAACAAAAAAAAAAGATTCATTTCCCAATTGACAAATGGTCAAAGGACATATAAACAGCCAGTTTTCAGAAGAAGAAATCAAAGCTATGTGTAGTCACATGAAAAAAAATGCTCCAAATCACTATTGATTAAAATAATTCTGAGGTGCCACCTCACACCTATCAGAAATGACAAATGCTGGAGGGGATGAGGGAAAATAAGTACGCTAATGAACTGTTAGTGGAGTAGTGAGCTGATTCAAACGTTCTGGAGAATAATTTGGAACTATGCTCAAGGGGCTATAGAATTGCACATGCCTTTTGACCTAGCAATGTCACTAGTGGGTCTGTATCCCAAAGAGATCAAAGGAAAAGGAGGGGGACCTATATATACAAGGATGTTTGAGGCATCTCTTTGTGGTAGCAAGGAGTTGGAAATTGAGGGAGTACTCATCGTTTGGGAAATGGCTGAACAAGTTGTTGTGTGCTTGTGGTGTTCTGCTGTGGGAAGTGACGGTGGTTCCAGAAGGGCGTGACAGAACCTATGTGGGCTGATAAAGAGTGAGGTAGGAATAACCAAGAGATTGTTGTGTATGGTGACAGCGATATTGTGGTGGTGATCAGCTGTGAAGGATTTGGCTATTCTGATCCAAGAGAGTTCCAGGAGACTCATGATTATGGGATCCTACCTACCTCTAGAGAGAAAACTGGTAAACTTGAAGTGTAGTTTTCTCACTTTATTTTCTTGGGTTTTTTTTTTAATGTAGCTGATAAGGAAATATGTTTCATGATTTCACACTTACAGTTGATGTGTTGCCTTCTTGTGGGGGAGGAATGGGAGAGAATTTGGAGCTCAAGGTTTGCAAAAAATGTTGAAAACAAATAACTGGATTTTTAAAAAAAGACTTAACCTTTAAAAGAGGTTTGTTAGGCCAATTTCTGCATAATTTAAAAACTTTACTCTCGTTCATTTCTTTTTAAAAAATATTTTGTTTTAATCAGCCAAGATCCATTTTCTTATTCTCCTACTCCAACCCTCCCTTCCTCCCTCACAATTGGAAAACACAGTTTTTTAAAATTACAAACATAGTTAATCAAAACCAGTTTGACAGGTATGCTGTTTATGCTTTCATCCAAATCAGAGAAGTATTTTTTGAAGCTTTCTTGAGTGTGTTATTCTAAGATCTCAGGGACAGGCTGCAGACCTGCAAACTTTCAGTGCACCCAAGCTCTGCAAATCCTTGATCCCAGTGTGGGTCTGTGCAAAAATAGACTTCTGCTGGACCCCACTCCTATCGTGTGGCTGGAAGCTCTGTAGGCTCAAAGTGACAAAATTAGTCTTAAATTCCTGCCTTGATTATTCCTTTATGGGCTTCAGTAGGAGCTGGGAATGAGACCCTGTTGTAGGCTTAGGGTCTGAGTTGCACTACGACTGCAGCTGGCTGCTGAACTTCCTTCTTTCTCTATACACAGCTCAGGGCCTCGGGCCTCTTCTCCATCAGCCCTTCATCTGTGACCAGGAACTGGGTAGTGGGTGATAAAACTGCTAGGTCATACCTATCCCTGTTGCAGTGCCCCAGTGTGGGTCAGGTGGAGCTAGGAGATGGGTTGGAACTTCTTCTTGCCCTGGAGCATAGCTCTCCTCATCACTGGAATACCTGGAGGCTGCTCCCACAGTGTCCAAAGACTACCTGTCTCCCTATGTGGACCTGAGCTGCACAAATGTCTCACTGTGACTTTTTCTGGATTTCCCCATCAGGATTTAGTCTGCCACATTTTGTAGATCCGTTTGTAGTAGTTTGTGGCCTGGAGCTCAGTCCCATTGCTTCCTACCCCTCGATCATTTTGGCTCTGCTGCCATTAATTTCCATGAATTGGCAGTTCTGATGAATTTTCATGATTTTTCTCTGAAAGATAATGTGGAACAGTAGCCAAAATAGCACTGTATTTAGAAAACTTGAGTTCAGATGGCAGCTCTGCCAGCTCTATGACCTTGGGCAAGTCACTTAATATGTCAAAGTGTCAATGATTCAGTGACTTTGGCCCTTATTCCTCTCACTGAACACTACATCTCCTGACTCCCAAGTGTTTTCATTAGCATTCAGACAGGGCCTGGAACGTGGGCAGCTAGGTGGCGCAGGAGTCAGGAAGACCTGAGTTCAAATCTGGCCTCAAGACACTAGCTGTGTAACCCTGGGCAAGTTACTTAACTCCTGTTTGCCTCAGTTCATCTGTAAAATGGGGACACACTAGAGAAGGAAATGGCAAACCACCCTAGTATCTTTACCTCTAGAGTCACGTTGGGTGAGACACAACTGACCAACAAGGGCCTGCAATGTTCTCCATCTCAGCCTCATGTTCTTCCCTAGCTTCCTTCAAGTCTCAGCTGAAGTCTCTTACCTTCTGGGGAAGAAGCCTTTCCCAGTCTTCCTTAAATCTCAGTGCTTCCCCTCTGAGACTATACCCAGTTTATCCTGGATATATATTGTTCATACATAATTGTCTTCATTAGAAATGTCAGCTCTTTCAGGATAGGGACAGCCTTTTGTCCTAATGCTAGCTGATTGACTGAGTAACTTAACTGTCATACAGGGGAAGGGAGAGGGGGGAGATTGGGAAGATAGAAGGTGCTGCATAGGAAGTAAGCATTACAGACTAGAGTGGGGACAGTCCATTCAAACTTCCCAAAGTAGAATGTAAACTGTTTCATTTTTGTCTTCATATCCATAGTCGTTTGTTAATGCTGTAAATGCCTGTCAAAGTGAACTGAAATCTATGCATTATTTTGTTAATAGATCATCAAAACAATAAGATTGTGGGGAAAAAATGCTAAGAGAAACTAAGGCCAAAAGAAAAAAGGAGTTTTATGTTGAGAAATTTAATAAGATCACATCAAAGAAAAAAGTGACAATTCAAGATTGCCACTTTCTTTTCCTAGGCTTTTTTTTTTTTAAGAAAAAGGCAATGACTATTTTCTAGAAAAAGAGTTGGATGAGACATTACTAAGCCAAGCTAATTTTATCTGTTTGGTGAAGTTTTTAAGTTGGGGCAGAGGCTTTATACTTTATTCCAAAGTGAAGCTATTTTATTTTATGATCTGCAAATAAGTCATAACATTATAAAATGTCTCCTTAACGGTATACACAAATATTCACAATAAACACCTCAGATATATACCAACAACAAAAAGCACAACAGAAGAAACAAAAGAAGTGCCCAGGAAAAATAATCAGAACTTCACATAAGAAAGGTACATATAAAAGCCCAAGAATTTGCTTCATCAGGGTTATAGATCAGGCAGGTAAGTGTCTAACAGGCATTTTACCAGTGACGTTCTTTGCTGCTTTGGGGAAAAGATTCTCCAGGAGGGAAAAAAAGATACCAATGACATACTTTTAAATCCAGTCTGCATTATTTTTTCCATCACCTAAGTCTAGACAATCTACAAAACAATACATCACAATTATTCTGCAAAGCATGAGACCCACAGCTTATCAACAAAATTTGATTTATTTCTGTCTGTCTTGTCTATTTTCTTTTTCAATGATACCCGAAGACCTAGAGAAAAGGAAGAAATAATTAGTGCATTTATTTTGCTATTGCTGTCTATCCCTTTAGTCATAAGCCCCACTTCTTTCTTCCCAACAATTAATAAATATTTGCTTGACTATATCAGGAGGAATTTCATCATACCAGCATTAAAATGAACAGCCAGAGACATGATCTATTAATTACCAGAGCCAAAGATTTTTTTTTAACAGACCATATAAATATAAGAATCTTTGTCTTTTCTCTACAAAGGAGAGGGTTCCAGAATAGTGAGTCTTGTACTTGCCATTGATTCAAATGAGAAACACAGCGCCTAACTCACTTGCATTATTTACATTTTTCTAAAGTTTTATGGGAGGAGGAAGTGATTTGCCCATAAGTGGTTGTTGAATAAATGGTTTTCAAAAGTAATCTTTATTTCCAGAAGCAGAGAGATAGGAAACCAGTATGGCCAAACAAAAAAAACCAAAGTGATGAAAATAAAATATAATACTATAATTATAAGAATTATTATATAAAATAAGTCCATTTTCTCACTTGTGGTAACCCTTGGAAGCCCAACAACCAGCTAAATATTCTTTATTCACCTCAGTGTAATGAGCTGAGCCACTAAGGCTTGAACAGTGATTTTCATGCTTATATTCCGGTCAAATTATGTGAACAATGTGAGGTCTATGTACACATCCTAGTTAAAACTTTGTTAATTAGCACCCATCCTGGAGTATGTTAGTATGCCAAGTGTTTTGCCATCTATAGTGATTCCATAACAAGTCTGTGACATGTTACAGACTCCATTTGGTATGTGCTCAGGGTTACAGAGCCGAGCAATAGTTTCCTACGAGGGATGAATCAGTCTAACAAGAGGCAAGCCAATGATTTATACCCCTTCCACCACTTGGTGACAGTATCCTCTTCTGAGAAGCCTTTCATAGTTTTAGAATGAGATTACTGCTAACATGTCATCATTTATCTACAGCTAGCATGACAGAGATTATCTTTTCATACGATGATTATAAGTGTTCCACAAGACTGTTAAGCTTTAGCTCACTTTGTAAGATAATAAATAAGCAGTATACCCCTATAGCCAACTTATTTTCTTTTAATAGCTACCAGTCTGATTCTCCTTGTTAATGCTCCAAAGGTGCAACTATGACATGGAGATAGAATGAGGCCTTAGAGAAAATAAAAATAATGAATCATAAAGATAATTAAGTAGGATGATGATCAGATAAAATTGTTTGTAAGTGAGATAGCCTCTGTTCATAAAGATTTAATTAATGCTGCTTTGTCAGAACCTGGGAATATGGCCAAAATTAAAAAAAAAAACCCAAAAACTATAACACCCCTTGCCAAACAAAATAAAAAACATCTTAAATACTTTTAACTTGAGAATGAGACATTCTTATTTTAAAATTCAATCATATAGTGCCTGTAATTTGATCCTGAATATAATTCTAGGGTCTTATTTACCAAAATTTAAAATTATTGTTTATCTTCACAATAAAGCTGAGGTTCTTAACATTTTGGGAGAATCGACCTCTTTGGCAGTTGGTCTCAAATAGTTTTTAAATAATTGAAGGGAATGTTAAATTTCAGTTAGAAATTAGTGACAATAAAGATGTGATTTTTTTATTTCTTCACTCAAGTACATGAATCCCCTGAAATCACCCCTACAATAAAGAGTCTGGCTCTTTGATGAATTTCATAAAGTGAATATAAAGACCACTGGGTCTGGGAAGACCTCCGAAGATCATATATCCATTTCTTTCCCCTGTAAGATTTGTGCTCTTCCATAACAGGTGTGAGCTGGAACCAGCCTCTGCTCCCAGGAGACAATTATTAAATTTTCAGTATCAGCCTTCACATTTAAGAAGTTAACATGTTACAATTGAGGGTGTGATGTATTGTTTTGTAGATTGTCTAGACTTAAGTGATGGAAAAAATAATGCAGATTGGATTTAAAAGTATGTCATTGGTATCTTTTTTTCCCTCCTGGAGAGCCAGTTGTTAAGCATTTATCAGCACACTCCTGCCTATATCTGTAATGATCTAATTCACCTTCACCTATCAGTATGCTACCTTTCTTTCTAGGTCCAGCTCAAATTCTACCTTCTTAATAAACCTTCCCTATCTCACTAAGACCAGGACAAACAACAAGACAAAAGTGATTCTCTTTCTCTTTCCCTCAAAACTGATAGCCCTTTATTTTTACCTCCTTTGTACTATGTATCATAAACTGCCTCTGTTATGGTTATGTGTAATATTCTCTTCTTTCCCCTACAGGGCCATAAGCTTCAGGAGGGTAGAGACCATGTGATTCACTATTATTACCATTTCTTCCCTCCCTCTGTCCCTCACACCCAACTCACTACATCTAGTGTGGTGCCTTGATACAATAGTACTCAATACAAGTCTGTTAAATGGATGAAAACCAACCAAATCAGATTTGTATCTATCCCAGTCTTAAAGATCGCTAGGACAGTCTAGGATATCTTTCTATTGGCAACTTTTCCCAGGGAGCCAAAGTATTCTGGAAGAACTGCTTGATAAACTAGATTATTCAACTGCAAGTTAAAAACAACAACAATAACCCATTTCTGCTTGAAAGGATTGTAGACCCCTGACTTTATTAGGTAAATATTAACTTTTTAATTTTCCTGAAAAAAATGCACTTTTTATATCAAAGAAGTAATGTGATATAAAATGAGGTGGGGGTGAAAAGTCAGATGACCTCTCATAAATGTAACAATAATAATATCATAGTAATAATAGTTTATGAACAATTCCAAATGCAAGAAAATAAGAGCAAGTGCAAGCAAGGTCGGGCCCATCCCTCCCCGCTTCAACTTCATTTCACCTGCAAATTTGACAGGCGTGCCATTTATGCCTTCAAATAAGAGAGAATTCAATTCAACAAACCTTCACTAAGGGCATACAATATACATGGCATGGCACTTGATACTGTGATACAAAAACAAAACAGTTCCTGACCTCAAGAAGACTACTGTCTGTTGGGAGTATGTAACATGTACAAAGGTGAATAACTATAAAGTACATATACGTACAAAATAGTTTTAAGAGGGGGAAACCATTAGCAACTGGAATCTTCAAGAAGACCTCATGTAGAAAGTAGTACCTGAACTGTGCCATGAAGGAAAATACAGATTCTAAAAGGCAGAGGTAAGAAGAGAGTACATTCCAGACACAGGAGGCCACTCGTATGCATAGTCATGAAGATAGGAGATAGCATACTGTGTGTAAGGAACAGCTAGTAGAAAAATTTAATTGGAATTAAGGGAATTAATATGAAATAAAAAGGGGAAAGAGATGGGGAAGACATAGTGCATCGTTGTTCAGTAATGTCCAACTCTTTGTGACCCCGTTTGGGGTTTTCTTGACAGAGATGCTGCAGTGGTTTGCCATTTCCCTCTCCACCTCATTTTACAGATGAAGAAACTGGGGCAAACAGGGTGACTTGCCCAGGGTCACACAGCTAAATAAATGTCTGCGGCCAGATAACTCAGGTCAGTCCGGGCCTGGCACTCTATCAACTGTGCCACCTAGCTGCTCTATGGTGTAGATATGTAGAGGGCTTTAAATGTTGGACTGATTTTTCGGGATTATATCCTTGAGACAATATGGAGTCATTGGAGGTTTTTGAGTAAGTTAGTGGCATGTTTAGATTTGCATTTTAGGAATATCGATTTTGTAGCTATGTGGAAAGATGGACTAGAAAGTGGAGACTGGAAGCAGGAAAACCAATTGGGAGGCTTTTGTAATTGTCCAGGCGAGAGGTGATCAGGACCTGAATTAGGATAATGGTCTCGTAAGTGGGGAGAATGGGACAGATTGGAAAGGTTTTGTCAAGGTAGAAACAAGTCCTATTTGACTGAAAAAAAATTGTTCTCTGCCCTTCAGAGAAATAGGAAGAGTGTGGAGGAGGACAGGCTTAGGGAGAAATATAACATGCTCTTCTCTAGTTCTGATGATTTCTGAAATATGGTAGAGGATGAGACAGGTGCCACAGGAGGTAATTAATCTAGGCCTAGAAACTTGAACCCATTGAAGGCAGGTGGTTGCTCCTTTATCTTCTCTCCAGCCTCTCCTTGAAGGCCTCAAGTGAAGAAGTAGGAGTCTCATAAGTCATCTCATACTATTTTCAGAAAGCTTTCACTGTTGGAAATTCTTCCTCAAGTTGAACTCAAATTTGTCCCCTCAGTAACTTCTACCCTTGATACTAGCTCTAAAACCAAATAGGATAAGTCTGATCTCTCTTCCATGTGACAGAATTTCAAGTTCTTGGAAATAGTTATCATCTGTCTCCTAACTTTTCCTCTTTTTTCAGCTAAACATCCCTGCTTTCCTCAACTGATCTTATGTGACAGATCTTGGATTCACCTCATCAGCCTAATTGCCCTCCTTGGGACAGGCTCCAGTATGTCAGTGAACCTCTTAAAATTCAATACATAGAACTGAAAACAATTATCTATATATAGTCTGACCATGGAGAATGAAACAAAACTAATATAATCCCCCTTTTTGGACCCTCTGTTTCTATTAAGACACAAACTGAGCCTACATCTCAGGTTGCTTTAGGTTTTTGGTTTTTGGTTTGGGGCTTTGTTTTGTTTGCAATTACAACACAGTTTTTTTTTCCAAAAGCACTGTTATCAAGCCATGCCTCTCCCATCCTGTATTTTTTTTTTACTGTTGATTATTTATCCCAATAGGACTTTCATCTTATTAAAACTCAGCCCTTATTCCAGTGTGTTACTGAGAGCATTTTGGGTTCTGACTCTGTCATCTAGTGATTCACCTATCACCTTCTCAGCTTCAGCTCATCTGAAAGTTTGATAATCAGGCATGTTTTCATCCAGATAATTTATTAAAATTTTGAAAAGCACAAAGCCAGGGAGTGAGCTTTATAGTATTATCACTAAAGACTTCCACATTGACATCAATACATTAATCAGTATTTTGGGGATGTAATCAACTCATTAAAAATCTCCCTAACTGTAGTATTGTGCAGCCAACAAGCATATCATATCATAAAAAAACTATTATATATCTTATTGATGTCCAGATGCACTGTGTCTCTAGAATTCCCCAGATTTCCCAATCTCATAACCCTGTCAAAAAGGAAAACAAGGCTAATTTGACATGGCTTCATTCTTAGGGAACATGTGCTGGCACCTAAGTGTTGATAAATCATCCATTTAATACTCCATTCTAAAATTTGCTAGGTATTGCCATCCATCCTATCAGTTTGTAATTTTTCCTTTATGAAAATGAGGATGGTATTTACTCATCTCTCATCATCTATTATCTCTCCCATTCTCTATTATTTATTAAAGATTACTGATAGTTAATTCAACAGTCACACCTGAAAGACATTAGACATCTTGAACTGTATGTTACATAGACACCCTTAAACTAAGCTCATTGATAAATGTTGGAGGGGATGTGGGAAAACTGGGACACTAAATTGGTGGAGTTGTGAACTGATCCAACCATTCTGAAGAACAATTTGGAACTATGCCCAAAGAGCTATAAGACTGTGCCTACCCTTTGATCCACCGATACCTCTGCTGGATCTATATCCCAAAAAGATTTTAAAAAGTGGGAGGGAGAGGGGAGAGGACCTAGTTACACAAAAATATTTATAGCAACTCTTTTTGTGGTAGCTAAGACTTGGAAATTGAGGGGATGCCAATCAACTGGAGAATGGCTAAACAAGTTGTGGCATATGATTGTGATGGGAATATTATTGTGCTATAAGAAATGACAAACAGGATGATTTCTGAAAAACCTGGAAAGATGTACATGAACCGATAAAAGCAAAGAGAGCAGAACCAGAACACTGTATACAGCAATAGCAATATTGTACGATGAAGAACTGTGAATGACAGCTATTCTCAGCAATATAGTTATCTAAGACAATACCAAAGGATTCATGATGGAAAATGCTATCCACATCCAGAGGAAGAATTGATGTCATCTGAATACAGACTGAAGTATATTGTTTTTCAATTTCTTTTTCTTTCAGTCTTTTTGCACAAAATGACTAATTGGAAATGTTGTACCTCATGATTGCACATATATAACCTATATCAGATTGCTTACCATCTCAGGGAGTGGGGAGGGGAAGGATGGAGGGATAGAATTTGGAACTCAAAACTTTACAAAAAAAACCCCACAAATGTTAAAAAATTATTTTTACATTAATCAGGAGGGGGAATGAAATGTTATTGGGGGGGGGGAGCAGGTTGGGCAGTGGGGGGTTAAGTGACTTGCCCGGGGTCACACAGCTAGTAAGTGTTATGTGTCTGAGGCCGGATTTGAACTCAGGTCCTCCTGAATCCAGGGCCGGTGCTCTATCCATTGTGCTACCTAGCTGCCCCTAAAATGCTATTTTTTAAAAATTGAAATAAGAAAAAGAAATTGAATACACAAACGAGCTCATTGTCCTTTCCCCGAAACCCTTCTCTCTTCCTAATTTCCCTATTACTATTATCAAGGATGCTAGCATCCTCTCAGTCACCCAGAATCAAAATCTAGGTGTTATCCTTGACACCTCAGTCTCACCCTTCATCATCCAGCCCAGTGGTCAAGTCCTGTCATTCTTACCAAAACATCTTTTATATACAAAACCTTCTCTATGATACTACCAAACACCCACGTCTGGGCCCTCAGCACCTCACACTTGGTCTATTGCAAGAGCCTGTTGATCTGCCTAGGAGTCTCAAGTTTCTCCCTACTCTTCTCCACCCTCCACTCATTTCCTCACTCCACAAGTCATTGGCTTTCTCCTGTGCCTCAAATGCCCTCCCTCTTCATGTATGCCTCCTAGCTGCTCTGGTTTCCTTCAAGTCTCAGTTAAAATCCCACATTCTGCAAGAAGCCTTTTCCATTCCTCTTTAATCTTCTGATACTACCCCAAATGGGGTCATGAAGAGTCAGACAACAACCCAACACAATAAGAGTACTGGACCACATGATCTCCAAGTTCCATTCAAACTCCAAATGATCTTATGCATCATCATACTCTTCTGTAGGACCCTTTTTGAAATGCTTCACCTTATTTCTATCAGATATACATGCTACATCAAAAGAAATCCCCACTGCCCTCAAACCACCCCAGGAAATGATTGTTATCTTACAGGAACAAATGAATAGAAAATGAATGATTTAACTTTGTGTTCTTCACAAAGTAAGTTCTTGTTCAAACCTAAAATATGGATAAAGTAGTAAATTCTCAGTTTGGGAGTTGAGTAATTTCTCCTAGTCTTAGCACTGATCCTTAATTCACAGAATCAGCATTTCCCAGTCCTGGCCATTAGAACCTGTTCTGAGTCTGAAATTCTTTCTTTTGGCAATAGCTAGAGTGAGGGTTGTTTCAGGAGAGAGTAAGGAAAAGGAATGGTTGGTTCTAAATATGAAGCACTGATTAAAATCACATCCTTGAGGGAGGCAGGAGAAATAAGAAAGTTACAAAAACATGTCAGAACAATGAGCCAGGTTCTCAGAGATCTGGGATTCATTATTTCAGTGAGATGCTGAAGCTGAAAAAACAATTTCTTTTGCTTATTCTTGACATTTGTGTATTGGCAAGTTTTCTTTAGGTTTTGCTCAGCAGTTTTTAAGTAGTAAGAGGCTGACTCGTTTCAGAAGACACACACACACACAGACATAAAACCAAAACCCTAAAAACTTTTGTGGAGGCTTTTTTCTTTCATTGCAGCAAAGAGATTGTAAATGTCTTTTTTTTTTTTTAAGAGTCCTTTATTCTCATTATGGATCATTCCCTGGCACTAAGGGGTTTCTGTCCACCTGAGGAGGAGAGATCATATCCTCCAGGACAGAGAACAATTCCTGTAGATGAGAGTTAGTATTAAATAGAAATGTCTTCTATTTCCTCTTGGGGTTCTTTTCCACATCACAGAAGTGAAGGAAACATAATGGGATGAAAAGCAACCTTGAGCTACTGAGAAAAATGATTCGCTACAGTTCTTGTAAAGTTTCCTCCTTTAGTACAAGTTAAATCAACTATTTAACTCCTCTTTCTAATATAACCCAAGTCCCAAAGGCCATCATTGGTATGGGACTCTCCTCAATATGTGTGTGGTGTGTGTGTGTGTGTGTGTGTGAGAGAGAGAGAGAGAGAGAGAGAGAGAGAGAGAGAGAGAGAGAGAGAGAGAGAGAGAGATAAACCATACCAACCTCAATTCAGGTTTCTGAAGGGAGAAGGAGACTTGAGGAGAAGTTGAACATGAGAAGCTGGCAATCTCTATCATGTCCCTATCCCTAGCTTCTCTGGAAGTTTTTTCTTTATGTATTAGGGTAATATCATTGGCTCTTTCTCATTAGAAGACAGAAAGGGGAAGAGAGAAGAGATGACACTCAAATCTTCCATTTTTCCATTCAGCATCAGCTCCACAGGAAGAAAGATCTTGGCACTAGTGACTAAAGTAAAGCTTTGGCCTTTCTCGGATGACAATCTGGCCATGTAGAATACAGCTAGGTGATGCACTGGATAGACTGCCAGACGTATAGTTAGGAAAATCTGAGTTCAAATCCAGTCTCAGTCACTTACTGGTTGTGTGACTCTGGGCAAGTCGCTTAACCCTGTTTACCTCAGTTTCCTCACCTGTAAAATGAGCTAGAGAAGGAAATGGCAAACCACTGAAGTATCTTTGCCAAGAAAACCCCAAATGGAAAGAATTTTTACAACCAGTGTCTCTGATAAGGGCCTCATTTCTAAAATATATAGAGAACTAAGTCAAATTTATAAGAATACAAGTCATTCCCCAATTGATATATTGGCAAAGGATATGAAGAGGCAGTTCTCAGATGAAGAAATTAAAGCTATCTGTAGTCATATGAAAAAATGCTCTAAATCACTACTGATTAGAGAAATGCAAATCAAAACAACTCTGAGGTACGACATCACACCTATCAGATCGGCTAACATGACAAAATAGGACCATGATAAATGTTGGAGAAGATGTAGGAAAATTGGAACATTAATGCATTGTTGATGGAGTTGTGAATTGATCTAACCATTCTGGAGAGGAATTTGGAACTACGCCCAAAGGACTATACAAATGTGCATACCCTTTGACCTAGCAATAGCACTTCTAGGGCTGTATCCCAAAGAGATCATAAAAATGGGAAAAGGACCCACATGTACAAAAATATTTATATGAACTCTTTCTGTGGTGGCAAAGAATTGGAAATTGAGGGGATGGCCATCAACTGGGGAATGGCTGAACAAGTGGTATATGAATATAATGGAATACTGTTGTGCTATAAAAAATGATGAGCAAGCAGACTTCAGAAAAACCTGGAAGGACGTGTATGGACTGATGCTGAGTGAAGTGAGCAGAACCAGGAGAACGTTGTACACAGTAACAGCCACATTGTGTGATGACTAATATTGATAGACTTAGCCCTTCTCAGCAATGCAAGGATCTAAGACACCTCCAAAAGTTTTATGATGGAAAATGCTATCTACATCCAAAGAAAGAACTATGGAGTTTGAATGCAGGTCGAAGCATACTATTTGCTCTTTTTTTTCTTGTTTTGTTTTGTTTCTTCTTTCTTGTGGTTCCTCCTATTGGTTCTAATTCTTCTTTACAACATGACTAATGTGAAAATATGTTTAATAGGAATGTATATGTAAAGCCTATATCAGATTGCATGCCATCTTGGAGAGGGAGGTGGGGAATAAAGGGGGAAAATTTTTAAACTCAAAAGCTTATAGAAGTGATTGTCGAAAACTAAACATAAATTAATTTTTAAAAAACTTATAATGCTATAATACAAAATATCATTGTTATAATGAAAAAATAAAAATCACATTAATTCTAAAAAAGAAAACCCCAAATGGTGTCACGAAGAGTTGGATGCAACTAAAACAAGTGAACAACAACTACAATCACAATAGAAGGTAATGTGAGAAATCCATGTTTGGCAAAGACATGGGTGCTTTAAGAACAGCTATGTTCAAGAGGAGAAATGGTGAGAACTATGGCCTGAGCAGCAACTATAAAACAACAGTACCTTTTCATTTCAGGGGCCCAAAGCAGAACAAGATAAACTGTATGCAGCTTTCTAGAGGAGCAGCTTTCCAGAGGAGCGGCTTTCTCCAAACTTTTAAAGAACAAACTTCTAGAAAAGGATGCGCAAAGAATGGTGCCACAAAATCAGGCACCCAAGGTGTTAATCCTCAGAACCCCCAAAATAAGGCTCTATATAAAAGCTGGGAAGTCCCACTGCCAAAACTTTGCCGACCCGACATGCTTGTTTGATTTTTTTTTACTCACTAGATCCATGATTTCATCAGTCTTATTGATTTGTCTTCATCACAATTCCAGTTTACAATTAGCTCATTAGATCTTATGACAGGTCACTGTCCTGATATTATTATTTTATATTTAATATTCTATTGACTATTGTGCAAGTGGATAAAATGGCTGTTTTTTGTTATTGAATGAGATTATCAGCTCATCTTCCATAGGCTCAATGACAGCATCTCCAGGGCAACCCAAGCAGCAGACATGAGGACAGGGATGATATGTTCTTTATTCTGCTCCTAAATGGTTTTGATTTCTTCTGCTGATCTATATATTTTGAAAGCTTTTCATGGCATGAAGCTTGGAGATCATGAGTTTTCATGATGGGGACATCTATTAACATGTTGTTCTTAAATTTTTATGAAGTAATGCTATGCCCAAGCAATTATGGATACCAGTGTTGTCACTGACAGTGCACTTTGATTTCTGTACAGTTCATTTGTTGAATTCTCAAGGATCGGTGGCATCATGGTGCATAGAGCATTGGGCCTGGAGTCAGAAAGACTCACATCTTCCTGAATTCAAATCTGGCCTTAGAGATTTACTAGCTGTGGGACCCTGGGCAAATTACTTAACCCTGTTTGCCTCAGTTTCCTTATCTCAAATAAGCTTGAAAAGGAAATGGCCAACCACTCCAGTAACTTTGCCAAGAAAACCTCAAATCGGGTCATGAAGAGTTGGACACAACTAAAATGACTGAACAGCAACAAAAAGAATAATTTGTAGTATGGTAATTTGTTATAACAAAGATAATGAGCTTCTAATATATAATTCTAGGCATGAGATCCTTGCCAAGTATTTGGTAGATATTAATTTTTTGCAACCTGCAGTGATAAGTTAGATAGCTTCTACTATTTTTTTTATTTTGCTTTTTGGTGAGGCAATCGAGGTTAAGTGACTTGCCCAGGGTCACACAGCTAGTAAGTGTCAAGTGTCTGAGGCCAGATTTGAACTCAGGTCCTACTGACTTCAAGGCTGGAGCTATATGCATTGCACCACCTAGCTGCCCCTACCTTCTGCTACTTTCTTGCGTAATCTGAGCTGTTCAATAAATCCAGAGTCCTTATGGGCAATCATTCTACAATTTCCAGGGCAGTGGTCCATTCTAGAATCACTATCTTAACCCTCTCCATTTCTGTAAATAGATCCACATGACTTGGATATTTGTTCAGTTGCTTCTTTGCCAATACATCATTGGCTGTGTCCACATGGAGGCTGACCATGGAAAGCCTCTTCATTCCACTTTGGTTTTGGGGTTTTTTGTTTGTTTGTTTGTTTGTTTTTTGTGAGGCAATTGGGATTAAGTGACTTGCCCAGTGTCACACAGCTAGTAAGTGTCAGGTGTCTGAGGCCGATTTGAACTCAGGTCCTCCTGACTCCAAGGCCAGAGTTCTTTCCACTGTACCATTTAGCTGCCCCTTTCATTCCACTTTGGGATCTTAGCCATTTCACTGGCTCCATTCAGAAGTAAGCCAGTTTCAGTTATAATCAACAAACTCCATAATTCATGCTTATTGTTGGCCCTTACTATTGCTCTGTATAGCGATGCCTCTTCGTTCCAGAATAATTTCTATGTTTTTAACCTGTTTAATAATGCTTTGAGAATATCTACCAATTCTATTCCTCCTTTTTGATCAGGGAGTGTTCATTTCTGTAGAGGGGTCTTAGGATAATGAGGTTTGTTAGTGTTTCATTAATATAATATTAGTGTTTCATTTAATATCATATTAACATCATTAATATCATTTGTTTGCATACTTTCTAAGCCTGTCATTGTCTACATTACTATTCCCAAAACATACATTAAGATCAATATAGTATAGGTATTAATTGCTCTCAGTGTGTTGATATAGCATCATCATCATCATCATCATCATCATCATCATCATATCATCATCATCATCATCACTGCAATATCCCATGGTCCCAGAAATTCAGATTCTCAATCTGGTAACAATGATATAACAATATAAAGTACATAGGGCCTTCTAAGTACCACAAACCTAAAGACTGGGACCATGTAGGACCAGAAACTTGGGCATCTGTTTGCCCTTAACATTGAGGTATAAGATAATTGGATGGTTTTAAAATAGGAAAAATTCTAGTTATACTCATTCTGCATCCTACTTGAAGGACAGGTGTGGGAGGGGAGAGTGAAAGACTAGAAATATTCTAATGTTATTTTCAGACCTATACTCCAATCCCTGAGTCCCTTACTGATAATATAAAAAAAGGGCAAGGGGACACCATTGTGGTTTCCATTCCATGAAAAATCTACCTGCTAGGATCTGGGCTGATACCAGTTGTATTCTTCAAAGATGTCATCTTCAGCCTGAGTTGAAAAAAAAAGAAAGAAAGAAAGAAAGAAAGAAAGAAAGAAAGAAAGAAAGAAAGAAAGAAAGAAAGAAAGAAAGAAAGAAAGAAAGAAAACAAATGACAGGACTAAAGATGTAGCCATGGCTGCTAAAACTCTAGTTTACATTTCAAGAAATGTTTTATTCCTATTTGTCTTCCTTAGCTATGTAAACCAGAGAAATGCTCTAGTCATAAATCTTGGTTTAAAAATGCACTTAGTTATTCTGTGTTTGTCCATGCTGCAATGACTAGGTTTCAGGATCATAAATTCAGAGCTGGATGGGGTAGTAGAGACCATCTAGTATAACCCCCTAGTGTTACAGATGAGAAACTGAGACCTGGAGAAATTAAAGGACCTGCCCAAGGTCACACGGGTACCAAGTGGCAGAGCTGGGATTCAGACCCAGTTCTCTCAGACTCCAGAGACAATGCTCTTTCCTCTATACCATTCTCTCTGATGTCAGCTAAGAACTTATTTTTATAAGTACTAGGTATAGTGCACTAAAAAGTCCATGGGGACTTTGTAAGTATCAAATGCTAAGTACAGCATTTTTTCATCATATTTTAGATTCAGATGCAATATGTATGCACATACAAGTGGCATGGTTTGACTAAACCTCTAATAGTATAGAGGGGTTTTATTGTACTAGCAATGCTGATAGCAATGACTAACAAGTGGCTTATTAATTAATTCTGGAGGATTAACTATATTAAGATGTGAAGCAGATGGCCTGGATATTGCCAGGGAACTAGACTCACCTCTGTAGCAAAGTCAGCAGTTTTTGTGTCTCTCTGGTTTTTTTGTGATCCGTTCCATAAATAAGGATTTGAATTTCCAAACACTGTGGGTAAATTAAATAAACAAAATGGGAAAAAATTGTCAGATGGCTACTACCTCACATATAAACCTAACTAAGCAGTAGTTGAGAAGAATTGTTATGCTATGTTCTTGAAAATTCAGCAACTTGCTCTATATTTTGCTGATTCTCTTTCAGAAGGAAATAGCAACATTCATGGAGAGCTCTGAAATCACCATTCACATCTGCGTACCACTGAAGTGCAGACTGTAGAAAGCCGAAATAATATGGAAGTAAATGATAACATCATTCAAGAACAAATGCAGTTACAGCAGGAATAACTTCTATGTAGGTAACAAAATACAAGCACACATGAAATCTACATATCATTTACAAAACTGTAAAGTGCTGACTCTTAGGTACATTTCCATTTAAGGAATTATTATTGCTATGTTGAAAGTGGAGGCCAAAAAGTATATATATTTTTTCTGTTCCTCCTCATCTACCCCCTATTTTTAACCCAACTCTCTTCAAAAGCAACACAAAGAGGGAGCTGACTACTGCCCAAGGAGAAAATGAAGAAGGATAGGGAGAGGTAGCATCTTCAGCCCTCTGCGGAATTGTAAAGATTTTACTATCTCTGGCCACTCACCTCTGAGTCATTTCTCACAATTCATTGCCTCCCAAGTTCTTTTTCCCTTTAATATTACTTATGGTTCCCAAGGGAGTTTTAAGGGGACCTCAACTGTCCACTCTCAGAGCTTGATAAATCAGAACTTTGATAAACCTAAAAATAAATTAGAAGCTAAGGAGATGAATAGAATATTAGAAAAGTTAGATATGATAGAACTTTGGAGAAAATTGAATAGGAACAGAAAAGAATATACCATTTTCTCAGCAGCACATGGCACCTACACAAAAACTGATCATGCATTAGGGCACAAAAACCCCCAAATCAAATATAGAAAGGCAGAAATATTAAATGTATCCTTTTAGGTTCATAATGCAATAACAATTACATTTAACAAAGGGCAATGGAAAGATAGATTAAAAACTAATTGGAAACTAATTTAATCCTAAAGAATAAGTGGGTCAAAGAACAAATTATAGAAACAATAATTTCATTAAAGAGAATGACAACAATGAGACAACATATCAAAATTTGTAGGATACAGCCAAAGCAGTACGTAGGGGGAAATTTTTTTATTTAAATTCTTACATCAACAAGCTAAAGAAAGAGCAGATCAATGAATTGGACATGCAGTTAGAAAAAGAACAAATTTTAAATTCCCAATTGAGCACCAAATTGGACATCCTGAAAACCAAAAATGAGATTAATAAAACTGAAAGTAAGAAAACTATAGAGCTAATAACTCTAGAAGCTGGTTTTATGAAAAAGACCAATAAGATAGATAAGCCATTGGTTAAATGCAAATTATTCCTCTATTAAATAAAAGATCAAAAGATATGAACAGGAAGTTCTCAGTGGAAGAAATCCACCCTATCAACAGTCATATGATAAATGTTCCAAATCATTAAGAATAAGAGAAATTTAAATGAAAATAACCCTGTGGTTCTACCTCATGCTTATCCAGTCGGCAAAAGTTGACAATTGTTGGAGGGGTTGCTATAAAACAGACTCACAAATGCACTGTTGATGGAATATGAATGGTCCAGTCATTCTGGAAAGCAATTTGGAACTATTCCCCCCCCCAAAAAAAAAAAGAAAAACTCACCAGACCATATATACCCTTTGACTTAGCAGTACCACTTTAAACCTATACCCCAAAGAGATCAAAGAGGAAAAAGACCTATTTGTATGAAAAATATTTATACCATTTTTTGTGCTGTCAAAGAACTGGAAGTTGAGGGGATATCCATGTCAAATGGGGAATGGCTAAACAAATTATGTTATATGCATGTAATGGAACATTATTGTGCTACAAGAAATGACAAAAGGAAACATTAAGAAAAAAAATTTAGGAGGGGAAATTGACAACAATGGAGAGGAAAGCAATAAGCTGATCAAAAACTATTATATTTAATTATGAGGCAAAAATGGACATTTAAATTCAATGGATGAATATTTACAAAAATACAACATAATAGTAACAAAATGAGAAACAGGTAATCTTTTCAAAAGTAACTTTCTATTTAAAAAGTTCTAAGTTTAAAAAACAAACAACCTAGTCCATATGATATCATTGCTATAACCACATGATTATGTCAATAGGCAGAAAAGCCTTCAACAAAAAGCAGCATTCATTTGCTACAAAAACACAAAAATTCATAGGAATAAAAGGACCTTTATTTAATATGATTGAAAGGATCTATCTATACTAAAAGGTAGCATTATTTTCAGTGGAGAAACACTGGCAACTTTCCCAATTGGATCAGGAGTGAAGCAATTATCTCTACTGCTGCTGCTGCTGCTGTTTTGACATTGTGCTAGAAATGCTAGTTATAGCAGTAAAACAAGAATTATAAATCAATGGAATAATTATAGGTAAAGGGGGGGGGGGAGGCAGTGTTGTGTAGTGAAGAGAGCACCAGCTCCAGAGCCAGATAGACCTGAGTTGTTCAAGTCCTACCTGTGACACATATTAAGCTGTGTTCCCTGGCAGGTCACTTAAATTCTCAGCACTCCAGGCAAATCTCTAAAACTATAAATTTCAGAGAAGATGCTGACCTTAACTGGTAAGAGGAATGTCATTACTAGTGAAATCACAAGTCTAGTTCCATTTTTAAAGAAGAGGCTAAATTATTTCTTCCTGAAGATATGAAGTTGTCCTCTGTATGGTCCTGTTCTGATGCCTCATTAGAGGACGGATGTAATCCTGGCAATGTAAATTCTGACAAGTTCTTCTCTTCCCCCACCTCAGTTTCTGTTTATGTACTGTTCCCCCCATTCAATTGTAAGCTCCTTTAGGGTAGGTATTGTCTCTCCAGCACTCAGCACAGTGCTGGCACATAGTAGGCATTTAATAAATGTCGACCAACTGACCGAAAAAGGCTTTTAATATTGTTGTAGCCACAGACTGAGTTTGCTTCTCAGGACCAGCTTACTGAATGAGCCAGAGCTCACTACCAAAAGGCTGCCCACTTGGTAATGTATTCTTTATTTATGGCAGCCTACAAACAAATAAAAATGCAAAATAACCTTCATTCCTACCTGACTCCATACCACTTCTGTGGTGACAGTAGAGAGCAGAGTGGCAGAAAAGAATGTAGGAGGTATCAAGAATAACATAGTTTTTAGAACATCTATAAACTTTGGTTTGGCTGTTGGTAGTTTAAATGTGAGTTCTTGTCCAATGACAAATGAGTATACACAGTACTGGGGGGAATTAAAACATATTCATTTGTTCTTGGTATAAATGAATCAGGATCTCCTTGGAAAGGCAAACTGAGGAATAGATGGAGTTGGTTTTATCATATTCTGGAAGGCAGCAAGAAATATCATTTCATGGAACATTTCGTCATCTTGTATTGCAATGCATGTGATAAGTATTTGCAAAAAGAAAAAAAAACTTCATGAAAATAATTGCAGAATAACATCTGTTATAGAGAATGAAGAAATATCATTTCATGGAACATTTCGTCATCTTGTATTGCAATGCATGTGATAAGCATTTGCAAAAAGAAAAAAAACTTCATGAAAATAATTGCAGAATAACATCTGTTATAGAGAAAAATTCTAAAAAGAACCTGATGAGACTCCCCCTTCCCCAACAACTCATACACAAAGCCAGTAAAATAGCATATCCTTTGCTACTTAATTAACTTCAACACAAAAGTGAGAATAGGTTAGGATGTCTAGAAATGTATGGAAAGGGGAATGAGATAGGCCAGATAGGAATGAGATTACACAGAAGCCTCCAGCTTTTTTTGAGGGAAAAAATATTTTCTTTGAGAAAAAAAATTGGCAAGCACCGAATAATATCATAAAGATAAAATTAATTTCAGTTTAACAAATAAGAAATGAATTGTTACTGAGAGGGAAGTCATTCCTGAATCAGCTTCTGTGCAGTCTGTGCTTGTTAGAACAAAGATCTAATTGGTCTCCCATCTCCAAACCATTCCTCACATAGCTGCCAAAATAACCTTCCTAATGAGCTAGTCTTACAATACAACCTTTGAGTGCTTTCTATTTGTCTGCAGAATAAAAGACAGGCTCCTTAACATGGCATTTAACACCCTCCACTATCTGAATCTACCTAAGGTTTCCAATCCTATCTCCTCATCTCCTTTCAAATACTTTTATATTCCAGTTAAACTGGGCTATTTTTGCTCAAATTCACCATGCCAATTTCAACGCCATGCATTCACATTCACTATCCCTGCCCTCCAAAACTAGAAAGCACTCTCTCCTGCTCTCTGCCTATTATAATCCTGCTCTTCCTTCAAGACCAGGCTTAGGTGTCACCTCCTCAATAAAGCTTCCTCTGGTCCCCTTCTGTGGAAGTGTTTGATTCTTCTTCAGATTCTCCCAGAGCGCTTTGGAACTCTCCTGTATTACGCTTATCTGTACATGTGGCACATCCATCCCAAACTCCCAGACTTCTCACAGTGCAAGTACCATGAGGTTTTGCTTGTTGTTCAGTCAATTCAGTCGTGCCCATTTGGGGATTTCTTGGCAGAGATACTGGAGTGGCTTGACATTTCCTTTTCCAGATCGTTTTACAGATGAAGAAGATCAGGCAAACAGGATTAAGTGACTTGCTCAGGGACACACAGCCAGTAAGTGTCTGAGGTCACATTTGAACTCAGGTCTTTCTGACTCCAGGCCTGGCACTCTATCCACTGTGCCCCCTAGCTGCCCAATCATGAGATTAGGGAATCTAATTTTTTGTCTTTGTATCCCCATCCACTAGACACACTGTTTGTGTGTAGGTAATTAAAAATGTGTGTTTAACACAATGCCTTACTCTTCCCAGAAGGCCTTTCCTGACTTCTTTAAGAGCTGGTTTATTACATACACAATGTTATTTGAGACCTAATAAGCGCTAGTCACCAGGGAAAGAGATGCCCTTGGACAAAGCAGTGATAGCACCACCATCTTCTCAGTCATCCGGTTTCAAAACCTCAGCATCATTTTTGACTCTTCTAACCTCCCTCCTCCACATATTCAATCAACT
Organism: Phascolarctos cinereus; assembly: GCF_003287225.1. Taxonomy (NCBI): domain Eukaryota; kingdom Metazoa; phylum Chordata; class Mammalia; order Diprotodontia; family Phascolarctidae; genus Phascolarctos; species Phascolarctos cinereus. The sequence continues at coordinate 357,784,598 of NW_027555847.1, forward strand.
GAAAAGTGCATGGATTCTACCTCCATATTACCTACAGTAGCTGATACCACTTCCCCTTCTTTCATTCCCACTGTAGCCACCTCAACTTGGATCCTCACTATCTCTGGTTTGGACTATTATAATAACTGGTTTCTTTGCCTCCAGTTATCCCTTTTCCAATCCATCATTCATCCTACTACTGGAATAACAATCACTCTAATTCACAGGCCTGATCAAATCACCATCTAAACTACATTCAGAGGCTCCTCCTTAGAAAACAGCATAGTCTTTAGCCTGATGTGCAAGGCTCTCCAAAACAGAGTTCCTAACAGGGGAATGAGGCAAGAGCACAATTAATGAAATTAAACTATAGGGTTGGAGTGGAATTGGTAGCAAGACTCACTTGCTACTGACAGGACTGATCCAAGAATCAGGCGGTCAGGCCAATGGTGTGCTAGAGTTGGTTCCTATTGCTCAGATAGCAGACTGTTAAGTTTTCAGTGGGAACATTAACACCTTAGAAATAAGTACTACAAATCAAGGCTTGATGTATTGATTTATTCATTGTCTAGACTTAATAAAATTATAGAGAAATGTTAATATAATACACATTAAACTTAAAATTATGTCATAGGTGCATTTTCCCCAAGAGTTGGTTGTTAAACATTTTCCAGCATACCTCTGATTCAGATGTATAGGGAAGGGTTAAGTGTCCCTAGCTATAAAGGTTAAAGGGGTACAGGGAGTTAGACATGGTAATATAGAATAAACCACGCCATGGAATAATCATTATGCTGCTGTATCATGCGTCAATAGGACAACTAGGCTTTGTTCTTTCCTGGAGCTGAATTCACATAAAGTAACACCATATATGGCTTCACAGAACAACACTCTTATTCATGTTGAATATTCTACTTCTTCCTGATTCTCCTTTACTTCACTACCATCAAGATCATGAGCTACTTCAGAGCCCCAAGCTAACCTTCATACATTCCTAGAGAAGGTGAAGGAACCATATAAGACCCAAGGGATAAACTTAAGGAAACACCTGAAGATGGCATCTGTACTCCACTGGTCTTCCAGGTGACCACTTTCATAGATATTTCCCCATTACTATCAATCCTGTGGTCTACGAACTCCAACTCCCAGACAGCCTAATGGTTTATCCCATATTCCAGTGATCCGTGTTCCACCATGCCAAGTTAGATTAAGAATTGCACCTAGAGCTTATATGCTATCCTTAATCCACAAAGAAATAATTAAAAACAAAACCAAACTACACTTTCTGAATTTCTAAGTCTGCTGAAGGAACCTAAACTGTCCAAGGTAAAAAGGCAACAACTATTTCATGTTCCCACCTGGGCATTGAATAAGCCTCACAAACAAACAAACAAACAAACAAACAAGCAAGCAAGCAAATAAATAAATCTAAGGCACCAGCCATGAAAAGCCTGCTTTATCTGTTCTATCAGTTCCTAACTTCTGCCCATGGACCAGACGACAAGCCTACACTGTATGCTGATCCTACCAAAGGTCCTTGACCATGTGACCAAGTCTTTAGCCTCAGTCCTGAAAATGATCTTGCCTTGTTCAGACTTATGCCTAAGATGGCCATGCTTCTCACCTCACCCAGAACTTGTGAAATACCCAACTGAGATTTCTGCAGTCTTACTGTATCCACCTCACATTTAAACCAAGCCAGTCTGATATTGCCTCACCTGAAGAGGAAGAAGAGATGAACTCAGTAATCCCTAGCATTCTCATTAAACCTCAAAAATTCTAAGTTTATTTCTATGATATAAGGGAAAAAATCTCAAAGTCCCTACTAACTGAGATCAGGAAAAACCACTCGAAATTTGAACCTAGAGTTTTAAATCTAGAACTCATTGGAGGTGCTATTCAAGATGTTTATTATGTGAGATAGCTTGAAATCTCTTAAATGACAGAAAAGATAACATAAGAAAGGCTTCTGGTTTTAAGCAATAAGAAAATCTTTAGGTCTCTATTTTCTGTATGTGTGTGATGTTTAATCCAGTCTATTGTGGCATGAATGTTTGTTACATGTGGTGTTACATACACAGATCAAATAAATCTTGACCATGAATCTTTAAACTAGCTTATTTTCCCCAGTGTAGGCAGAAATCTAAAGAAAGGCTTCATAAAGGCACAAGGAAAGGTCACATGAGAAACTATATGTTCCAGAAGGGAGAAAATAGAATAGGCCACTATACCAAGAAGGTAAAGGTAGTTGAAGAAGCTGTCACTTGCTAATGAGTGTGATCCACCAAGAAGGTAATATGTAGTGTTTTAAAGTGATTTTTTTTTAAAATGTAAAATGTCCCAACCACTGCACAATGGAAAAAGCAGTGGATATTAGTCAGAGGACCTAGTTTTGACTCCTAGCCATGCCATTTATTATCTTGGGCAAACACTTAATCTCTCTGAGCCTCAGTTTTCTTCTGTCCCTAAATCTATAATCCTAACCAATCCATATCTCCAGTGAAGATAGATCATTTGCCTCGTAGCAGAGTTAGACCTGTTTCTGAACCCTAAGGATTCCTGGGTTGATAAAGGCACAAAAGGGACTAACTTTGTAAGTGATCTGAGAAGCTGCTATCAAGATACTATTAGGAGACACCCTGCTTTCCAGAGCTAGGGCCCAGCAAGCAATCTGTGCCCTGAGCTTGACATAACAACAAATCTTTGCGCTCACCCTCTGGATGAACTGATGGTCCCTGAGCTTGAGCAAGCACCAACAGGCCCAGACATGAAGCCCTGCTATGAACAGGCTTTTTGTCACTAGATAACCTTGCCTCACTGTTGCTGTTATTCCTCACCGCTGTTGCTACACTACACTGTTTGACTCTTTGTCTAGCCTCAAGTGTATAAATCGAGGTTAGCCCCACTGCCTCGAGTCCCCCGACTAGGGGCAGGGGCCTGGCACATGTGTCTAGATCCCTCCTTGCTTGAAAGCCATTTTGCTCACTTTGAAATTAAACTTCTGTTTGAATTCTGACGCTCCTTTCTCTAGCCTGCTCTGTTTGGCTCTGGCCATCCACAGGTTAGAGGGCTCTAACCTCCCTCTCTATAGTCTCCTTGTTTTCCTTCTATTCTAATTCCTCTGTAGAATTTACAAACAGTGAGAATCTTCAGCTCTTTCTTGAAAAGTCTTGGATTTGCAGGATAAGAAGGGGAAAGGGAACTATTAGCTCCTTTTGTTCTGTGGAAGAGACACTAAATCCCCTCTCCAGCTACTGAAAAACAAAAGTCACTCAATCTCTATCTGATAGGACCCTACAACTATCAAGTACTAAGGGCACTCTCATTCTTCCAAGCGGATTTTCTTCAGTATGGGGTGATTTAGGTGAAGCCTTTGCTAAAGTTCAAAGGGACGTGAACAGCCTTCCAAAAACATCCACATTAGAGGTTTGTGGTACAGATTCGTAATCAGAGTTGGACTGATGAAACAAAACAAAATTGGAAATCACCTTCCTTAGTAGTTGAGTGGTCTTTTTTATTTCTCCCTTGGCTAGGCAGATGCTGCCCAGAATATAGAAAGTTTCCGCCACTTTCTCACTATAGTCACCATAGCTCATCAGTTGGGACTTCAGTGAGTTCTTCAGAAGTTTATAAGCCTCCTAGGAAATGAAAATAAGCCATTAGTGTGATATGTTTGAAGGAACACATTGGCTGCCAATTGATTCATCCCTATGGGCTCTAGAGAAGGTATAACTAAGATGCCAGAGAAAGGGCTAATTCTCTCCCATGCTTCCCAAGGCTCTGGAATAGTCTTTGCCATTCTCAAAGTATAGAAACCCCCCCCCGCCCCACTCCCCCACCTCCCCAAAAACAAACAAAATAAACTAGTAGCTTTAGATTCTGGTTTTGTTCTGTTTTTTAAAGGGGGGAAATTAAAGTGTTATTTAGTAGGAAATCACATCCTATGTATAAATTTTGAGAATCTGCCCCAAATGTTCACATTTTTGTGAACGTATTTGTGCCTGACCAGTGGTAAAGCATTCTGAGCTTTTAAAATTTTGTTCCCCAGTTCCTTAAAAATAAATTTTTGTCAGTTTTTAAACAGTAGTCATTAAGGTAGAAATGGAAAAAGGAAACATTATTTTCACATTTCAAAGTTAGGATGACAATGATTTCCCTCAGTGCAGTTCCCTTGAATTCAATAAAGTAAATGTTGAGTTCTTACAGGGTCCCTGATGTTTCTCACAGTGGAAGGAGGAAGGTGAAAGTTGGTTAGTTTGGGTCAGTCACATGTGATCTCATGATTGGAAGCTTTCTTGCTCACTACATTCTGCCTTGAATACAAGAGAAAGGTCAAAGGTTCAATTTCCGGGCAAGTTTTCTGATGATGATCCCCATGAGCCTTGTAAGTGAAAAGGCCAGGAATAAAATGCATTCTTTGTGTTCATTTTTTCCTTTGAGTGAGAACAATAACCATGGTTAAGAGGAAGCTGAGTTGGCTTTGGGTACTCAAGAAACCAAGGTATAAAAGTTGAGCCTGGAGTCAATGGTTAATTGTTGTCCTTCATTCTTGAAGAGGACCAAAATGGTAGAATTTTACTATAATAGGCATTCTGAATATGAAGTCCTTTTCTAAAGACCAACAAATAAGTTGGAAGAAGTGAACCACATGAATAATATTAATGTTCTTGCAATTAACCTAACCAAAAGAAAGATATAGTTAAATGGAAGGATGGATCACAGGTTTTTCTTAAGAGAGGCAAACAAAGGACCTGTCATCACTGGTTTCATTATATTCTCAAAATCAACACAAAGACATTTGACTATTTTGTCTTTCAGGGCTTGTGGTAAGAAAAAAAATGACCACAAGATGACTATGGTTTATGTACCAGGTTTTAGGAACATTTAGAAAATTCTAATAATTGAATCTGATATACTGTAGAGGATGATTCTATAAAGAATATGAAAAGATCTTCCAAACTAAGTCAACATATACTTTGATGCACGGTGACTTTGCAATGAGGAAGTGAGGACTGGTGAGAATTATAAAAAGTATGTTGGAAAATTTGGCTGAAGTTTGAGAAACAAAATAGCCCAAAGCCTTGTAAATGACTGAGAATCTCCATAGCTATGAATATTTTTATCTGAAGATAGCTGGGCAGTGAAGGACATGGTGAGCACCAATCATAATCATTAAAACATGAAACTGACTATATCTTTACAGGAAATGACTTGTTAACTGATGAGGGAATCAGATTAGAATCAGCCATCTGTGTGCTGTCAGAACTAGTTAAAGCAAAGGCCAAAAATCAATAGCACATTAGGACAGAGGCTTAAAAAGGGAGAAAATCGTGAATAATTTTATAGATTCAACCTCACTTATTCAAACAAGCCATTAATGAAAAAAAAGGAAATGAAAAAAGACAAAGTCATTTATATGATTATTACTATTTCCTGTAAAAGTTGAATATTAGCAAACACTTTACCTCCTTTCCAGAGAGACAAGGAATCAACAGGCTACACTGGTTTAGAAAACAAACACTAAACAATACAAAATATGACAGAAAATTACTACCATGTCACTTCATAGAAAAACACACTTCAAAATGACCAAAATAGACCCAAATGAGCCACACCACCCCAAGATCATTAATAGATGAAATCAGGAGGGAGATAACAAAGAGAAAAAGAAAGAAATTGGTCAGTGTTTTTATAATGCTCTATTTTTATTTTCCACTAACAAAGAAGCCATGCCATGTGGAGTCTAAAAACCTTAGTCTCCCAGGCAGAGAAGGAAGCTGACTGAGCATTAAAGATTAGATAAAGAAAAGCAGTTGGATCAAACCAAGTAAACACCAAGGAAATCCACATGAGAGGCAACATTCTCTTGAAAGCACCGAGGGATCTTTTTATAGAAATCTCACGAAGGAAAAATAACAAAGGAATTGGGGGGGGGGGGAAACCATGATCAAAAACAAATGGTTGAAGGAAGCATCAATAACTAATGACCCATTTGGCTACTTTTCTCATCTTCATAAAATCTTGATAAAATGATTTGTATAGGTTTTGAGGTTTATCTTTCAATTCAATTTTTAAAACCGTTTATCAAGTGACTATATTACAAGGAATTCGTGCTAGGCACTGAGGATACAAAGACTAAAAAAAAAAATCTCTGCCTTCATGGAATTTGCATTCTACTGAATGGAAATGAGTTGGGAACAGGAAGGCTTTTGCAAATAAATCTCTACAATGGACCACATCTTTACATTCATACAGTTGACTGTAAGGTGGAGAGAATACAAAACTCATTCTGCTATATTGATTGTTAATTTTTTTTAAAGGCATTTGACTTGGTAGAGCAAAATGAAACCTTAAAAAAAAAAAGAGTTCCTTGTTAAGCATGCTGTAATCATACAAAATTCCTTGATAAATGCAGCCATAGATAAAATTCTGTTCAATGACCCTGTGGGTTATTAACTTCAAACAAATTGTAAAACAGGTATGCTAACCAAACACGTTTGCCATGTCACTGAAGGATATCTTACATCCTCCCTAATCGTTAAACCTTAGTTGATGTCATTAAAAACTTAAAATTTTAAAGACTGCCCAAAGAATTTTTAAATATACATGTGTGAAGATCATGTGACACTTATTACAAATTACAGTCTCACTGTTTTACAGTCAAGATTTTAATGAGTATAGAAAAAGTGTCACTATACTACCTTTTACTCATAGAAGGGTACCAAGGATACTCTTCTAAGCCTATAATTCCTTTATCCACCTGAAAAAGGTCCTGTAGTTTATGCTATTATCTCCATCTGACATTAAAGGCTCGAAGTAGTTCATGATTTTTGCCCTGGTTAGGATTTAGAAGAAACTTGCAAAATAGTGTCTTACTGTAGGGACTGTCATCTCCATCCAAAAAAGAGCCCTGAAGAAGATGGAAAAGGATTTACTGGAAAGTGAAGTGGACATGGATTTTGTTCATACTGCTGTTTTGCTTCCTCACTATTGGGGATCTATTGCTTCTAGCTCAAACAAAAAATGTGGAGTAGATCCTTGGTGTCACTTCCCTTTCTATGCTTCTCTCCTATCTCCTGTCATTCTGTCTCCTCTGTCTCTTAGGTACCCAATGCAAGCTGCCTTCTAGCTTTCTAAAGACTCCCAGAGACCCCATTCAGGCCTGGCCTGCCAACCCAGAATCACCCTACACTTAGAAATTACTTGGGTCTCCTTCCTTCATTGGCCCTACCCCTCAACCCAACTGCCCTTCTCTTGAGACCGATTATCTCAGACAGCTCTTGGTAGAGATTCAGGGATTTAACTAAGATGGGGGGGGGACGACGACTAGATAGTCTGGATCAACTCTCCCAGAGATATTTCCATTTTGAAAGATAAAGCCCACTTTACCCACCCACCCCACCCCCCAAATTAGTTTTTAAGGTTGATTTCAGCAGAGATATTTTTGAGGAAAGAGAAACTTCCTAGTATCACTCAGATTATATGTCACCCAGAAGACACTGTCTAGGTGATAGAAAGAACACTGGCCTTGGACAGGAGACCATGATTCTGGTTCTGCTAGTAACCAGCTGTATGTGACCTGGAGTGAGTCTTTTAACCTTCTTTGGCCTCAGTTTCCTCCTCTGTAAAATGATGGAGGAGGGGTTGGTCCAGGTGATCCTTAAGGTCCCTTTCAGCTCTACGATTCTAGGTTATTGAATGTGTTGCTACAGCTGAAGTGAATAATTGTGATAAATAATTAAAAGGTTCTCCCCTTCCACCATTACCACCACCACTCCCTCCGGGCTCTAAAATTCTGAGATCCTAATAAGCGTAAATCCTAGAGATCAAGACTTATAACTGCTCTTTCATGATTACCTGTTTTTCTCCAATTTGGAGAAGCCATTTGCTGAATTCCTCAGTGGCACACAATGTATAATAATTATCTGGGCCCAGCGCAGTTTGGTATGCCTTGAGGCTGTTTGTAAAATACAGCTCAGCAGCATCTGAAAAGAAATGGAGCAATTGCTTGGGCAGATTTCAGTCAAGGCTTCAGGAGATCATGATATCAGATTTTTACTATAAGGAAAACCCACGAGTGGGGATTCTCATAACCCAGGGGTCCATCAGAGCACAGGTGTATGGAATTCTTAAGTGTTAGGGGGGCCAGTCCTTTAAGTAAAGTTAACACTGAGTAGTAAAGATATAAAACTGTTGTCTGCAATTATTGTAAAGGCACAGTTATGGCTTAAATTTAGACCTAAAATAAAATTACCTACCAAATTTTCATTATATGAAAAGTTGAAATTACCCAACTCTACAGACATGAACTTCTTTATTCTTTAAAAAAAATAATAACTTGACACAAATACCCACTATTCATGAATACACTAAGTTCCACAGAATAATAAAAGGCAGTGAACACAACACAAACATAAGATTACTTAGTACATACTAATGTATGTGCATGAAAATGAAGAAAAAAAGGCAGCAGAATCACTGGAAAACTTTATCCAGTGACATAGGATGAAATATTTACTTTGCCCTCCATCCTAAAGTATGTCTACTGAAATAAATAATAGTGAAAATATAAAGATGTCTTTTCCATTGACTTAAAAAAACTACATTCTTCACAAAGTCTAATATCTTATTTTTTTTAAAAAAATACAAGTCCAGATGGAGTTCAGCTACTACAAGTGTATTCCCACTCCCATTTGTGAATGATACTATTTCTTGTTGGTCCAAGGCACCAGAGAAAGGCCAAAACTTTGGATTAGCTTACAGTGTAGGGGCAGAGAACACAGTATTTTTAATTCTTGTCACCAAACTCCTTGATCTACTCTCCCTTTCCAATATGAAATTCACAGTCGTGTAGAACTAAATTATCTCCCATTAACAATCTGTGGGGCAGCTAGATGGCAGAGTGGATAGAGCACCAGCTCAGAAGTCAGGAGGACCTGTGTTCAAATCCAGCCTCAGACCAAACATATGACCCTGGGCAAGTCACTTAACCCCAGTTGCCTTTAAAAAAAAAAAGACAGCCTGTTTATTTTTGTCAATGTTGCTGAATGCCTAAGGAAATAAAAATAGAAATCAAAGATTTAGAATATAGAAGGAGTAATCAATACCTAAGGTGATTTTTCACTCTTATGGACTTTTTTTGCTTGAAATGTATGCATTACCAAATGCCTTTATTACTATGTCTGAATACATAGTGCTTACAGTTTCAGCAACCTAAAATTGGCAACAATTTTATTCAAGATCTAGATGCAAGTATTTTAAAAAATATGCTTAAATTCAACTACTTACTGCTTTCCTTCTTATGTAATATTTCATGCAATTTCCTTGGAAAATGTTAGTTATATACAATAATATCTGTCTAAATCGCTGTCCTTAATCTACTTTAAATATTATTTGTAACCAAATGTGATGTGCACATGTTTACAAGGAGCTTTTCCAAAAGGTAAGTATTGTCCTCTCTTACCTTAATGGATTGGGAAATTATGCTAAATATAAACCCATCTCACCTACATACCCTTGTGTTGTGGCTCTCCAGACATGGCATAAGCTTTAGCTAGCAAGAAACCTGTCTTAGCAGCTTCAGCACTGAGTTCTTTGTATGAAGCCACGCAGATAGAATGAGCCTGGAATAAAAATACAGATATTAACTAATTAGCTCAAAGAAAGCACCCATGTAATAGTGCTTCCATATTTTTTTAAAATTTTAATAAAATCTATAATAAGAATAAAGTCTAGACTTTTGGTTAACTGATCATACTGAACATAAGAGGGACAAAGTAATGGTCTGAAGAATAAAGAAAAAGGCAAACCTTCTAATCCAATCCCACCAGAAATGAAAAGCAGCTCAAGACCACTAAAGTTAGCAAAAATACCACAAGATCTCTGCATTCTCTGAATTCTAATTGTGGTCATTACCACGTGACTTCTTTATGTTTCTAAGCTCTCTGCAAATGGCACTGGTCCCCACTGATGGTGTTCCCACAACTCTAGGGGCTGGGTTCCCTGCTCAATATTTTTCAATGTTCTTTTGCTGTCCTATGTACTTGTTTTATGTTCTCAGTCAGTCTATAAATTCCTGGAGACCACTCCCTGTATTTATCCCTCACAAAGCCTAATGATGGTGAGCATTCATTCAACCAACCAATTATCTACTAAATGCCTACTACTGGCAAGGCATGGTGTTAACTGCTATTCTTATGCATAGTAGGTAATCACAAATCCTTGTGGATTGACTGAAATACTTACTACCTTTTTTAGATTATGAGCTACTTGATCAGCCAAAATGTTCTCAGCCAAGGATAACCTATCCCATCTGTTCACCATCTGATGAGGGCTACCATCATTTGGTGATGCCACCATCAAAAACAAAACCAAGCACAAAAACGCTTCCCAGAACTGGTGGTAAGGCATCAATGAGAGCCTTTCTCCTTTATGAAATTACGAATTCACACCAGAATCAAGAAAATAGACATTACCTTATTACAAAGATTAATGTCATGAGACGACCCAGAAGTAGCTAAATGGTGCAGTAAGATAAGAGCACTGGGCCCAGTGGAGTCAGGAAGACCTGAGGTCAAATCCAGCCTCAGACACTAAATAGCTGTGTGACCCTGGGCAAGTCACTTAACTCAGTTTCCTCAAATGTAAAATGAGGATAATGATAGCACCTACCTCCCAGGATTGTTGTGAGGATCAAATGAGATAATATTTGTAAAGTGTTTAGCACAGTACCTTAATAAATACTTACTCCCTCCTCCTTTCCCCTCCCTGAAAAACTCCTGTGGCTCACCAAAGATCAATGGATCACACTTTCAGAAGAGATTGGTATAGAATGTAAATAAAAGTAACATTTTACATATATGTATGTGTTGTTATATATGTATATATAACTACACATATACACATATACATATACGTGAGTATGTGTATGTGCACATACATATTTATATAAACTATGAACCTACCCCTCTTCCCTTCTCAGAGCTAAGGTGGTGGTGGTAGTGGTGGTGTTGGTGATGCTGGTGGTACTAGGGGAGGATTATGCCTCTCACATGTTGGAGGAATAAGTTTGTATGTTTGTGCTTATGCCTTTTGAAGTAAATATTTCTGTGTAAAAGCTAGAGTAAGTGTTAGTAGCTAAACGGAACTGGAGAGCTGGGAACCTTCCCCCCTACAGTTGTGGGAACACCATCAGTGCAGACTAGTGCCATTTGCAGAGAACTTAGAAACTCCCAGAAACTGCCTAGAAACTTCAGGTAGGTGGCACAGTGGATAGAGTCAGGCCTGGAGCCAGGAAGATTCATCTTCCTGAGTTCAAATCTAGCCGCAGATATTTACTAGCTAGGTGACCCTAGGCGAGTCACTTGACCCAGCTTACTTCAGTTTTTTCATCTGTAAAATGAGTTAGAGAAGAAATTGGCAAACCACTCTAGCATCTCTGCCAAGAAAATCCCAAATGGGGTCATGAAGAGTCAGACATGATTGAAAAATGACTGAACAACGACATAGAAACCCCATACCCCCTTAAGAGTACTGGAGAATATGGGGGAAAGGTTAAATGTAATCTACCTGTCCTTTTAGGTAGTGCATATATAAAAGCTCCCTAAACTTTTCTCATGGGAAAGTCTCATTGTTCTTTCCAAAGGGTTTTTTTTCTTTTTGTCCTGGAATGTGGGCAAATTAGTTAACTCTAGATAAAACACTTGTCATCTATCCTTATACCTAGAAATATAACCAGACACTAGATTAAAGGTCAAGTGATGGAATCACACCAAATTATCATGACTTAGCATTTTAAAAGTTTTCTACTTGTTAACAATTTAAATTCAGTTGTTACCAATTACTCTTGCTGTTGGGAAGGTACAAACTTGGCTTCTAGCTTCCTGGAGACAACAGAACATAACAGAAACTTCTACTTCATATTAGATAGGAGAAAACATGGTATGATGGAAGGGGAAAAGGAATAAGCATTTACATAAAATCTACCATGTGCTATGTGGATAGAGGACAGGGCCTAGAATTTGAAAGACCAGAGTTCAATTTTGATCTCAGACACTTACTAGTTTGTGTGACTCTGCGCAAGTCATTTAATCTCTGCCTTAATCCACTGGAGAAGGAAATGGCAAGCTACCCAGTATCTTTGCCAAGTAAACTCTACATATGGTATGGTCCACAGGGACATGAGTTGGATACGATTGAACAACAACATGTTCTTTTACAAATGTTATCTCATTCGGAGCTATGATTCTAGAAGCATGAGACCTGGATTAAACCCTGCCTCTGGCACCACCTATGGTAGTCTTGGCCAAATCAGGTAACTTCCCTGGGCCTCGGTTTCTTCATCTGTGAAATGAAGGGCTGTACCTAGATAGTACCTGAGGTCCTTTCTATCTCTAAAATCACAGATCCTATGATTGAACTGAATCTGGTTCAGGTAGCATTTCTACATTAGGTTTCATCCTGAAACCATCCACTCAATTCAGTTAATCAAAGAGAAGCTGATGGAAGGATTCCCTGGCAGGTTTGGGACTTCAGTCAAATGAGCAGAACAGAGACAATTCTACTCTGCCCTCTTTTTCAGGTCTCTAGCTTCCTTGACATCGTAGCTATGAAGGCCAAGTAGCAAGAACCTGGGGTTCTAACCAATTCACTTACCTGCAGCAAGTGTTCAATGGCTCGGTCATGGTTTTTCCTGAGCTGTTCAACCTGTGCAGCTTCCTGATACAGGCTGATCAGTTCTGATGTGGAATCGCCCTTGGAAGAGATAACATGGGTGATTGCTTTTTCAAAGTAATTCACAGACAAGTTCAATCGGTGAAGTTGCAAAGCAGCTCTGCCCGGAAAATAGAGAGGGAAGACACATGCCACAAATTAAGAAGCTCCATGGGAAGTAATGGCTCCTATAGCCCACATTTGTCCAGAGCTCATGGCCTCTGACATAGACCCACCAGGGAGAACAGGGAAAGGCTCAGAAATTGTTTACAACGGTACAATCACCATTGACCTCATGACGCAGAAGCTTTATTGTTCAACTCTTTGGTGTACTCTGGGCCTAGGACCTCAGTCAATCTAAACCACAGCATTTCCCTCAGCATGACATAAATACATATATGAAGTGGGAGCTGCCGGGCCAATGAGCCTTTTCAGGGCTGCTCTGCTCTGCTTAGCCATGAGGAAGCCTGGAGTAGCTCTCACAATTTAACTGTTCCATTTGATTCAATGCCTATTTATTTATTCATTGGCATATATGTATTAAATGTTTACTAATGTGTAGGGCAATTCCCTAGGCACTGAAACTGAAAACAAAGCAATCCAGTTCTCAAGGAGTGTTTCTTTCTTACTAATAGCTAGCATTTATATAGCACTTTAAAGTTTGGAAGCAATTTACATATATTAGCACATTTGATCCTTTATTCTACCCCACTGAAACCCAGACTACTGGTAGGCAAAGCATTTAAATACCTAAAATGTAATTATACATGAGGATGGTGACAAGGAGGCATATCATCTAAGGCCCTTTGATATTATTTTTGAAAATAAATGTGGCTAGGCTTTTTAGGATTTAGAGCTGGAAGGGACTTAAGAGACCATTTAGAGCCCAACTCTTTCATTTTGTAGGTAAGGAAATTGACACAGATAAATTAGCTGATTTGCTCACTTAGAAACTAGAAGAATTAGAAACCTAAACTAGCTTCTCTGACACCAAATCCACTGAACTTTACAAAATTCTACTCACCATGGCTCACAGGTATATCCCTGTGTTAACAGTGTAGGTCCAAAGCCTTCATACAATAGCTAGTAATACACAGCTAGGTGATGCAGTGGATAGAGAGAACGGGCTGAGAATCAGAAAGATTTATCTTTGAGAGTTCAAATCCAGCCTCAGACACTTAGTAGCTGTATGACCCTAGGCAAGTCACTTAGCCCTGCTTGCCTCAGTTTCCTCATCTGTAAAATGAGCTGGAGAAGGAAATGGCAAACCACTACAGTATCTTTGCCAAGAAAACCCCAAATGGGATCACGAAGTGTAGGACACAATTAAAATGAATGGAACAATAATACACAATGGGATATCATTTTAAAACTTCCTAAAGTACACATGTGTTTTGTTCTAGCTCTAAACTACATATCTCAACTGAGTTAAAGTTGTTGGCTTACAAAGGCTCATAGGGAAGCTTTAGTGCAAGTGAAGGCTACCTAGATAGACAGAACCCTAACAATCAAGTCTCACAAACAAAGATTCCTTTCTCCCTATCTAAAAAAAAGGGGGAGCAAAATTAGCTACCATTTTTGTTAGTAGATCATCCTATCAACTTTCCTTCATGACAAAAGTATCTGTACAACAGACAAGTTTAGGCACCTCTGGGCTCAGTTTAATTTAGTTCTGAGCATTCCAGTGTTTCCAAAATTTCCCAGCTGACTCAGCTCTCCTTAGTTCCCTCTTGCCTGGAGAGGATAGATAGAGGTACTGCGTTTACTTTATTGATTTTCTACTCATTCATTTGCTTCCCATTCCAAGTACCTTAAGACTCTGGGAAACATCTGATGAAAGCATGTGGAAATAAATGAAAAATCTGGGGAGAGGGGAAACACTTTTTTTATCTGACAAACTGGTTAGTCTTGCTTTCATCGATACTAATCTACAAATCTCAGGTAATCTCATTCAACTATGTTCAGGCTCCACTTGTTCCTTCATAATGTTTCATGAGCTCCATTTTCTTTATCCTTTTCTTTCCTTCTCTCTCTCTCTCTCTCTCTCTCTCTCTCTCTCTCTCTCTCTCTCTCTCTCTCTCTCTCTCTCTCTCTCTCTTTTTTTGGAGGTGATCAGGGTTAAGCAACTTGCCCAGGGTCACACAGTAAGTGTCTGAGGCTGCATCTGATTCCATGGCTGGTAATCTATCCACTGCACTACCTAGTTGCCACTGCTCCCTGCCACCAACCGTGAACGGCATTTCATATGCAAATTTAGTCTAGTTTAAATTGAATAAAAATGTATGTTAGCTTCCATCTTCATTAAATACATTGGGTACTTGGGGGGGGTGTAATCTAGTGAAAAGAGCACTGTAATTAGAAGACCTGAGTTCAAGGACTTCTGTCATTTTGGAGCTATATGACCCTGGACAATCCATCTGTTTGGGCCTCAGAGCGTAAAGATAAGCAGGTCCAATTATAACTTAGAAAGTCCCTTCTAGTTCTAAACCATCTGACTATAATAGTGTTCTTTCTTCATCTACTAGTATTGATTTAGCAACAAAAGAGAAAGATAATTTAGAAAAAGATCTGTTTCAAAATGAGTCTGAGTTACTCGTCTTTCTTAATTTATTATAGGGATGCTTTATTTTTACTCCACAAGGATAACATGGAATGATTATGTGCAATATGGGCCCCATCAAAAAACCCTAAATTTCTCTAAATCAAGTGTTTACCTGCCCAAAGCAATTATGAGGTCTTTCTCAGAGACTTTTAAGTCTCTAACTATGGCCTGGCCTTCATGACATTCCCATAATTCCTCCATGCTCTTCTCAGACTTCTGAAGATTGTAATAAGCTTCCTTGCCAGTGCAAAAGTTGAGGAAAATTAAAATAATAAAAACCAAATCCCATAGCCAGGTACAATATTTGAGAAGCAAACAAAATGCTTCAATTGTCTGTTGGGTCAACAGGGCAAACCTTGAAAATAACCACTTCCCAGGCCTCTCCATTCTCCCTGCTGATGCTCTCTTAGGGAAGAAATCTTTAGCAAGCAAAAATTAGGCTTCCTTTGATGGCTACCTAAAATGGGCATTAGCAGGTAAGAGCTTAGAAAAGTGAAAGGAAACCATTAACTTTTAGGGAAAAATCCACTTATATTTCCCTTAGAGGATTACACTATTACTGACAATTGTTCCTTACCCTGGAACTAGTTTCTATGAACTCTGAAGGAATGGGATCTAAAGTTGATGAATAAAGTCCTTACAGATTCTAAGTAAGCTCTAGTAAAAAAGAGTCTAACTTCTGTCAGATAATTTTTAGTATTTTGGGGAGTGGGTGTGGCAGAGGAAAAGTCTCCCCCCAAATCCCAAATATCTTCTATTTCCTTCATTTTTTCTACGCTTTAAAGATCCTGTGATGACGGTACCATAGAAGGCTGCACATCTCATAGGAGTAGAGTTGTTTACAATGTGCATGCTTGGAATTATTGGGGTAAGGACCAAATAGTGGTAATAATTTACATGGATCCAGAGTAATAGAATTCAGGAGTATCTTAGATGTTTCATGTACCCAGCAAATGTTAAGTGACATTAAATAGTGGTTCCAATCACAGGCACTTGGAAGAGAGAGGCAGGAACTTTAAATATATGTATGTGTGTGTGTATATATATATATATACACACACACACACACATAATATAAGTAGACTTGTGTCCTCTTCATTTTAAACTCTGACTTCAATGGGACAACTTTACATGTGTGTGTGTATAAAATCATGGTAATTAAGTTTCCTTCAAATGACCCCCCTCCTCCCCTAGTCAATCCTCCCTAAACTAGTGTCAGAGGTAATCTTGATTCCATATGGGGCTCTATGATGTGGTAGGACATCATACAGCACAGGGGATCCAGAGGACTTTCAACCAAATGTACTTGGGAAGGAGTCATCATAGTAACAACTTGATACAAAGCTGTTAATTTGGTGACTGGATCATAATTCTAACGATTCTGGAATAGAGAAAGAGATGGAGGGATTGAGGAAAGTTGAGATCTTGGATTAGAACTAGAAGGCTTTGGGATTCAAATTCCCATCTGTCCCATCCAATGATGTTCTCTTATGTTTTTCTGAATCTGCAGTTCTCAGAGGAACAATCAAAAGTAAAATCCTCACAGAAGTAACAAGGTTGATTTGATGCCATATCCCCCAGTTGATTTCTAAGTACACTGCTAGAAATGAAAGGATATTGGTTCTGCATGAGGTCCGACACCCCCAAAGTATAGTATAAGGTCACCAATGTGCCAAGGATCTCCTTCTTATCTATATCTGAGATTTCTGAGCCCTTCCAGGTCAGTAGAGAATTCTTTGCAGACTCAGCATGTTGCTTGGCCTGAGCAGGGAGTTCTAGGATAGGGGAAGGGGAAAGAAAACAAGAGAAAGAAAAGAAAACCAAGAATACTTTTCAATTTAAAAAAAATTCCATTTGAGAGCAAGAGAGGAGCTAGAGTAACAGTAAGGCACAAAGCAGTGGTCTCCAAACTTTTTTGATTACACAAGATTATTGGTAAACATTCTTTGAGCACCTTTCCCAATGTAATATATTTATAAATTATATGCTTGTACATTATTCTAACCAGTTGATTTCAATACTTAGTTTTAATGGCTATCATAGCTGAAGAAGACATTTCATAAAGATAAATAGCTCCAAATAGCAGTATGTTGTTAGTGGTGATTATTAAATTATTAAATCATGATACTCATATTTCAATCTCATCTAGGAATTATGCAAATGTTGTTTGTTGAAACATGACTAGCAAATTTCCATTTTCCCTGAAGTCAATCAGCTATTTTTGTAAACTAATTTGAAATTGTTCCATTTTATTTTTTTAACGTATGGTTTCAAAACCCATTGCAGTTCTTCATTTGGAAGATTTTTAAGTAGGTCAGACAATTATTTTTCCAAGTTTTTTAGAGTATGCAAATATGTGAGTTTTTACTGGTGAAACACACCATTTTTGACAACAAAATCACCTAACAATGGAAACATTTCTGAACTTCCATTTTTCAAAATGCTCTCTCCATACTATGTTTCTTTTTAAAAAACCAGTTACTTTCTCACTCATTATTGAAACATCACATATGTCTGATAATTCGGAAACTAACACATATATGTAACCCCAAAAATGTCCTCTCCTCCTCCACCCCATTGTTGGAACCATAATGAAATAAATTCTGTCATTCTGTGCTAGTATGAGAAGGAATAGAAAGGCCAGTTTTTCTGAACAATAGAATACAAGGAAGGGAGCAATATATAACGAGACTGGAAAGTTAGGTTGAGAATAGGTTTTGAAGGGTTTTAAATGTTGAACAGGAAACAATGTGGTATAACGGACAGTGTGTTGGGCTTGTGAGTCAGGAAGTCTTGAGTTCAAATCCTTTTTCAGATTTACAAATTGTGTGACACTGAGCTCGTTACTTTCTCCTAGACTCAGTTTACTCTTCTATAAAATAAAGATAATAACAGCAAATACTCCACTGGATTGGTAGGAGGATTAAATGAAATGGTCTATGCAAAGAATTTTGCTAACTTTAAAGTTTTATATAAATGTTAGCTATTATTATTATTAATAATAGTTAGTGTTTGTCTGACTGATTGGTTGAAAGATTGTAGACAGTACCTTTATATTATTTCAAAGATCAATAACAGTGGTTCAGCAATTATAGCTGCCAATTCTCGTATTATTATGGGATGTTGTTTTTAATAGAACTGGAAACTTGAACTTGTCAAAGGCAGTTTGCTCTGACTCTTTCCCTTATGCTGGCATCTCAGTACTATCAGTGAGTAGGTCCCTGGATCACAGGCTACCGGAGGCATTACAACTGTGGATGCCAGAGATGTCTTGAGATAAAGGACAGAGAACTGTCCTGTGAGTTGGCTGGTAGAAGAACCCCCTTATGAGGAAATATCTTCTACCAATGCGTGTTGCACTTTCTCTGCCATTTGCAAGGGCAACTAGGTGGCACAGTGGATAGAGTGCCAGTCCTGAAGTCCAGCCCTGAGTTCAAATCTGGCTTCAGACACTTATTTGCTGGTGTGACCCTCGGCAAGTCACTCAACCCTGTTCACCTCAGTTCTTCATCTGTAAAATGAGATGGAGGAAGAAATGGCAAACTTCTCCAGTAGCTTTGCCAAGAAAACCCCAAATGGGGTCACAGAAAGTCAGACAGCAACTGAAAGTGATTAAACACCACCACCAAGATACAATTTATAAACTGAGAAGTTAAGACTTGCCCAGGGTCACAGAGCCTTGTATGTATCAGAGGTAAGATTTCAACCAAGGTTGTCCTGGTTCTGAGGACAGTTCTCTATCCTTACTACCTTTCAATAATACTGAATGACCTGCCCTGCCAAAATAGAGGCGAGTGGCCAGACCGGAGGATCATCACTAGTATGTAGTTACTATTCTTATGAGCTGATGTATAGAGGCAGGGGACTTATTCTTTAACAGTACATCGTCCTCACCATGTGCCTAATACTACTGCTCCTTTCTTGTTTTCTAGCCTAGATATTTGTGGTTTTTTTAAAACTAATTATGTTTGAAAGCATACTTTCTATTGTGCATACCCTTGTGTGAGGGAGCGTGATTTTTTTTTCTAGCAGAAAGTCTTTAAAGTGATGGATGTGAGAGATATTGTGCATATTGAATTGACAAAACTTGGCAAATTATTTTATATGGGCTGATATGATATGACATGAGGCTGATGGAAAAGTGGAGGATGATTCTAGATTGCAAACCTGGGTGACTTAAAGAGGTGTTGGTGGAGGATTTGACAGTAATAGAGAGTTAGGAAAAGGGATGGGATGGGTTTAGGCCACTTTAGGGGGAAAGAAAACAAGTTACCTTTTGGACACCCTCTGCAACAGATATTGGTGTGTAAATCATGATTACTTTCATAGCAGCCTTTTTACAAAAGCTTATGAGGAACAATGTAATATGAGATGACCAAGTGTCCCATGAAATTATGTTTCTTATTTCCTGTGGAAGCATAAAAAAAACCCAAACAAACCCAACCCCACCAACTTCTTTATTTTTGCTTCTCCAAATAGAACCTATAAACCATCCTTCTGTTCAACATTTTTCAGTTGGGTTCTTGAAGGTTAGGCTAGCAAACTGCAAGTTCTGACAGATTTTACCATGATGCAAAGGTCTCAAGAGCAAACCTGGTGACAGGCTGTCATTGCTTTCCCCCAAGATCACTCTAAATACGGAAAGGCTTATAGAGTAACAGGCTGGCCACTAGATGATTGATCTTTTCATCATGGCAATCCCTGAAACAAAGAAAACTACAACAGACCTGTGTAGCCTCCTTCCACTTCTGCAGTGACTGTCACAAATGGCCACACCAAAAAGTAAATAAGAGGTAGCAAAGGATGCTAGTAAATCACAGTTTTTAAATCAGTGATTAACATTGATTTAACTGTTGGTACTGTCAACATGAGATCATTATTTGGCAACCAGTAGGGGACATATTCCTAGAGAGGGGCCATCTTCAGTCATTCTGATCTAAATCTTGCCACTGGACCCAGATGGCTCTGGAGGAGAAAGTGAGGCTGGTGACTTTGCACAGCCCCCCTCACTTAAATCCAATTCGCTTGCAGGTCATGGCATCACCTTCCTGATGTCATAGTCATCTTTGAGAATGAAGGACAAACAACAACAACAACAACACTCCTAGAGGAACTGAATCATATCAGTGTTGACATTCTTATCACAAATTAAATCAGAAGGCAAAAGAAAATTGCAGCTAATCAGGTCACTGCCCTACTCAAGCAGCCTCACTGGTGTCCTATTGCCTTTAAGACCTCTAAGATCAAACACAAACTCTTCTGCTTGTCATTTAGGACCTTGACAATCTGGCTCTAACCTATCTTTCCATCCCAATTTCATTATTCATTCATTATTTATTATTCCTCTTGATGCACTCTTTGTTCTAGTTGAACTAGTTCGTCAGCTGTTCCACACAACTTTCGATTTTCTGCCTTCATGACTTCCTGGGCTGTATCTCATGCTTAGAATCCTCCTCCTTCTCCTATCTCTGCCTCCTGAATCTCTAGAGTCCTTCAAATCTCAGCTCAGCTGCTACCTTCTACATAAGACCCCCTTTATCCTGCCATGTTATCCCTCCATCAGAATTACTTTGCATTTTGAATTTGCTTCTTTGCGTAAGTGTTTTAATCCCCCCCCCAGTAGAATTTAAGCTTCTTGAGGGCAGGGACTGTTTTATTTTTGTCTTTGTATCCAAGTGCCTAGCACAATGCTTTGCATATGTGTTTAATAAATGCTTATATATAAATGAATGTATAAATAAATGAATGAGGAGGTAGACAAATTCTATGAAAAATTTGATAAATCCCTTCAAATCATCAACATGTACTTTAATAATAATTTATTTTGGTATAAATAATTATGGAGTAAAAAATAAAAGAGGCTAAAGAGTACAAAGAAGGTTACAAAGAATAATTTTTTTCAAGATGAGGATCAGAAGGTGTTAGACAAGTTAAGCAACAAAAAAAATTCCACACACACAAAAAAAACCTGGTTATATCTTAACAGATATAATATTACTGATAACCTATGTGGGGGTCATTTCTAAATCAGTCTGTGTACAGATAGTCTCAGATTCTCAACTTAATAGAAAAAAGAGTAAAATCAATAGCAAGTAATAGAAAGAATATAAGTGTGAAGATATGTCATGCAATCAAAACAACATTAATTTGACCAACTTAAACAAGCTTGACACTGAAAAATGGGAAATGGCTAAAACAATTGATAAGAATCAATTTCCTAAAGATGTTAAATCAGTTGCCATAATGAGACCAAGAAACGCTAGAAACTGTCTTAGCAAGGAAACATACAGTTTCCTTGCCCCGCAGAGAGCCATGGTAGCCAAGGGCAATAACATAAGTTTAGAATATAAACTCACTTATAAAATTTTATAGTGGATGATGGTAGATGATTGTGAGTGATAACTCATTTTATAAAAGTGAGAAGCAAAAGAAGGAAAAACAAGATGACAGAAAATGTGGTGAGAGATGTTGACTAGAAGCCAGTTCATATGGAGCGTTTTTAAGGATAAAATTGGAAGGACAATAAGCAGATGAAGATGTGTAATAATGTGTACTCACATCAGTGAGATCTTAGATCCAGCAAAATATCAAAGTTGTGTTTACCTCTTTTCAAGTGCCTAAGTACCAAGCATAAGGTTGGGTGTATAGCCCAACACAGACTCTGCAGAGTACATATACTTTTAAAGACTTACTTCCCTCCTCAGACATTTCATTTCTGGTTTATCAAATTATATATTTACTCCAGAGGGAAATAAAGGACCAATGACTAGAAGTTACAGGGAGGCAGATTTCAGCTACATATAAGGAAGAGCTTTCTAACAATTATTATTGTCCAATAATGGAAAAAGTGAGCATACTTCATAAGGCAGTGGGCTATCCTTGACAGATGATGTTAAGCAGAGGTTGGAGGAACACTCACTGGGAATGCTAAGAGAGGATTCAAGCATAAGCTAAGGAGGTGGACTAGAAAGTGCCTCCAACTTTGAGATTCTATAATTCGCTAATTACATTTTTCATGTTTTCATGTTAAAACAACCAGAACATGAGTTCCATTAAGGCAGGGATCATTTCTTATGCTCCTTCTGTGTTGCTCACTGTTTTTAGTGTAGTATTCCCAACATTCTAAATACTCAAAAAAGACTTGCTTTACTAAGTCACTGACATAATCAGGAAGCATGGCTATAAATATGGCCTGCCTTTTTCAACTTTTCTCTATTTATTAGCAATGGAGTGGAATGGAAGCAAGACAACCCTAGATGGCAGCATTACCTCACAGGTTCATGGTTTATTCATTTTTGAGGGTTAAAAAAGTATTTAAATTCATCAATGAAATCAAGCTTCCTCTCCCCATCTTTTCCAGTCTTCTTTCTCTTCCCATTTCATCAGCCTTTTAATACAGTTGGGGGTGGAGGGAAGGGCTGTAAAAAGTCTTCAGAAGAATTCACTAATGCTCATGAATATGTGCAATACATACTTGCAAAGGAAAAAGAAAATTCTGTTCTGTGCACCCCTCCCACCAAAGAATCCTTTTCTAGGCTAAGCTTCTGCTGCTCTACAGGATGCCATACCTTGGACATCCTCACCACACTAAACAGTGGGTATATTCCAGGTGAGTATGGAGTAGTGGAAAGTGCCCTGGACTTTAGAATCAAAAGACTCAGAGCACATCACTAAAATATCATTCTTTCTCTTAGTGTTACCACCCCAGATTTGGATATGGTGAGGTAGTTCTATTTTCTGTAAAACTTTATCTTGTTGTTTTCCACCTAAAGTCTTTCCACAAATTCATGTTATACTTTGGTTTATCAATTACTCCCTTTCTCTTGCTTCTTGAATCTCTCCCTGACCACTGGATTCTTTTTATCAGTCTGCAAACAGGTATGTCTCGCCTATCTTGAGAAAGCTTTCTGTTAGCCCAGCTAATCCTTTTGGGCAGCTAGGTGGTGTAGTAGATAGAGAGTTGGACCCAAAGTCAGGATGATTCATCTTCCTGACTCTAGGTCTTACTGTGTGACCCTCCGCAAATTACTTAATGCTGTTTGCCTCATTTTTCTCATCTATAAAACAAGCTAGAGAAAACCACTCTAGGATCTTTGCCAAGAAAACCCCAAATGGGGTCACAAAAAGTTGGACATGATTGAACAATAAATCCCTTTAGCTTCCTTCTTATTTCCTCCCCTCCTTTTGCAATTAAATTTACTGAATGAGTGGTATATACCCATTGTTTCTACTTCTTCTCTACTCACTCTCTCCTCAGCCACTTTGCAAAGTGCTAAATTCTAACTTACAAACCTATTACACTATTGAAATTCTTCTTTTGAAAATTATCAGAAACCTCCTAATCACTAAACCCAGTGATCTTTGATCAGTTCTCATCCTTCCTGACTCTTTTGTACTTTGTAGCAAATTATATTATTTACCATCTTCTTCTAAAAACTCTTTCTATTTCCTTGGTTTCTCTGCCTCCATTATCCTGGTTCTCTATATTTCTCTATATATTCTCTTTCTATCATGTCATTAGGTTCTCTTCCTCCTCCTACCTGAAAAATATGAATGTTCACCAAGGTTCCTAGTTCTTTCGAGGTTCTGAAGACTGCTTATTTCAAAAGTCCTGGTAAGGCTTCTGAAATAGTTTACTAATGCTATTAGCTTATAAGTTGACATGGATTTATAACAATAATCTTCTTCAATAATTAGAATTAATAATAAGACAAGGATATCCCCTGGATCAAAATCTTTGTTGATATTTCGTAGAAAATGTCTTGTATTTGCTCTTCCTCTTTATTCTAATTTCCACCACCTTAATAATACAATAATCTAATAACACAATAACCCTCACCTGACACCTGGATAACTTGCAGTATGATTCTAGTGGGCCTCTCTGAGCCTCAGCTCTACTCCCTTGAATTCATCTAACATTCTTTTAGGTTTGTTTCCATGAGCTCTTATTGCTAGGGTCCTGTGACCTCTGACACAGGCATGCCCAATATGCTAGGAAGGCACTTAGAAGTTTTTGTCCAGTATGCAGTTCATTTTGTGACATAAGTGTTATATAGTTGCCAAGCTGTCAGTATTCTCTGTGCCCAAGAACTCAGGCAATATATGGTGCAGCCCAGCACATAAGAATTCACAGGAACACACAATACAAAGAAAGTTATATAAACAGACACACAAGAAAAAGGCACAGCAACCTAGAAACACCAAAGTCCTATATCGGAACCGCTCTCTTCAAACAAATTACAAATTGTTAAAGCTGAAAGGAGCCTTAGAAATTCTTTAGCCCAGAGGAGTTAAACTTAGGGCCTTTGTTACCACAAAACTCTTGATTGCTACCCATACCAGATGAAAATGTAATTGGGAAATGTTGCAATCAAGCAATCAATAAACATTTATTAGGTGCCTACAATGAGCCAGGTACTGTGCTAAGCACTGGGGATACAAAAAGAGGCAAAAGATAGTCCCTGCCCTCAAGGAGCTTGCAACCTAATGGGAGGACATCATGCAAACAAATCTATACAAAGCAAATTATAGACAAGATAAATAGGAAATCATTAATAGAGGGAAGGCACTGGAATTAAGTGGGATTGAGGAAGACTTCCTATAAGAAGGTAGGATTTTAGTGGGGACTTAAAGGAAGCCAGAGAGGTCAGTAGTTTGAATTATGGAGGTAGAGCATTCTAGGCTTGGGAGATAAGCCGAGAGAATGCCCAGAGCCAAGAGATGGAATGTCTTGTTCGTGGAATAGCCAGGAGGCCAGTGTCACTGAATCAAAGAGAATGTGGTGGAGAGTAAGGGGTAAGAAGACTGGAAAGATAGGAGGGGCACTAGGTTATGAAGGGCTGTGAATATCAAACAGAGCATTTTGTATTTGTTCTTACAGGCAGTAGGAAGCCACTAAAGTTTATTGAGTAGGAGGTTGACATGATTAGATCTGTGCTTTAGAAAAATCATATTAGTGACTGAATGGAGAGAATGGATTGGAGTGAGGACAGACGAGGTAGGCAGGCCCACAAGTAGGCTATTACTATAATCCAGGCCTTGAAATGATGGGGGTCTGCACTAGAGGGGCAGCAGCATCAAAGAAGGGAAGGGGATATATTTGAGAGATGTTGTACAGGTGAAATCGACAGGCCTTGGCAATAGTGTATGAATAGGGGATGAGGGAGAAGATATGAGTGAGGAGTACAGGATGACTCCTAGGGGTTGAGACTGAGAGACTGGGAAGATGGTATTGCCTTCTATAGTAATAGGGAAGGTAGGAGTCAGGGAGGGTTTGGGGAAAAGACAGTGAGCTCTGTTTTGGACATATTGAGTTTAAGATGTCTACTGGATGTCCAGTTCAAGATGTCTGAAAGGCAGTTAGATATCAGATTTGAGGTCATCAGAGAGTTTGGGGAAGGATTGGTAGATTTGAGAATCATCAGCATAGAGATTAAATTTTGGGAGCTGACAAGCTCACCAAGTGAAGTAGTATAGAAGGAGAAGAGAAGAGGCCCCAGGATGGAATCCTGAGGGACGCCTATGGTTAGAGGGTAAGATCTGGGGGAGGATCCAGCAAAGGACACAGAGAAGGAGCAATTAGATAGGTAAGAAGAAAACCAAGAGAGAGTAATGTCCCCAAAACCTAGAGAGAAAAGTATCAAGGAGGAGAGAGTGATCAACAGTGTCAAAGGCTGAAGAGAGGTCAGAGAGAATGAGTAATGAGAAAAGGCTATTGGATTTTGCAACTAAGAGATCATTACTAACTTTTGCTGGAATGGTGAGGTGAAAAACTGAATTGTAAGGGGTTAAGAAGAGAGTGAGAGAAAAGAAAGTGGATGCACTGATTGTAGATGACATTTTTTAGTTGTTTAGTTACAAAAGACAGAAAAAGAAAAGGATGATAGCAGAATTGGAAGGATCAAATGAGGGCTTTTTCAGGATAGGAGAAACATGTTTGTAGGAGGTAGCAGAGATTGAAAATAAGTGAAAGTGGGGATGACAGAGGGAGCAATCTGTTGGAGGAAACAGGATGAAATGTGATCACTTGAGCAGATAGAAGGATTAGCCTTGGTAAGGATTATGTGATACAGGTGTGAAGGAAGAGACACTAGCAGAAGGCATCTGAGTGATGGGAAATGAGGAAAAGAGGAGAACAGGGAATTCATGGTGAATGGCCTCAATTTTTTTTCTGTTAAAAAGGAGGCAAAGTTCTCAGTTGAAAGAGTGAGAGAGGGAGGATCCGTGAGGGGTTTGAAGAGGGATGAAAAGATTGGGATAACAAATTGCTAAAAAAAAAAGCAAGTATATTAGGATTGCCTAGCAGCAGCGAGAAACCAGTTGAGATTACATAATGTAAATCTGTAGTGGACTTAATCAGAACAGTAGTGTGATTTTCTCCACCTCCATTCAGCAGCAGGTGGGAGAGAGAGCCAAGGCTGAGGCTTGACTGTCCTCTAGTCCTAGTGTTTCTTTAGTTTCAAGCCTGGGATCCCTGAATTTCCCTCTTGCAACTTTTCAGAAACTGAAATCCCACCCCTGAAATCATGTATCTACCTACTGTCATACTTCACTGACGCCAGCTGCCATTCTGTTCAAACCTCTGCTTGCTGACAAGTCTGCAAGGCTGTGACCACCTACCCAAATGTATACTTATGGCAAGAACTCTCCAACACCATCCAAATGAATGTCTTCCTGTTGTCTGCTTCTGGGACTTCTGATCCCCTGGCCTGCCTTTGAAGGTCTGCCTGGTCTCCAGGTCTTAGCCACCTCCATTCTGACCCATCCTGCTGCTGACTAAATCTCAGTAATGACACTGTGCACCTACCTCTCAGGGTCAGGTATCCATAAGCCAGGTTGGTTAATGCTTGGGCATATCTCCAGTGTTCAGTTCCAAAAACAATTCGGGAAAATGTAACGCAGCGAATCAGTTCCTGGTTTGCCTGGCAGTTCTGAAAATAGCAAACAAGAAACCATTATGTTTATTGTAAAAATGAAAATTGCCTAATGGCCATTTCATTTCAGAAATGCATGGCAACATTCAACTATGTGAATGAGGACAAGGTAAAGAGCTTTCTGCCTTTGTGGAACAAATACAAGCACTGGCCTCCCTCTTCAATCCATCTGGTTCATGGATTTAAAGGAAAGTAAATGGGCTAAAAAAAATATGTTGACTATACCAATAGATACTTCTGTGCCTTGGTATTCTGGAAACAGCTCAGGACCAGGAGTCAGAAGACCTGCTATATGTCAGTCCATAATGTAGGCTGACCCAAATCATTCTGCATAAAAGCCATGTTTTGATCTTCTCTGCCTCAGCTACTAATACTGCTTAATATGGAAGATGACCCTTGTTTTCCTTGGTGCAACACTAGCCCATTTAGTAGCAAATTAAGGTTGGGAAAAGCCCTTTCAGTTGAAGTAACTAAAAATCTGTATGAAATAAAAATAAAATGACCTGTAATCCATCCTAAATTCCAAGTTTTGTATGGGTAATATTTTACCTTAAAAAGTCAAAGTTAGGGGCAGCTAGGTGGCTCAGTGGATAGAGCACTGGCCCTGAAGTCAGAAGGACCTGAGTTCAAATCTGGACTCAGACCAAACACTTGACACTTACTAGCTGTGTGACCCTGGGCAAATCACTTAACCCCAACTGCCTAAAAAAACCCAAC
The DNA here is from genome assembly GCF_003287225.1 of Phascolarctos cinereus. Lineage (NCBI taxonomy): Eukaryota > Metazoa > Chordata > Mammalia > Diprotodontia > Phascolarctidae > Phascolarctos > Phascolarctos cinereus. The sequence goes on from NW_027555847.1 coordinate 357,812,540, forward strand.
CAAACAAACAAAAAAAGTCAGCATTATACAGCATGGAACATGAGTGCCTGTCTAACTCTGGAAACTCCTAACCCCAAATTGTGAAATCTTAGCAGATCAAGCCAATGACAAGAACAATACTTCTACTTTGTCTTGGAGGGGAGTCTGGACCTATTTGTTGTCAATACTTAACCAAGAAAGTATATTGAGATAGTGAAGGTAATATAGAATGGGGAAATCTAGGTTCAAATCCTAGGCCCACTACTTCTGTCCTTAGTCATTCTGACCCTCTGGGTCTCAGTTACCTCATCTGTAAAAATAGGTGAATTGACTTAGATGATCTATAAGATCTCTTGTAGCTGTAAATCTATGATTCCATGAGAGCTTCTCTGATTAAGTAAAACCCAGATAAGTTTCACCTCTACATTCTGATTGCCTGTTTTATTCTGCTTGGTCTCCTGAAATTTGAGAACTTGCTCATGTTGCCTAACAAGGCCTGGTTTTTCTTCTCCTTCTTTGCCTTGACTTCTAGGTTTCGAGACCGCTGGTTCTCTAATGCTCCTAAATAACTAAAGCAACAGTGGGGAACCTACAGCCTGGAGGCCACATGTGTTCCTCTAGGTCCTCAAGTGCAGCCCTTTGACTGAATCCAAACTTCATAGAACAAATCCCCTTAATAAAAGGATTTGGCCATCAAGGAGCCAGACCTCTATCCTCTTCTTTCCTGGTTCTGACCTCTTGGCCCGACTAACTTGACCTTGTTGACAAGATCAGTATGAACAGAGACATGAGAAGATGAAAGATAAAACAACTAAAAAGAAAAAAAGAAAATTTGTTTCTGAGTTTGGTGATAGGGAATACAAACATTCTCGGTAGTTCTACACTATGGATCCATTAGATCAATTATGAAAACTACTAAAATGATTTTAAAATGTAAATGAAAAGCTAGCATAAGACTTTTTTTTTTACCTTTTTTGCCTTAATCAGCAACTCAGCTTTTCTCTGTGATTTGTTTAATTTCTCCTTCGGAATAGACATATAATCTGCATTCCTTGCTACCTTGTCAGTTTCATTTTCTTTGTCTTCACTATCTCCAAATTCATCACTAGGATTTGATTCACTCCTCTGCTCAGCAACCAAAGTTCTGGTTTCCTTTTCCCTAATGATAACATACAGTACATTTCTGGGAGATGCTGATTCAGAATTTAGCTCTTTTATATAAATTGGATTGTTTAAACTGAAGAACACAGCATTTCATAGTAAGTAGAGCTATTTAGCCATATAAAATACAATTCATACTGTAATTTAAGGAAGTAATAATTTAGATAATGAAGAAAGCATTAATACTTATTATCTGTATGGTCTTGAGAAAATTATTTCCTTTCTCTGGCTATAGTTCCCCATAAGCAATGGTAGATGATTTCTAAAACTCCTTCCCCTCTAAGTCCTATTATTTTATGAAAGCTAAGTAAGATCTAGATATAGCAAAAACTGGGAAAATGAAAGACAGGTCCACCCTTCTAAAGCAGGGACCTGAAGAGAGTCAGACATTTGGTCTAAATTATTTAAATAACCATATGATTCCTTTACTTTGGCAGTACGAAATAAGGTTCTAAAGAAATATCAAGGAAAAACAAAGCCATTTTGAAGCAGTAGCTAAGATAATTACTAAAAATCTTCATAAATTGATTCGACAAGGGGTCCTGACATATTTATTCATCTGAATTAGGGATTTTCAAAGTGATAATGTCAACAATAGATCTTTAGGTGGTCTACACTTTTGTTTCTTTCATAAAATAATAATTTACTTGTCATATATGGCAAAAAATAAGACATTTTTCAATGGCGTCTCAACCATAAAATGTCATGTTTTCTATTAATTGGAGTCAGGTTTGTTAGAGTCAAGGAGCAGGAATTTAAGTGGAGTAAGAGGTCCATGAGCCACAAAACCTTTGAAAACCTCTTTGCTCAAAAAAAAAGTTCTGCACTAGGAGTGGGGGAAGGGCACAAATATTATCCACTGACCAAATGGAGACCCTTCAGTAGACTGATATGGAATGAAAAAAAGAATCCAGACAGAGTCTGGGGAACAAAAGAATTCAAAGCATAATGTTAAAGCCCTTAATCTGAAGGCAACTGGTAAATAGCTTTATAGAAAATGATCAGATGAAATAGGGGAGAGGGACCTGGATATTATATGGCAGATTGCTGAGTTATGCTCAGTGATCATTAGAAAATCATAGGATTACAAAGAAGAGCTATAGGACCAGACAAAGGCAAATGTCCCAATAGTCTATGAACGGAAGTGAGTAAAGTCTATAAACTATAGGCCAGGGAACTTGACTTCAATACCTACTAAAATTATATAATGTATTAGAAAAGATATGGCTAGTTAATATCTTGAAAGGGAAACAGTTATCATAAAGAGGCAGCATGGCTTCATTGGGCAGAGATAGATTATGGCACACTAAATTATTCCACATTGTTAACTCAAACAAAGATCAGGATATGTTTCCCTTGGATTTCAGCAAAGCATTTGATTTCAGCAAAACATATTATTCTTGTGGAGAGGTGTGGGCTGGATAATGAGCTGCTAGTAGCTGGAAATGGTTGAATGACTAGAGCCAAAGAGTCACTTAAGGTTTAATGTCAGCTTGGAGGAAGGTCTCTAGTGGAGTGTCCAAGGAACAAGTCCAAGTCCTTGGCCTTGTTTTGTTTAAGTAGGATCTTAGAGGTCAATCAGTACAGAGCTGTCAAACACGCGGCCCTCAGGCCACATGCAGCCTACAACACTCCTGAGTGTGGCCCAAAACAGATAAAAATGTAATTGGTAAATGTTTAACAGAACAAATAAAAATACAATAAAACATCAATATTAATAATAGCAGTTTTCTAAGTCCATATGCAATCCATACAGTTTACAATCTGTACATTTTTATTTGAGTTTGATCCCATTGATCTAGCCTACACCCCCTTAAACCTTCTCTGCTTATAGATGAGGGAAGTAAGGGTCCAAGGGGATTTAAATGACTTGTCCAAGGGTCACACAGGTAGCAATAATTAGAATATGAATCCCTGCAGGGCCTCCTGACTCCAGAGTCAGTATTCTTTCCATTGTACTACACTGGCTCATGACATAAATACTGTGAAGAAAATTTGGTTTTCCATTGAAATTTTCTCTTCGGCCACAAATTTCAGATATCTGGACCAAAACTTTAATGCTTTGTTGGTGCCAATGGGGTTCGTTAGTTAGAATAAAGCTAAAGAAGAGCTCTAGATATTATATAATACATCTATTACTGATTTAAAAAAAAAACAAACCTCTTACCAAAGATTTTTCACAAGTGGGAGGTCCCACTCCATGTCTCCTGAATTACTGTGACTACACAGTTCTGTTCTGCTTACATGTGGAAACAGGAGGCCCAGGTTGTGTTGCTGACCTCAGTAGGGACATAGATACAAGATTTCATCTTCTTCCTACAGAGAAACACAACTGACTAAAATAAAAGTCTGGTTATGGGATGTGCAGGAGATGCTTCTTTTCCCTTGCCATTGATTGTAGATGATTATCAGCTGAGAGACTTCATAAAAAACAAAGCACAGCTCCACACAGAGAGAGCTTTATATGTATATTTGTGTATATATGTAGTTACATATAATACTATAATTATATATAATGTATAACTATATAATTGTATATATTACTATAATTATATATACTACATAAGTATGTGACTGCAATTACATAATACATAACTATCATTATGACTATAACTATAATTATGTATATATTGTTATATATATTCATTTGTACTTTCTTTGGGAGAGCATAAAATTAAAAAGGCCAACCCTTTTGAATTAAAATCCCATTACGATTTTTGCCTTATTTAGAGCCATCCCACTTCATAATGCTTTTGTTTTAAAACCCAGCACACTTACAGCTCATGAATCACCTAAACCATGGAAACATTTAAACCAGCCATTTCACTGGCTGACTTGGGACTATAGGAAGAGAGATGCATGAAAATGAAATAGATAAATAGGACCATTCTTCATTTTCTATGGCTGATTATCCAATTGAGCAGGGAAGAGAACACAGAACTACAGACTCAAAAGGACTTAGTATCATCTAGTCCAACTCATTTTCCTCTGAGTCACAAAGAAATGAAGTGACTTGGCCAGGGCCACATAGAGAATAGCAGAGCTAGGACTTTGTCTTATCTTCTTTATTTCACTACTCATTGGTAGACTAGAAACATTAATGTAACTGAAACTCATCTGTCTAGTCTCCTTTTTCTTAGTAACTCTGCTGGATATAGTTGTAATGCCTAGCTAAAAATGAGATTTGAACACTTCTCTGTAGCAAGATGGATGTGGGATGTGGTATCGACACCGTCAGATTCAGTCATCGTGTCTGCTTGTTTTGCTTATTAATAGGAGCAAGAGAAACTGGGGCACTTCCTATGGAGGTGGGCACATGTGTTCTGGTCTCTTTTTGTGGGACCCGTGCTTCATTGGGAGGACACAGCAGCTCCTGATTGGTTCCCAGATACAGGGATGGCATTGAAGATAACTGGGCCTCGGAGTCAGGAGGAGCTATCCTTACGGTGAACTACAAAAGGAACCAAGAAGAAACACTTCTCTTTCTTTCAGGACTCTTCCAGCTGCTGAAAGAAAGGTAGGATAAATCATGACAATAAGAACATGTTTGCCTTAGGTGAGCCCCAGAACTTGGCCACCTTCCTTTTTTTGCATTCTTCTGTACAGGCCAGTGACCAGCAAATTTGAGAAATGGATGTGTCTGTCCCTGGTGGCAACCTCATGAGTCTTAGAGGCTAAGAGGTTCTGAGTGGGGTGCTAACTGCCCAGCCAGAGATTATTTCCACTATAGCAGTACATCTCCAAGGAAAAGCACATCAAGAATGCTACAGGTGAAAACAATGAAGAAAGCCCAAGTCTGGTTAGGAGACACGGACTGTGCACGTTGCTCAAAGAGGGCAGGCCTGAGATGAAAATGAAATACCCATTTCATTAGTCCCACAGCCTCCTTTTAAGTATGATGGGTAATATTGTTTGATGCTTTTGTATTTGTTAATGCATCTGATGAGGTTTCTGTGCTTTAAGCTATTTCAATGGTAGAAGAAATAAAATGCTTCCTTATACTTGATATCCATGTTATACACTTGGCTTTTTAGAAGGAATCCTGTTACCTGCTTTTGTGAACATGGACGATATGAACAATATACTTAAATCTGGTTTTATAGATTTCTCCATAGTTACTTTTGGGTGGGGGACAATGAGTCGTAAAGACAGAGAGTCAGCTCTGGATGAACTGAGCCTATGTGAAATACAGAGAAGAGCCCCTTGTGAGAAAGGGACCTTCCTAGTCACATTTAAATGGTTTTTTTTTGGTTGTTTGTTTTTTTGGTGACAAGAGAGGGAGGGGTATGTTTGGGGGGTAGGGGTGGAGGAAGGAGAATAGGTTCAAAAAAATGTAAAAATAAAAAGCACTAAAACTAAAAATGAGGTTTCTGTATAATTATTCTAATTTGTATATCAAATTAAGCTTCACAGAGCACTTTTCCTTTTTTTTTTTAGCATTTAAGATCTCAAACTTTATTACAAAGTAATAATTGCTCAAACTATTTAGTAATGATTAAAATAATAGAAAATTACACCAGTGGAACAACTTAGATAAACCAAAACCAGGAGAAATAAAAAGTTCAATATTCTTTAAACCCAAGAACATTGCATTGTACTATACTGTAGTAATCTACAGTACTAACAATACTCTGGATGAAATGATGAGGGAAATAATAATTGAACTGAAGAAGTGAAGGAATCTTAAAAATGTGAAGATTGAATACAGAAACCAATGTTATAGCTTTTCAGTCATTTTTCAGTCATGTCTGACTTTCTTCATGACCACATTTGGGGTTTTCTTGGCAGAGATACTGGAATGAGTTAAGTAATTTGCCCAGGGTCACATAGCTAAGGAGTGTCCAAGGCTAGATTTGAACTCATGAAGATGTCTTACTGACTCCAGGCCCAGCACACTATCCACTGTGAAACCTAGCTGCCCCATAATAATCAGCAAGGTCCCTTTAAATTTTTAATCTACAGGGCATGACTATATTTGCTGTCTGGACTGGCTTGCTCACCCTAACCTGTCTGCAGAGCACTTTTCTCACAACAAGCCTAAGGGATGGGGGGAGGTAGTACAAGTGTTATTATCCCCATTTTGTGGATGAAGAAACTGAGGTACTATGAGGATAGGTGCTTCTCTTGCCCATGGTCCAAAAGCTAGAAGGTGTCCAAAGCAGGATTTGAACCCAGGTATCCTGACTCCAGGCCCAATGCACATTCCATTGTGCAATACTGCCTTCTAAACATAATATTAATAAATTCTGAACATTCAGATGAAGTCAATCACAGATCATTGAGTACATACCACTCAAGGACATGTGGTTAATAATCTGTGATTTCTTCCCTATGAGAAAAATTCATCTATATAGTTTGTACTCTTAGAGAGTTGCCTAAGGATAACTGCTGAAGTGACTTACCTAAGGTCATAGAGTGTCAGAGGTGGGATTTGAACCCAATTCTTCCTGACTCCAAGTCCAACATTCTATCCACTAAAACCATATTGCCTCTCCTTTCCCCACATAACCTCAGAGAATGTTAAATCTGGCCTGTTTATCACTCATTATAATTTAGTGTGAAGACCTGGGTTTGAGTTGCAGAACTTTGTGGGCAAGTGACCAAAGCCAAGTCACTCAGTCTCTCTGAGTCTCAGAGTTTTGTGATCAGTAAAAGAGGGATAATGATAATGATAATGATGATACCAATGAGTCAAACGAAGGGGTTAGATTAGATGCTCTAAAGTTCTTTCCAGATCAACATCCTGTGATTCCATGATTTACCTCATAGTTGTAACGGGAGGTAATCTGTAAATCTTGACTGCATTACATAAATGTGAGCTGTTATAATTATTCATTATTTTATTATACTATAATAAGTATAATCTTGAACTAATAACCCATTCCAGCAGTTCCTTATGGAGTTTCAAGATGATCTTGGGCTCTGCTACTGGGTATGCCAGCATAGAGGGAGGGAAGGAGGGAGGGAGAGAGAGAGAGAGAGAAGCTTGAAGAAGGTACCCAGTGATGAACATATGTTAAACAGGGACCAACCTTTTTGCCCCAGGATCCACCAAGTTGGATGCTAGATGATGAATGTGTTGGCCACAGCAACTACTGAAGACCATGCACTAAATTATAAGGTGGCTGCAGCCCGCAGATGGCTCCTGAGAGGTGCACTCACCCTGAGGAAATTTTAAGTGTTGAGGTATACATAATTTTAATAAAACTAGAGGTAATAATAACTGCATAAGTCATATGCTGGGAAAGGCAGCACAGGGTAAAGAAACCTGCAGGCTGTACCTGGAGTCAGCGAGACTTAGGTTCAAATGCTGCTTCTAACACTTACCTGTCGTGTCAGTTTCCTCGCCGTTAAAATGGTGATAAGAATAATTACCTGTAGCACCTACCCCATAGTCCCGTTGTGAATTATGAGGTGTTGCGTTTGGGGGGGGGGGGGAAAGAGAGGCTTTATAGCACTACAGAAACGTCAGTTATGACGATAGTCTCTTTTATGCTGCACGATGAAATCATAAATGACCTTGGAAATCCCTCCAGGAAACCACATTTTGGGGAAGGAGAGAGGTGGGGGAGGGGGTTCAGTCCCGTTTTTTTTTTTTCCCCTGAAGTTGCTTTATTGTTACTCAATCCTGGCCCTGAACGTGCTTCTCCCAGGGTGCGTGTCCCTTTCCTGACCTGCCCTGGGGTAGGGGGGCACTGATTACCTGATTGAGATAGTAGAAACATATAATGAAAAATTCTCCTTCCTGGCTCCAAGGGTACAGGAAGGTGGGAGGAAGGGAGAAGCCGCTTGCTTATGGAGCAGCCTGGTTTCCCGTGGGAATGTCAGGGCACTTTGCCACCAGGAGAGCGCATCCTCCGCCGAGCTACGGAATGAGAGAGCTGAGCCGAACTGGCGACCCTTCCCGTCAGCGGGCTTGCTATCCGAGGAACCAGACAATGGGGGTTACCAAGGCAACAGAACGCCTCGGCTGCTACTGCGGGGATCCTCGGAGCTTGGGGAAAACAGAACGTGGCCTTGGCGGTTGCCGCGGCAACTGGAGGGAGGGATGCCCCGCGTGCTGGGAGGTGGAGCGCAGCTTCTGCCCCCGCTTTCGGCTTGCTGGAGAGTGAGGAGGAAGCGGAGTGGGATTGGGCAAGATGACAGCCGCTGGAGGGGATTAGGGCGCGCCCCATTTCCCACCCTTTCCTGTTCCTTGACCGCTTCTCTGGGTGGGGTGAGGGAATGACGCGAGCACAGATCATCCTCCCCCTTGGAAACCGTGGTCACTTTCCAAATTCCCAGATCTGCTCCCAAAAAGCCCCCTGTGTGGGAGCAAGAAGAGGAACGCCGTGCATTGGTAGAAAATTAGAGAGAGCAAAGTGGGCACGCCTGATTTTAGTGACCGCTTCCTAATAGCTTTTAGCAATCTGCATTCAGTCCAGTCCTATGCACTAGGTTCTCCCTTACGCGCCCACAAAAAATAGCGCCAGTTTAAACAGAGGCTTGGGGTACTGCTATCCTTTCACAGTGGCTTTGCATTGTAAAGGATGATAACTGCTCATGTTTATTGGGAGAACTGCTTTTCATGAATTATTTCATTTGATTTTTAAAAGAAAATTTGTGAGATCAGTGGCACAAGTATTATTGCCAGTTTACAGAGGGAGGAAACTACAAGGGAAGTTAAAAAAGGTGCCCAAGGTCACACAGTCAGTCCTGTTGTAAAACAGTTCTTTCCCTACCACCAAAGGATGTCTTGAGGAGGCAGTGACTTAACCCAAAGGAATGTATTGCTAATGGGGGAAATTTCAGGGGTAGATTGCTAAAGAAGTCCAAGAAAGGAGTGCTTTTTGACCTCGATCAAATCACACAGTCATAGCAGGCAACTTCCTCAACTATTTGGGAAAGGGTAGGCCTGCTCCTGAGTAACCTATGCGAGAGCAATAAACTACAGTCAGTCAATAAACATTTATTAAGTGCCTACTGTGTGCCAAACACTGTGCTAAGTGCTGGAGATAGATATACAAAATAGCGTCTTCCTTCAAGAGATTTACAGTCTGATGGGAAAAGACAACACACCAGTCTCTAAAGGGAATTACAGGGCTACTTGAGAGGTGGCCCCACTGCCCAAATGCACACCGTCAGGTTCCTTGGCCTTGCGTGTGGCTAGCTCTACCAATTGCTTTGGTGCTCTGCATTAACTTCTCTGGGTACTGTGTTCTTTATCTGTAAAACAAAGGGGCTATATTTCATTCCAGTTCCAGATTTTGAGAGTTTATGTACTTTTGAGCCACGTCAGCCAAGTGATTTCAGTATGTGATGAAGTAATCCTTTAAATAAAACTTAATTCCAAGGACACAGAGTTAAATTATGAGCCTTCACAGCACCAAGCAAAAGTTTCTCAAAGAGCCCACCTCCTTGACCTTTCTCCAACAATGAAGAAATAAAAAAAAAACCACCTAAATCTTTAGCACCTTTGCAACCCAGGGGGCATTTGGACAATATTTTACGTTTAGGCATTACAGAAGGCAAGCTAACTACGCAGGTAGGGCTGCCTCTTTTCTAACCCTTATTTTTCCTTAACCTTCAACAATCCGAGTAAGTGATCTGCATGTATTAGAAGCTGTGCCAGAATTGTTATTTAGAGGTGATGCCTTTTCAGGAAAGGACAGGGGGATTTAAAATATGCCTGTGCTTTTGTTTGTGTTTGGAAGGGTGGGGGAAGAGATTGTCTTTGTTATATGGTATATGGTTATACAAATTGTGATACGGTAAGTGAAGGTGAGGAGTGGGGTGGGGTGGCAAGAGGGAAAGCAATCATCTCAGTCCCCCAAGGACCAGAGTGCTGGGATGCTGGCAGCAGGGTGAAGAGTGGTTATCTGTGCCAGCTGGTGCTAAGATCTGAGTCTATATTAGATACTTGAGATCAACTTTAACTTGATTTCACTTACGCTGTAGATATGGTCCTGGGGCTAATAACTTTTTTGGTGTTCAGTAGTTTCAGTTGTATCTGACTCTTCATGACCCCATTTGGGCTTTTCTTGGCAAAGATACTGGGAGTGGTTTGCCATTTCCTTCTCCAGCTCATTTTAAAGCTGAGGAAATGAGGCAAACAAGGTTAAGTGACTTGCCCAGGGTCACACTGCTATTAAGTATCTGAGGCCAGATTTGAATTCAGGAAGCTGAATCTTCCTGACTCAAGGCCTGGTACTCTATCAACTGTGCCACCTAGCTTGCCCATACTAATAGCTACATGATTAAATTAAAAGTTAAGTTTCTAGGTCCCAAGTAGCTTTAGGTTTGTGAGGTCACTATTATAAGTGTTCCCTTAAAATGTTCATAAGAAACCTGATTGGGTCACCCTAAAGAAAAAGCTGAGGTATTAATAAAGTAACCCTTCTAATAATCTATGCAATCTGGGAGCAAGAAGGGAGGAAGACTGTACATACAAGAGAAAGGAAACTTCAAGTCTAGACTCAGCTTAGTCATCAAATCGCTTTGCATCTTTGAACAAGTCTTTGAGCTTCTCTTTCTCCTGTAAAAGGTGGAGGGAGATTGGATTGAATCCCTAAGCTCCTACACTGAGCAGAGGCAAAGTATTTACAAAGTTAAGCACATGTTCACTTTCTGTTCTTGTTTTCTCATCACCCTCCTACTTAAGCTGCATGAAGGTAAAAGTGGAAAGAATACTGGACTTGGAATGGGTCATCTGGGTTTGAATAGATCTGTTTGGCCTTGTGCTGTTTATCATTTTTAGCACTCAGAGTAATGCATACATGGTACGCTCACCAAAATTGCAGATGAACATAGAGAATATAGTTAGTTAACCCACTAGACAGAGTCAGGATCCAAGAAGCTCTTGGCAGGCTAGAACATTAAGATGAATCTAATGAAATAAGGGATAAATGAAAAATCTTGTATTTAGGTATGAAAAATCAAATGACAAGATGAGGGAAACATGGATAGCAGTTGTTCTGAAAAAGATCTGGGATTTTCAGTTGCCTGCAAATTTGAGATGAATCAGTAGTGTGATGAGGCACCCTCACCCTTGGGTGGGTAGGCTTTGTACATTTTTGACAGTGACCCATGAGTAAGATCCCATCCTTTTTGTTTTGGGTTTGTGAGAAAGAGCCAATGTCATAGAAATAAGCAAGCATGAATGGGTTGTGATGTTTCTCGTAGCCCACTGGTCTTTCAAACTTCCTTCTTACTACTGACAGAATCTTTTAATCATTCAAGTTCACAACACTGGCACCCCTGATTCCTCACTCGCCCCACATATTCCAATCACTTGTCAGATCTTGCCCAGAGTATCTCTTTCATGAAGCCATCACTGTAGTTCAGGCCCTTGTCATTTAGAATATTGCAATACCATCCTAACTGGTTTCCCCCATCCCTCCAAACTCCCTGTCCTTTGGGGTCACTATATTCATATCCATGGTGGATTTAGTGCAGACACCTGATTGACTTCAGCCACAATGAAGCTCAAAACTCCTAAGCTCAAGTTGTGATCCAATGGCCTTCAGCAATCCCAGCAAGCAGGGACTAGGCAGGTGGGAGCTGCCATACTGCCTGGTAAGTATTTTTCATGTGATTACTACTTTTAATGGATATAGCTGAAATTCAATAGTTTCTCCCTAAAATACAACAAATAGCTAAATACCACATTTCTTCTTCCCAAACTACTTAAGCGGTGAATGAGAAAATGAAAAACCCGACAGAGATGAAAACGATGGAACCAAAGTTTATTTTCTGCATAAACTCCTGTAAATTACAAAGACAAAAATGCTAGACTATAGTGTATAACTTTTCAATATTTAACCAAGATACTTGTAATAAATACGCATAATGAAACAAAGTAAAAGACTAAAATTGTCAGGAAACTATAAAATGTCTCAAGTTTTAGATCCTGCAGCATTTGTGTGCTGGAATTTTTTGTGTGTGTTTTCTTAAGTGCTGACCCCCCCCCAAAAAAGTCCTTTCACATTTCTTTGGAGCTTTTTTCAAAATTGTCCAATTACAGTTAAACAACTTAAGTAACACCAAGACCTATTATTTGATGGGAAGTTTTAAAGCCATTTTGCTTTGCCATTGTTTAGAGAGCATATGCTCTAGACAGCACTGAGTCCAGTAAGCCTTGAGCCACTGTCCACTCAGTCAAAGCAGACACAGGCTTCTGGGCGGAACAACTTAGAGATTTTTTTTTTTAATATTTGTATACCTCAGTAAGAACAAAGCCATAAGTGAAGCTACAAGCAAATTAGACAAGTTTTAACTTCTAAGTATGGCATGGGAATGGAAAAGTATTTCTTCCATAGATCTTTGCTATGCACTATGAGGGCTGGACCACATCAGGGTTTTACCAATTTTCAATGATTGGCATTGGCCATGCTCCCAATGTTTGGAAAAGTAAGCACAGTTGTGATGTCTTGACATTCAGCCAAAAGAGCAAGGCTGATGTTCATCAGGAATGCTTGACAACTCCCAAGAGCACAGACAGATGGCCAGACCTCCTAGTATCTGCTGGAACTTTGTGATGAGCTGAGAGTACTTCTAGTACATTTTGCTACAGCTGAAAACTTTTACCCAAAGACATTTTAAGTCTAAAGCATGGTTATCTAAAATATTTTGTTAAAATAGTGTAATGCAAATTTTACGTAGTAAATGGTTTAGATACCAAAAATCTGCAATGGCCAATAAAAATATAATGGAGAAAAAACACCTTTACAAAAGTGAGGTTAGGAACTATGAGGCATTTCTTTTGGTTGTAAATGCACTGTTTACTGTAATCCCTTGTTGAAAAGCATGGACTTGGATTTCCTGAGCTTCATGGACAACAGTAGTAGGCAAGCTTTGCATAGGTTGTTTGCAATGTCTTTTAAAGGTTTTTTTGTTTTTTGAAATCTTTAATGTCAACTCATTTATGTTTTTAACCTATATGTTTTAGTTAATCCTATTCATCCAATTGCTGGACTGAATAGCATAGCTCTTAAGAGATGAAAGGTAGAAGGAGGAAAAAAAATGATGGGGAACTGGGTATGCACTCCATCCAGAGGACATGATGAGGGGTTTTGCAGTGTACCTTGTAACCAGTGCCAGGGTTAATTTGGTTAGAAATTAAATCATGTTAAGGGTTAATGTCAGCCTAAAATCTTGGATGCTTCTAACTAAAAGTAGGGATAGATGGACAGCCATGGGAAAAGGAGCTCCAACAGCTAGGACTGACTAACACCAAGGCCTGTGGGGGTTTGCAGGTCACCACCATCCAACAGACCACTTCAGTGAGTCCCTTAGCCCCACAGACCCAAACCAGGTATGGCACCAGCTAGCACCAAGATCTGGACTTAACAGCCTCAGCTCATCACAAGGCTAGTACTTTAGGTCTTTAAGTCCACAGACAATCCTGAAGAATGGAAGGTCTTCTCTTGGGGACAGTCCTCACAAGTCCTCGTGTAGGGAAGAAGCTGAGAGGGCAGCTATGTGAACTCACAGTGCATACAACAAATGAGAAAAATGGCAGTGGCTGCCAACCCTAACTCCTGCTTTAAGGCAAATATGGCAAATGTGAGGGGTTGGCACTGAGTCCCAGACAGTCTATCTCACTTCTTTTGTGATTGGTTTTTACACATGGTGAGAATTTGCTTCAGTACTTTTTGGACATCTTCATCCATCTGACCCTAGGAAATTTAGATAAAAATACAATTAATATGACAAACACATTTGAAGAGACATAGACCATAACATCCCCTTTACTTATGGTGAACCATTTGACAACCATGAGGTACTTTACCCAGAAACTTTTCTATCCCTTTCAGTTAGGAAAGGGTTAGCCCTATTGTACAGGTCTGGACATTTCACTTTCAGAGGAAACTAAAAGCAAAGGAAAGTCAAGTGACTTTTCTCTCAGGTATACAGTGACCTAAGGGTGCCTCTGGCCAAAGTTCTCAAGCCTAATCAGTCACCATATTGAAGTCTTAGACCCAGGTTAGTAAGCCATTGGAAAAACTCATTCCCACCAAAGGAAACACTTAAAACTGAATGTTCTGTTGATGATGTATCAACAGTACCATCTGACTATACAAAGGACAGCAAATTATTAAAATATTTCCAGAGAATTCTGCCTCTCAATTTCCTACTTAGCCTTTGTAGCAAGGAGTCAAGAGGGAAGGACACAAATTTCCTCAAGTAGACAAAAGTCAATAAAAAGGACCCTTTAATATTTTAAATTAAAGAAGCCCTTGCTTTTGCCCTCCTACATCAGGGCTCATATTTGTCATTGGTGTTTGTTATTAAGTCTCCTTCTATGGATGACTTAGCTAAGAGTACAACTTTAAAAAAATCTTTTTTGGTAAAGGAAGAGGGGAAGTATTTCTGTAGATTGTGACTGTACCTGTACAGCATACAGAAGATGCATTCTGTAAACTGAGACAATCTCCTGGTGTTGTTTCTTGGACTCCTGGAATTTAAAAAAGATTAATATGAAAAGGAGTTCTCAGTCATCAGGAAAAACTAACAAAAAGTTGGGTCAAAGTGAAGTCCACGGGATTCCTCTCAGATAAGGAAGGATGCCACGCTAATATCTGAGGTTTCTGGATACGTGGCTTTTGGTCTTTACAAAGCTCACCATATATTATAATTCCAGAGACATGGTGGTAATTTTAGGAAAGTCTTACCATTTAATATCCTACTAGCAGATTATGCAAATGCTCGGAAAAGCTATCATTCCCTTGGCTTGGGAGGGGTGAGGCCTGCCAGCACTCTAACAAAGCAGGTTAGCAACCCATCTGTGACTTAGTACATAAGTCTGAGTGAAATGCCTGAGACACAGAGAGTAGTTAAGTGACTTGCACAGGCTCACCCAGCTAATAAATGTCAGAGGTGAAATCTGAACTCAGGTATTTGTGACTCCAAGCCTAAGTCTCTAATTACTATATAATTCTGCATCTACATCTCCTTATTACTATTATATTAAGGACAACAATAACTGATGTTTACATATCACTTCATAGTTTATATATGTGTGTATATATGTATATGTATGTATGCATGTGTACACACACACACAACCTTGTAAATACACACACACACACATTATATACATACACATAGCCACACCCATATATAAAACTTGTTTAGCCATGTCCAACTCTACGTGACCTCATCAATGTTATATACCCATGGGTTTTTCTTAGCGAAAATGCTGGAGTGGTTTGCCATTTCCTTCTCCAGTGTATCTGAATTTTGAGATGAGAACTGAGGCAAATAGGTGTTAAGTGACTTACCCAGACTTACCACAGCTAGTGAATGTCAGAGTCTGGATTTGAACTCTGGTCTTCTTGACTCCAGGCCCAATGTTCTATCTACTGTACCATTTACAAAGTTGTAATAGCTTTTTTATGAAGAGAAAGGGACATATAGAACTACAAGCAACAGAAAGCCCCCTTTCTTCCTAATTAGATGCACTATAGTCACAGTCTTATTACTGCATGGTTAGTATTTTTACTCTGAGGGGCAGGACAGTCAGAAGGGTGAAGCTTTTGCATCCGGCGCAATGAATCACTCAGAATCTGAGTGTTCAAACAAATATTACATTTAATAAAAATATATTCAAACATGCCCCAGGTAAAAAGTGGTTAAAAAGGTAATCCAGGAAGATAAAAGCTGATAGCAAGGAGGTGCCCTGGGGTTTTAGGAGTTCCCTTCTAAGGACCGTTTTTATATTCTTTTTATCTGACTAGCCCACAGCTGGGTCCCAGATTAATCCACCCGGGGACAAAGCAATCTCAAACTGTCCCAGGTCTGAACTAAAGCTTCTTCCCTCAAAACAGTACTACTTGGTATTGTGGGAGTATGTGAATGGTAGGTTAACTCATGCCTCCCCAGTTTCACCAGTATCCTGGTCCATAATATCAAGACATCAAAAGGATAGCTGTATTGGGCCCCTAGAACACTAAGGTCCAATGCCAGTTCTGCACTGAAGACATCACTATACCCTGAAACCAGAGAAAACTGAGAGACAGTCACTCTCATCTTCATTATATATGATAACTATAAACTGGATGCTTGTCAACTAAGAACTAGGAATATATAAGGGGGGAGGGACGAGGAGGGGAGGAGAAAGAAGGTATTTTACAGGTTGGATCCAGTGGAGCATCCAGGAATGAGGGGAAATTTGTGTATATTTAATCATCGCAGATTCCAGCCCCTAATAAGAACATTCTCTTCTAAAATCCCAAGGCAACCTGCAATGGTAGAGGAAATTTCCTCACTGGGAATTCTTCACACATGAAATCACAGGTATAGTTCCTCCTCCTATATAATTGTTAGGGAGGTTTTTTAATTAAAAAAATTATTTTAAAAACCTGAGGTTCAATCTTAAAAAGCAACTCAGATTTGAGTTATTGGGTGAAGAGGGATAAATAAGAGAAGTCTAGGGGCAAGGGAATTAACATTTATATAGTGCCTACTTATAGGTCAGGCACGTGCTAAATGCTTCATAAATGTTATCTCATTTGATCCTGCAAAGTAGGTTGTTGTTACCATCCCTATTTTACAATTGGGGAAATTGAGGCAAACAGAAGTTAAATAATTTGTCCAGGTCACACAACTAGTAAGTATCTGAGGCTGGATTTGAACTTAGATCTTCCTGACTCCAAGCCTAGTAGTGCTCTATCCACTAGCTATCGAGAGAAAGAGAAAAAGACACAGAGAAAAAAACAGAGAAGACAGGAAAGAGAGGGGGAGGGGGTAGAGACAAAAAAGTAGAGAGAGAAGAGATGAAGGAGGGAGAGAGGGAGGAGAGAGGAAGGGGAAGAAAGGGGAAGAAGGGAAGAAGGAGAGGAAGAGATGGACACAAACACACAGACAGACAGACAGACAGAGAAGAGAGAGTGAGTGAATACCTTCCCAACTCTTTGTTTCAGTTATTTTTTCCATCCTTTCACCTTCACCCCCAAGTAAACCAAAGCAGTTAAGGTCACTCCTGCCAGTAGATACTTTTTTAGGCCCTTTCAGCTGAGTTGCCCTGTGCTACTTTACTCAACCTGTCAAAGGAAATAAGTCAAACTCACTGTCAGTTGATTCTGTAGCTGCTTCACTTGCTGCTGCAGGGCCTCCAGCTGTTGACTCTGCCTCTTGGATGCACTGGTAGAGTAGGAAAGCTGAGAGAGGCTGTTCAAAGCTTCCTTTAATTTGATGACTTCCTTGGACATCTCATTTATCTAATGAAATAAGAGCTGCATTAGGACACTTGCAGAACCAAATGTCGAAGGCACGCCTCTAGTCTAATAGCTTCTACTAATCCTACAGTGTTACTATGCAAGGCAACCGAAAAAAGCAAAACGTGCTTATTCCCAATTTAAATTGGCATTTGCATTAATTTTTTTCATTCTGATGGGCCCAGTTTATAAAAAACTCTGGCATGGCTTCCTAATTTTATCTCTTAAGAATAAATGCACTAGAAAACCAGCCAGCAATGTCCAGAATAAACACCAATATCCTCAATTTAGAGAAAGAAAGCCATCGTGCCCATAGTCACACCGCTGCCAGATAGGGGTAAGTCCTAGTCCCAACTTCTCTGGACAGATTACTCTAAAGCAAGGGATCCTCTTTAGGTTTGTGCAATTCTTGGATAACTTATTGTATTTCAGACGGCACTACCTGGTTCATATCCTCAAAAACAAAACAAAACAAAACAAAAACCCAACCCCAAACCCCACAATGTTCCTGCCAATGACACTGGAAGCATTTGACGGAGTAGTTAATTGTTAGGGATGCTGAAACAGATTCAGACAATGAACAATTGTTCAGGGAGAGCTGCTACTCTTGCTCCTCCTCTTGTCTCCCAGGGACGATTCTGGCTCCTCAGAGAAAACGCTCCTCCCTTTTCCCCTCCAACCCTCTTTTGAAAATGAGGCTCAGGGAGTATTTCCATTGGCTTTGGTATAGAAATCAATTATCCGAGAGCAGTGCCTCTTAACCTTTTTGGTCCTGGACCAATTTACTCTCAAAATTAACAGTGAGGCCCCTCCAAAGAGCTTTTGTTTATATAGGTTTTATCTACTGATACTTACTATATTCAGAATTAAAAATGTCTTAACTATTATTACTTTTGACCTTGTAGATACCCTGAAAGGTCACCAGATCATACTTTTGAGAATCTCTCCTTTAGAGAATGGGATTAAGGTTAAAGATTATTCAGGTTTTCAGTGGGGAAAAAATGGAATTTTTATCCAAAAACATGGTTGGAAGTTGGTAAGTTTACCTTTGATAGAAGACATTGGTTAGGTTTCTGTGTGATGATTTTTATAGATGCATGAATTCAAAGCACTGAACAACTAAAAATGCTTTATGGACCTTTATTTTAAACACTACATGCTTTTAAGTGAGTGGATGAGTATGTATCCTATTCAAGGTTCTTTAGGCTGCCCTGGAGACAAATGAATCCACATATTCCAGGAAGATAACAAAATCATGTAAGTTAATCGTAAAGAAAACTGTTTTATGTATTGTGGTGTCATTACAGTAGAAACTGAGTAGCCTGGGGAGGAGAGTGAGTAAACAACCTTTTTTTCCCTGTAGGATGGTAAACTTTCAGGAAATTTCTACAGGGCTGCATTACAGGAAAAAACCAAGTGTTTCACCAACCTTCTTGTCTTTATCCTCTTCCAATTTTGAAGAGCTCTCAGAATATCTTTTCATTTCTGTAAGTTCTTCCTGGGCTTGCTGGCACTTTTGATGAAGTTCATTCACCTCCTGCTCCTTAGTTTTCAGGAGATTTTGAATACTGTCCTTTTCCCTTTTTATCTGTGAGACCTCATGTCTCACCTGAGCCACCTCTAAGGATGCCTTCTCTCTCTCCTTCACTGAATCCTTCAATTTAGATGTCAACACATTCACTTCACCTTCCAGAGACGACTGGAGCTTTTCATAGGAGGCTCTCGGCACCATGGCGTCATTCATTGCTGCTTTTTCTTCCCAAAGATGTTTCTCAAGATTAGCCACTTCGGTTTCCTTGCCTGCCAGCTGCTCTTTGAGACTGCCTATTTTCTCCTCCATTTCTTTTGCAGCGCTCCGAAGTGTGGTCACCACTTGCAAATGTTCCGTGATGGACACAGAATTCTGCTTCTGAGCATCAACTAGCTGCTTGAGTTGCGTCACCTCATTTAACACCTTTGAATACTGGGACTTCATTTCAGATAGCTCATCCTCAGCTTTCACCCTGGACACATTTGTCACCTGAATGAGCTTCTCGTGCTCATCTTTATGGATGTATTCAGAAGTGACATCCTCCAGTGACTTCCTCTTCCTGTAGTCTTCGAGCTCAGCCTGGGCTTCCTTGTACAGCTGGGACAGCTCAGTCACCTGCTTATTGAGTTCATCGATCATTCTATTCATTGCTTCTTTCATGTCTCCGGCCTCATCGCTGGCTTCTTGTGGTGCTTGACTTTTCAATGTGTCTTGTAATTTCTGGATTTCTTCTTGAGCATCTTTGTATTTCTCAATTAAAAAGGCTTTCTCTTGGTTCATATTCTCAATCACAGAGCAATATGAATTTCTTATTTTCTCATATTCTTCTTCCACAGGTGGCTTGATGGCCAGGCTTTTCTCCTTTTCTTCAAGTTTCCCCTCCAACTCTCTCACTTTCTTTTTATTTCTTTCACTTTCTTCTAATGCATCCTGTAGATCTTGCTTGAGCTTTTCAATTGCTTCATCCGTGGCCCTCAGCTCATGGAGATTTGAGTAACTGTTATCTTCGATTTCGGAGCAACAAGGCCTAATTTCATCTGCTTCTGCACATTCAAGACCTCTTTCATAGCCTCTTCATACTTGCTCTGGGTTTCCTTTAATTTTTGGCTGAGGTCTGAGCCATTCTCTGAAATCTCGGAGCTGTTTAAACAAATTGATTCTGGAACTCGAGATTGAAGCTGGGCTTTTAACTCCCTCCTTTCAGCTTCCGAGCTATCCAGTTTCATCTGAACATCCTGTAAAACTTCCTGTAGCTGCTGAATTTTTATGTCACTGCTACTAGTGCCTTTACTCAAAGTATGGGCTGAAACAAAGGCAGAGGTTTCACTTGATTTATCTGCTAATGGGACCAAGTCAGTCTGGGTAGAATGGTAAGAATCAATGCTTAAGTCTGCCTCCCCTTCCTTAGGTGTTCTGGCCTGTTAAAAAAAAAAAGAATTAAACATTACCAGTATGATAAGGAGCTGACCAAGTAACTGAAGTGGGAAGGAAGGATCTCAACATCTATTACTTGAATGGAACGTGGTTACCTATCAATGTCCATTTCCTAGGCTATGCAGCCTTAGGGAGAAATGTCATTCAGGACATGGGAGAAACAACACATATCTCACTGGGTACTCTTCTGTTACACCGACTAATACTGCACTACCACTAAGACGAGATGCCTGGAACGCCTTGAAAATGCCACAAATTACTGGTTTTCTCTGAAGATGTCAAGGCCCTTCTCCTGGGAAGAATGCAGGAGGATCTTCCCCCCCTCTTTTCTGTACATGTCACTTAATCATAATAGCTAACATTCTTATAGTGCTTACTATATGCCAGGCACTATGCTAAGTGCTTTATGATTATTTATTATGATATCATTTGATCCTCATGACCCTAGGATGTAGGGTCCTCATTTCACAAATGAGGAAACTGAGGCAAAGAGAGGTCAACTGACTCGGCCAGAGTCATACAGCTTGTTAGTATCAGAGGTTGGGTTTGAACACAGGTCTTCCTGACTCAGGCCACTGCACTACTTTACTGCCCATCTTGGATCTATCCCATTATTGTTGTTGTTTTTCAGTTCTATCCAACTCTCTGTGACTCCATTTGGGGTTTTCTTGGCAAAGGATACTGGAGTGGCTTGCCATTTCCTTCTCCAGCTCATTTTACAGATGAGGAAACTGAGGCCAACAGGACTAAGGGATCTGCCCAGAGTTAGACAGCTAATAAGTGCCTGAGGCCCGATTCTGAGCTCAAGAAGATGAATCTTCCCGACTAGGCCCAGTGCTCTCGCCACTGCACCATTTAGTTGCCTATACCTAGTGGTTAATTGCATCTGTTGAGTTACCCAATGACATTCTGAACAATTGACTGGTGTTTCCTATGTCTATGATTTGCAAAACTATTAACTATATTTGACCCCCCCCCAAAAAAAAAGTGAAGGTGTGCTCTCCAGATCTGGTTTCAAACTAGTAATCTCACATTATAGAACATATAGAAAACCCCAGCCTACTTACCTTTAATTTGTCTTGTAACTCCTTATTATGCAAGGTAAGAGAAGCGACTTTTGCCTGCAAGAGTAAGAGAAGATCTTGCTGGTCGGCTTCAGAACTCACATCCAATAAACTACCAGCACCTTTAAAAAAGAGAATTCATTTTCACTCCCTCAAACTCAGTAGGCCTAAAACTGAACTTACTGTTGTTCAATCATGTCCAATTCCCTTTGTCCCCATTTGGGGTTTTCTTGGCAAAGACACTGGAGTGGTTCGCCATTTCCTTCTCCAGCTCATTTTACAGATGGGGAAACTGAGGCAAGCAGGGTGAAGTGACTTGCCCAGCTAGTAAGAGTCTGAGGCCAGATTTGAACTCAGGAAGATGAGTCTTCCCGACTCCAGTCTGGGTACTCTATCCACTGTGCCGCTAAACTGAACTCCAAAGCTGACTCAAAAAATGGCAGCTACGTGGTACAGTGGATAGAGCACCAGCCTGGAGTCAGGAGGACACCTGAGTTCAAATCCGACCTCAGACACTTCACACTTACTAGCTGTGTGACATTGGGCAAGTCACTTAACCCTGATTGCCTCACCAAAAAACAAACAAAACAAAAAAACAAAACAAGACTTTCCCTCCCAATTTTCCTATAACTGATAGTGGTGCCACACCCCAAACTCAAGAACCCCAGCAACCTCTTTGATTCTTCTTTCTACTTCCTTTTCATATCTTGCATCTGCTCTTTTCCTGACTCAGGTCTCTATTGCCACATGCTCAGGCTATAGCAATAATTTGACCATTGGATCAAAGACTGAAGTGATCATAGGTCATCTAACCCGTTCAGTGGCGAGAGCAAGAAAGGGAAACTCAGAATGGTTAAGTAATGGCCATGGTCACACAGCTAGTAAGTAGCAAAGCCAGGAATTCTATATCCCTCAGTTCCATCACACCAGTGTAGCTTTCCCTTCTAATTTATCTGTCATAGCACTTTTAGGATTCTTAAAGCACTGATTCAACCATGTGTTTCCTTGCTCAAAAACTGTCAATGGCTCCCTACTGCTTACAGGAAAAAGGGCAAAGTTCATGCAAAATCCAAATACTCTGGCACTTATGGCTTGGAGCATATAGTAGGCACTCAATAAATGGTGATTTTATCTTTGTCACAGGCATCAGCTCACATCTTACAACTTTTACTGAAATTATAAGATGCAAGATACAAATTCTTCAGGGGGAAATTTTGCTTTTGCATTCAAAGGACTTGCTCTATTAGCAATTTTGCCACCTGACAAATTCTGATTTCGGTGAAGGGTACCATATCAGGTTTCTGTCCTCTACTGACAAGGTCATGGCACTTTGAAATAATCTAGGGGGTGGAAAGGATCATTACAATTTTAAATGAGGTAATTTTTGCTCTAGATATACTGCTATATTTTGAACGCAGTGCCTAAATATAAACAATACATTCTTCATTAGGAAATAGAAGGCTTAACACTGCTACAATTTAAAGACCCATAGGCTAATACAAGACACCTGGTAATCTGTCTCTCTAAAAGTGTCTCCACTAGGCTGCTTTAAAGGAACATGGAAATTCAAATCCAATAAGCATTTATTAGGCCCTATTATATGTGAAGCACTGTGCTAAAATTGAAAAGTGATAAAGGCTAGCCTCTGGAACAAGGATAGTCATCCTTCCTCTGTCCCTGACTCACCCCCCCCCCCCATAACTTACCTGCAGTACTATCACTCAGTTGGTCTTTGTTATCTCGTAGAGAGCTGACCTCTTCCTGCTGAAACACAAGGTGACTTTTGGATTAGGCTTCAGAGAAGCATTTTCTTCATTAAAAAACAAACAAACAAACATACAAACATAACACATGTCTGAATGAAGTCAGGTAGAATTATAGAATAAGAAGAGAAAATTTTTTGAGGGGGGAAAGAAGAACAGATTTCAACAGGGCATTTCAAAATCATAACAATCTCTGAAAACTCCCATTTCTAATTTAGATAGGCAGAGAAGGAATATTTTTTCATGTTATGTGTCCTTATTAAAAAAACACAAAAAATAAATTAACTGAACAAATATAACAATATTGTTATCAAATAAATTATAGCAGGTTTTAAGTGTCTATTTGTTGCATCTAACAACTTAAAGACTAGGCCTCCTATCTTACCCAGACCAGAAGTGCTGGGGTACTTAAGGGTCTGACCCTGTTCTGACTGGTACAGGAGCTCTGACATGCTGTTTCTGATCTGGGCAGATGTATTCCTTCTGGGGCAACCTAGTAGTAGGCCCTCTACTTCTGGAGGCTTACTGAATCAATACGGCTACTCATTGAGCTTAGCTCATTCCAGTAGCTTACAACTCCCAAGTATATGAGATCTACCAGCCTCAGCCTCCCCAGCAGCTAGGACTGCAGGTCTGAGTCTCACCATGCCTGGCCTACCTGAAAGCTTTTTTAATGAGCTATGCCCTACGATTAGAAATGACAAGGCCACCTCAAGTCTTAGCTGCTACCTGTCTTTTTTTTTTGGGGGGGGGACGGAAAGAGAAGAATCTTAGACCTGTGATTTAATTAGCTAAGGAGCTCCTAATTTGGAAGATCAACCATTCATCTCCAGATTACAGCCTTAATCGGGTAGCCTGGGATACTAAGTAGTTAATTGATTTGCCCACTATCACACAGCTAGTATGAGTCAGAGATAGGACTTAAATCCAGGACTTCCTGATTACAAGGCAAACACTCTATCTATTAACTGATTTGCTAAGTTTTAAAAAAAATGTTTAAGAATATTATGTTTTTTAGCATTTTCATATCATGGCTCAGATAATGAGAGCTAGAAACAACCTTAGAAATCTAGTCTGGCCCTCGAATACCAAATTAAAATCTCTCTTCATTGCCCCATGAGGCCCCCCAATAAGTTATCTGGTGTTAATAATCTCCTACTAACCTTTAGTTAAGATATAACAATAAAGAATATGCAAAAAAAACTAAACACGATTGAAGATAGTAAGATTATCTCATTTGAAATGTTTTAATAAAAAAAAATTGCTTATATGCCCCAATATAGGACCCCTGAATGATTTCCTCTAATTCATTCTTTCTTGGAAATCTTTTTCTGTGAATCTCAATCTATACCGCAAAAAAAACATTCCTGTAACTTCAAATCGAGGCTCTCATTCCAAGGAGAGGGACTTGCTACAAATAAAAGACTTCATTTAGATGAGTAGCAGATAATGACCCAAGAAACAATTTTCTACAAGGAAAAGCTTAAGCAGTCAGATTTTTTCCAGAGGAAGAAGGTGCAAGAACAAGGAAAATTCTTGTTTTTAGAACAGCTTCACTCATAACACTCCCCTCCCAGAAAGTGAACTCTTTTCCATTCTTCTTTCCCAAATCACCTGGTTGTGGGCAAAATTCCTCTTTAGAATGAACAATTTCTTTTGAGCCACTGCCACATTAGAAGAGACAAGGGTATTAAATTACAGTACTATAACTTCTTTTCCCTGACTCAAGGGTTTAGAATGTTTGATTACAATATTCCTGGGAAGAGAAAGATTAGCTACCAGGCACTGTCAGCAATGGTACCTTCTTCACATAAAGATGGATCTAAAATTAAACACCTTGCTGGAACAGCCCTGAGATAAGGGGAAGTGGGTGTTGTTCAGAGTTTCATTTTAATCATTAAAGATTTTACTCTTCCTCCCAAGTTGTGGTTGTTAAGCAAATATGTATTTAATTGAAATATTTTGTATGAGTATTTTGTTTTTTCCATCAAGCTATGTGATCTCTCTGACCACAGAGGCTTATTCTGTGATATGCTTATTCACAAAAGATAGAATACCTTGAAAGATTGCTCAGGGAAAAAGATGGGTTCTTTTCCTGACAATGGGGTTGAAGTTACTGAACGTGGTGTAGACAGGTCACTCAACTGAAAAACAAAAAATAAAATCACTAATAGAGGATGTTTGCTCAAATTCTGTTTTTCACTTGTATAAGTCAGTACCAAGGTGGCAACTTAATTATCTATTGCTAAGAGACCTAACCCTCCTGGTGAGTAGCAGTCAAATCAAATTTTAAACAGAAGAGTTTAGCTATTTTCAACTTAGTTCAACCCCAAACTCAAACAACCCACAGCCCATGAGAAACTTTACTGGAACTGGAGAAAATGATGGATAAGTAAACTAAAATGCTTTTAAAGACACTCCACGGAAGATGTATGATTCTTTATTGTATCTTTGAGTAGATTTCTTTCTTTGTAGAATATCTGCATAAAAATTCTAACTAGGATGTTTTGTTTTATTTGGTATTTCACTAACTTCTGAACTCTCTCTCTCTCTCTCTCTCTCTCTCTCTCTCTCACACACACACACACACACACACTGAATCACTTAGGGAATGCACAGCAATTTTCTATTTCCTCAGTTTTGACCCAATTAGAACGGTATATTTTTTTTAGGGGTGACCCAATAAAACCTTTTCTGATCAGCACCACTGTTCCAACTCCACTTGTGCAGATAATTAAGAACTGAATATAAACTGAAAATAAATCACCTTCAAATAAAGTTTCAGCCATAATTTTTTAGCTATATCCTCTTTAGACTCCTTTAGATCCCGGTACATTTCTCCCAGTTTTGTGATAAAGCAAAACAAACCTGTTTTCATGACTGGTAAAGATCCCTTCGCTGTACTATGCAAAGTAACGTTAACAAACAGATAACGCTAAAGTTCAAGTGTATCATTCAGTTCTATGACCTCTTCCTTTTAGTGTTAAAGCTAAAAAAAAAGTTTGACTTTGCCATATTATTCCTTTTTATTTTATTTTATGTTACCTGGGAAGGACTGATAGGAGGTGGTGGAGCTCTGCGTTTTTTGGGAGTTCCACTTCTTTCTGAGCTTATTTTAGAGACTTGATCATGCTGGAAGTTTCACAGGCCAGAGAAGGGAGGCGGGTTAGTCTGGTTAGTAAAGTCTGAGCAAGTAGTTTTTCAAAACAAACAAGAAAAAAATCTCAGTAGCACATGCATTTCTTCTTTCTCTGTCTATAAATTTATGTAATTACCTGGGTGTGAAACATATGACCAAAAAACCTCCCCAAAACCACAGTATTCTGTGCATGCTAAGTTTCCTTTTGGCATTCCATGCTTTAATAGGGGAGAGAAAAGCATAAACAAAAAGTGAAATAGGGTGGTGAAAGGTTGGAAGGAGAAATCATTTATCGTAGTCATTGACTCAGCAAATATTTATTAAATGCCTACTGTGTAAAGAGCAATGTAAATACATAATAGGATACATTGCTTATAATTTCCTCCCTCTTAACATGATTCCTTTCTCTTTTCTTTGGAATACTTGGTCCAATAGGTTAAAAAAAAATCCTTTATGTTTGTGGCATTGTAGCCAATACTAAATCCTTTTCAATGAATGGGATACCATCCTTCCCCTTTCCCCCTAAAATTAACTTTTGTAAACACAGTACTTAGCATTTAATAAAGTACTCTGTAGTTCTGGGGAAAAAAATCTGCTCAACGAGAAACAAGATATCTATGAATAACAGCCAAGTGCATGCTTCCTTATCAATAAGGCAAACAAATAGTTAAAAAATTTTCAGCACAAAAACCAAACAGGCTGAAACAGACTACAAAAGGGGTCTTAAGTTAGCTCTACCACATAAAAATTCATAATTTACAAAGTATTGACTTAAATACATAAAAAAGCAAGATCCTTTAAAATACCAATAAAAGCTAGTTTCCCCCCCTTTTAAATTAACAATTTAAATCTTCCTGAGTTGTGCAGTTCTGTAGCAAATATCATAAGTTTACAGAGTAGTGTAGGTTTTATTCCATGACCATAATTCAAGGATTATTCTAAGGCTAAGTCACAGGGTTGGGTTTTCCTAAATTAATTTTTATATGAATAAGTTTCTAAGTTTAAAGTTCTTTTTGAAGTTTCAGCTCCAAACATTACATGCAGTTGGGTTCAATGGAAAGAACACTAGATTTAGAATAAGATGTGTTCAAATCTTGACTCTGTTATTTACTATGTATGTGACCCTGAGTAAGTCATTTTATTTCTGTGCCTTGGTTTCCTCATCTGTAAAATGAAGGGTTTGGTCTAAGTGGCCTCGGAGGTGGCTTATAGCTCTAAATTTGTTTCTATGAATTATATTTCACTACCTCAAAACACTGGATTAAGACTTCCAAAGAATGACATTCCAGTTCTGTCAAATTTTTCATTTAATCTGCATTACTGTAGCAACAGAGCACAAAGTTGTCTGAGCCAAACATTTAAAAATTCTACTATTGAGAAAAGGCAACGTCCCCCCCCCCCCAATAAATACCTGCTTTGGTTTTGTCGGAGTCTTTACATCTGTAGAGAAAGGGGGGAAAAGGAACTTTATAAATCTTAAAGATGCAAATCTGCTTTTTTTGGGGGGGTAGACTAGGTCACAATACTAATACTTCAAGTTTCATCAAGATACTTTAAGCAGAAAAAGTCTAACATTTAAATTATTTTATCCTTTGGGGAAAATATAGTGGGAAAACTTAAAACAACACTGGCTATTTTCTTTCACATACCAGTGTCCTGAGAGATTTTTGATAATAGAAGGCCTTGAATTCCTGTATTTTCTGAGAGTTTGGAATAATGTAAGGCGCTGTGTCCAAGAGAATCCACAAGGTTTAAATCTGCACCCTTTTTAATTAAGGCTTCCACCATGTTAGAGTTGCCAGTTTCACAAGCCAGGATAAGAGCAGTTCTGGAGAAAAAAAGAGAGATACCAGTTTTAGTCCTAAGAAAACACAGAGATCACGCTTTCTAGAGAAATCTTTCTGGTTTTTTTTTTCCTTGAAAAAATAGACTGGACATGGGGCAAGGAAAAAGAATAAATGAAGAGCTATTGATTGGGGGAAGAAAGGAATAAAGGAAAAGAGAGAGGGAAGAGAGAGGAGGAAAGGAGGGAGAGTGAAGCTGGTAAGTGATTGATTTAGCCTCTCTCTCTCTCTCTCTCTCTCTCTCTCTCTCTCTGTTTACTGATGGCACAGCACAAATATGAAATTAAGTGTATATACACGCTTAAAAAAAATAACTAGACTAGATCATGATAACAAAGTATATATACTACCTATGTTCAGGGCTTCTTACTACGGTATACTTCTTGATTCAAACATAACATTTGGTGGAACTCTTGCACTAAGATTTTTAAATGCTTTTTAAAAATTAAAGAAAAAAGCCTACAGATGGCTAAATAACCCAAGATTTTTAAACACTTACATTTTCAAATCAATGTTATTCTGAATCTAAAGTCATTATGATATTGATGAGCAAGCTATAAATTTTTTTTCCCTCTATCAGTAATACAACGACAAGGCCATCTTTCTTACCTTTATGTAAGGTAGTTGACAATAATTTTAATGCTTTTCCATGAGTCAGTATTTTGGGGCATTCTTTACAATGACTGATTAAATTTTCAATGAAACTCCGCCCCAAACTGGAGTTCTGTTTTTAAGTTCACTAGGGTTTGGGGGTATAGTTTTGTCACTTTGCTAGATTGCTGTATATGGCAGCTCAGGATCCAAAGTGGAGAGAACACTCATTATGTTGACTTTTTTTCTGAACTTGGTAGTATACAATTTCTGGATATTTATTTTATCTTAGTTATTAATATTTTTGTTTTCTTCTCTCTTCAAACTTTAGGATTTTACCCATTATGCAAAATGAGTTGGGGCTACAAAATTACTTATAATTTAAAAACCCTAATAGAAATGGACACAGATTACGACTTAGTCAAAGTAAGCCAACAAGATGATGCACCATACAATTACTAGGAACTTTTGGTAACTGATTTTAGACCACTAAGAAGATAAGATCGCATAAGGGATTTCAACCAATCTCCACGTTGTTGCTCTGCACAGATGCAATTCATATATCACAGGCAACAGATTTTAAAAAATAGACTTAATTGCAATGTGTGTTTAACTTTGCCCTCCTCTCAGCCAAAGGCATTTCATATTATTCACAATTTGCCCAGAATATTAAGAAGAAGAAAACACTCTATTCACAGATTTCTTTGACAGTGCAGTCTACCCAAAATGACACTCATTTTCGCCTACAACGGCCACATCATAGACTTAGTTAAGTACCACCAAGAGTCTGGGAAACATTTCCTCAATTAACCATGGCCCTGATGCTCCAAGAAGGCAGGAAGAAAATTGTCCCATAGTAAACCATCCAAAACATAGCTGTAATTTTCTGAAAACACACAAAAGGTCCATGTTGCCAAAGTAGTATCATAAACAAGATTAATTTTATGGTACCTTCCATTTTTGTCTCTGGAATTGACATCTGCTCCATGATCCAAGAGATAGCAGCACACTTCAGTATGGCCATTTTGCACTGCAAGAAGCAGAGGTATATTCCCATCCTAGGAAACACATTCAGATCAAGATTTCAATTCATATACCAGCAGCCAGAATTACAAAGCACCCTGCTCCCTCCAAGCCAATTCCTGTCTTGCACTAGTGGTTTCACATTTGGTCTACTATTATACAGTTTGTCACTAGGGTACTGATGTGAACTTTTGCAACATAATACTTATTATGTGGTTTGACGATCAAGCTTTCCCAGACGTGTAAGCCTTAGTGAGAGGAATCACCCTAGGTAAGTCCAAAGGATGAAGGATGAAGTAGGTAAAAGGAACATTTGTAATTATCAGAGACAGAGGCTTCGGGCAGGGGGAAAAGCAGGTAGGTGGTGGTTTAGAGAATGATTAGACCTCAGGGCCATTACATCATCACCATTGGTTGGAAAAAAGCCTTCTTCCAAGAAAAGGTAGTAAGGAATGAGATGACAGTCTCCTCTCACATTCTCAAGTTCTCCCAACACGTTAAGATGTGTGCTTTCAATAATCAGCCCCTTATAAGACAGTGTAGGTATCAAGATGACAGAAGATTGGAAGCTTCTCCCAAAGGATTAACTATAAGCAGAACTAATCTCTATCTCACGTGACCTGGTCCTCTCTAAGCACTTTCTATCAATCAATCCCAATGTTTGCCTTCATTTGTCTTTTTAATTCCCTGCTTTTTACTGTCATATTCTCAAGAATCTATGGTCTGAAGTAATTTGTCAGTAAAATAAGTAAGGCAAATGAGGATTGGGAGGGTAACAATCAGCTGTTTCCTTAAAATTCATGATGTGTCCAGGTGAGACACTCAATATAACTTTGCATGTGCTCTGATTTCTCATGAAGCAACAAATCTTACAGATAAAATTAAAAAAGCTATTAGGAAGAGATACACATATATAAAAACGTATGAGGATGTACAACTATATGTATTTTTGTGTACACACACACACACACACACACCACACACACGGCCAAAGACAAATCATGTATGTCTAACTATCTCAGAATTCAGCCTAGATAAGTTAGAAGAAGTTTATCACCAGAAGGATGGCCATCAGATAATTCCTTTTTGCTTAAGGAAACCATTAGTCTATACTAAGTAATGAAGGGGTTGCCACATGCATGAATGGAGGAGTACCCACACAGTGAAATCACGGAAGTATAGTATGGTGGAAAGAGCTTTGGTCCTCTTAACTGGGGAACTGTCCAACTGGAATACTATTATGCTATAATAAATGGTGAATATGAAGAATTCAGCGAAACATGGGAAGACTTATATGAACTGATGCAGAGTGAAGCAGACAAAACCAGGAAAATGATGTACACAAGGATATCAATGTAAATGGAAAGTCTGTTCTCCTCTCCTCCCTCTAAAATAAAAATGTGTTCATCTAAATACCGTTTAACTATAAGGTCCAGGCTTGTCCCAAAAAGGAGATGATAAGGAGGTAGGGGAAGGACTATGTGTGTGGAATTCTGCATAACTGTCAGACTTAACTGATGCATTGCTGAACTGTTTTTTCCCTTCTTTCATTTTATATTTTTTGTTACAAAAGCGGTTGTCTGGGTAAGGGTAGAGAGGGAGAGAAATAATGGGAAATGAAAGTGACATAAAAATGGGCAAGTCACTTAACCCTGACTGCCTCACCAAAATAAAATAAAATAAAAATAGAATATAAACTCTTTGGGACAATGGATAGAGCACAGGCCCTGGAGTTAGGAGGACCTGAGTTCAAATCCAGCCTCAGACCAGACACTTACTAGCTGTATGACCCTGGGTAAGTCACTTAACCCCGATTGCCTCACAAAAAAAAGTGACATAAAAATAAAAGCCATCAATAAAAACTTTTTTCCCCCCAAAAGAATATTTGATCTGTCAGAATCTCCATTCTGGTACTTAACACTTATGTGACTTTTAGTCAAGTTACTTAACCTTTCTGGGTCTCATCTTCCTTATCTGTAAAATGAAAAGGTTATACTAGTTGATATGTAAGGTCACTACCATCTCTAAATCTATGACCTTACAATACTATGTAATTAAGTACACATATACATGGCCAGAATTCATATGTCAAGTGTTTCATTCCTGAGAGAATAATTACCATGCTATACTATAGATTTACATAAGGTTCTTTCTAGAATACACTACAGACATTTGGAAATTAATCCTCCTATGTTTTTGAGATTAGAAGAATAAGATTATATTATCTCTCTTTTTCAGAAGAAGAACTAAGGGAGTGGTTTACTAAATGCCAAAATCTCCATTAAATGTGTTGAAGTCACAATGGCCCTTAGGATGCAGTAGCTAAGGAGTCACTGAGATACTCCAAAATGGTTTGTAAACTAATTTCCCCCTCCACCTCTGATGACTTACTGGTGTGAATGGTACTCACCAAATCCTTGAGGTTAACAGGGCTTTTGTGCTCACAGAGAATCCGAGTTGCTTGAAGGCATCCATGTGCCGCTGAGGGAAAAAAATAAATTCCCAACAAATCACATGGCTTTCTCTCTTTCACTCACCCCATTCTCAAATCTTATTTCATTAAAAAGGAACATATAATAAAATGGAAAATCACTAACTCAGATGCCTTGCAGTGAGATGTTGTTGACAATTATAAAAGACATTTTTTTCATCTTCTTGTCTCTTACCAGCTATATAGACTCAAGACCACTGACAAGCTCCATTTATGTTTTTAAAAATGAGTTACACTGTCTAATCTCAACTTTTTTTTCTTTCTCTTTTTTATTCTTGGTTTCAAAGAATGGATGGCTGGGGAAGGGAGGAAGGTAGCAATCTCAACTTTTAAGAGAATTATTTAAAGTTGGCACCCCAGGGCTCAGTGTCACTATGTTTTCATTGGGCTTCCTTTTAGTAGCATGAACCGAATTAATTATCAAACTTTTATGAAGGACCTACAAGGAGGGGGGCACTGGGTTTACAGAGATAAAAATGAAACAGTTCCTGACCTCAAGGAGTTATACTCTAGTGAAGGAAACAACACATATACATATAAGTATACGGAAAATACATGCAAAATAAATTCAAGGTAAATAACCATGGCTGTCAGCAATCCTAATTCCTATAATAATGATTCTAACTCTACTAACAACCTGGCACCAAGAAAATACTTGATAAGTTCTTGCTGATAGACTGGGTGGATACCTTTTGTGCACTGGGCACTATACTAGAGACCCTGAACATATAAAGACACACAAAACATAATCCCTTTTCTTAAGAAACTAAGTGGTAAAAATTATGACAGTTCATCTTTGTACAACGACAATAAAAGTCAAGAGCTGGTGGAAAATTAAAGGTTTAACTAAAAATATTTGTATTGGATTTTCTGTCTTCACTGCTTTCAACTCCTTTCCACTCATGATCATATTCACAGTCTAAAGAAAAATCATTCTTCCCCAGGCTGTACTCTGCACTACCTTCTACCTCTTTTCTCCCTCTTCTCCTGCTTTTCAGCTTTGTTCTATGTGCTGTTTTCTCCTACTAGAAACTAAGTTCAGTGAGGGAATCATCTTTCTTTCTACTTGTAGTGTATTTCCAATGCTTAGTGTAGAGCCTGGCACATAGTAAGCTTTAAGTGCCTACTCACTGAACAACTGCATAAAAGCCATGATTGCCACTCATTTGGGCATTTCTCTGCACTTAATACTATAAGTAAATGGTAGTTTTCTTACAGAATGGTTCTCTGACTTTAAGCTCCAACTAAAATCCTATCTACTACAGGAAAGCTTTCCCCTGCCCTTCTTAATCCAGTGCCTTCCCTCTATTAATTATTTCCTCTTTATCTTGTGCATAAGTTGTTTTGCATATTCAGGGGTGGGGAACCTGTGGCCTTCTAGGTCCTCAAATTCAGCCCTTTGAATCCAAACTTCACAGAACAAATCCCCTTAACAAAAGGATTTGCTCTGTAAAACTTGGACTCAAGTCAGTCAAAAGGCCGCACACAAGGACCTAGAAGGTCACATGTGGCTTTGAGGCTAGGATATGTTTGTATGTCATGTCCCCCAATACACTATAAGCTACTTGAGGGTAAGGACTATCTTCTGTCTCTTTGTATCCCAGCCCTTAGCACTGTGTTTGGCACATAGTAGGAGCTTAATAAATGTTTACTGAATGGAACTGAATTAAAATGGGAACTCTCTGCTGGAGAGCTAGAGGGATGTGCACCTTGATTATGAAAGATTAAATGAGGGGAGGGAATAGGAGAAATAAGAAGTTTGAATCTCTTCAAGAGATAAAGGAGGGGGGAGAAAAAAAAAGTTACCTGATAATTTTATTATATATCTAAAAGGAATCGCAAGTTGTACATAATAGAGATTTGTAAGTTTCATGTGCAATCTTTTTTTTCTCCTATTCTATTATGTTATGGATATACTTGTTTTATTACTTAAGCTCAGAATAAAATAAATAAAATTAAAAAGAGAGAGATACAGGTATAGAAACAGAAGGAAAAATTCACCTGCATAGTGTAAAGCTGTTTTTCCAGAATTGTCAGTGCTCTCTGCTGGACATTTAGACTGAAAGACAAAAAACACAATCACAATATATACATATATTTTGAATAATTATTCCAATTCAACTTGCCCTGTCTTCAAAAACAGTGTTCCCAATATGAGACATGAGGCTTTTACAAGTATTCTAAAATGAAAATAAAGTTATGATAGTCATTTGAGAGTTGGGGGTAACATGAAGAGGGAGCCTCAGAAATGAGAGGAATATCTTTTAGCACCAGAAAGAAGATCTGTTTACAGCTTACTACATTTGGATCTAATTTTGCTAAAATATAAATCAAACCTTCAGAACTTTAAACCACATAGAAAAAAATTCTATGCACATACATTTCTATCTAAACAGAAAGAAAATTATACTAGAAGCCTGACTATGGGATGACAGCATGGTACAGGGCTAAGAGGCACTGGAGTCAGAGGACTTGGATTCAGATCCCTTCTGCTGATGCTTACTATCCATGTGACCTCTGGCAGGCTCTTGGACTCAGTTTCCTCATCTGTAAAATGAAGGGGCTGGACTCGATGACTTCTGAGGCCTCTTCTAACTCAGCATCTATGATGCTATGTGGTCCTGACCCAGCAGAACCTCTAGTTTATCAGAATCAGTTTTAGCTTAGAGGCAAAGCCAGACCCATAAGGCAAGTAAGAGGAGCAGGACAAGATTTCAGGACTGGAGGTAACTAAGCTGAAGTGAAATGGGACGGCCAATGAAGAACAACCTAAACTCTGAAGCAGGGGCTGGGGTCAGTGAACCTTTAAAATATTTTGATAACTGCACTCTAATAAAATTGGTTTACTTTATAATCCTATGCATTTAATTTTAAGTATCTTAAAACATTAGTCTGAAGGCTTTAGCAGACTGCCAAAGGAGTCTATAACTTAAAACACACACACACACACACACACACACACACACACAGGGTACTGGAAAGGCCTCTAAATGGTTGTATTTTTTTCCCTTGTCTAGGCCTGTGATTTCATTACTGTGGGAAACTGTAAATGGGTAAACTCTCTTTACCAAAACAGACTGGAAACTGGTCTGGGTGTTTTAATTCTTAGAGTATTTCTAAGGGCACTAAGAAATTAAGTGACTTGCCTATGGTCATAGAATTCATGGTACTGTCACAGGAAGGACTTATTTAAACCCAGAATTAACATAGTTCCTAGCATATGTTGTTGTTGCTGCTGCTGGGGCAGCTAGGTGGTACAATGGATAGAGCCCTGGGCCTGGACTCAGGAAGACTTGAGTTCAAGTCCAGCCTCATATATTTACTAGCTGCATGACCCTGGGCAACTGTTTACCTTGGTTTCCTCATCTATAAAATGAGATGGAGAAGGAAATGGCAAACCACTCCATATCTTTGCTAAGAAAACCTCAAATGGGGTCATGAAGAGCCAGTCACAATTGAAATGACAACATTAAGAAATACGCTGCTTAATAAATGTTTATTGACTGATGAACTGATCAAACCCAGATCCTCCTAACCTTTACTAGCTTTGTGACAATGGTCGATCAAGGTGAAATACAATTTAACAGATAGATAGATATAGATATAGATATACCATCTACAACAAATGAATAAAATATGCTCCACATGAGGAACATAAAGGCAACAATGAAAGTTCTTTTACTCAAGGACTTTATATTCTCCTGGATTGCTCCTGGCCTCACAGAGCATCGGTATGGAAGCTTTTATTTTAACTGCATTCAGGAGAAAACTGCGCACATGCACACACACACACACACACACACACACACACAAAATCAAAGATATAAATCTGCTGTTCTTGAATTTAGCTTCAAAGACCTGCTAAATTTAAGCATTCCTGGCACTCAGAGGGCAGCTTGCATCATGTAATGCAAGACGAGAAGCTGTGTGATCACCAGACCCTGACAAGTTTAAGAATGTGAGCGCACTTTTGCATGAGAAATAACAAAGCTAAATGATTGCAAGATGCCTGATCCCAAATGGTGTCTCTGAAGGGGCAGATGACAAATAAGCCATCACTCTGAACAAATATTTTATTGGTCTTCCTCGAGCCAAACTCTTTCCTGTGTTAGTGGAAATGCCTAGGATGCAATATGACCAGCAACAGCTGGATGTCACTATCTGTATTGCCATTTAATGTCACTAAAGACTGAATTTTAAACTCAGTCACAAGCTTTTGGGTAAGACTACCAAACCACAGCTAGCGTTATCTTTGTTTTTCCCCCCTAAAGAAAGAACACCACCATGCCATTTGCTATAAATAAAAGTCAAAATACTAGAAGCTATTCCTGTAACAATTAGGAAAATAGTGTTTGACAGTTCCAAAAGAGAATTAATGAGTTAGTTAAAGAGTTAAGGACAGGGAGAAACAGAAGTAATTTACAAACTGTTCTGGCTATTTTGGATAGAGACTATTTCTGAATTTGTCCTTTCCTTAGGATAAGGGGGGAAAAAAAGGACTGAGCAAAGAGGGCTGTGGAACTAATCTAGGCCCCAGGAAGGTGCACCAGATTTGGACTGGGGCTTATTCTTGCTCATAGGGTTGCTATGGGGATAGCATTCCAAGCTAGGTTTTTTCCCCAGAGGATACCATTCCCATGGTGAAGCTTCTCAGGAAAACATACTATTCTGCACTAAAAAGGATTATAGAAAAAGGTGAAGTAGTTACCTTAAGATGCCTTGAAGGAAAAAGAAGCTTCTAAGCCAAAAAAAAAAAAAGATAAGATAAAGTTTAAAGGTTTCACTACTTTACCTGTAGAAGCTTTTTAATGCACTCAGGATGGCTGTTCTTGGCTGCCAGGTGTAAAGCACTGTGTCCTGAGTCAAAAAAATAAAACACAAACATTGCACACGCTTTCCAAATCCCTAGGTTATCTCCTAATGAAGACAACTATGAGGAAAAGAGATTTTCATGTGGTTTTCAGCAACAGAGGCTGAATTGTTCACCTTCAGATAAAGGGCATACCTACCTACTTGTAACCTGGAGAGGTGACAGAAGGAAGGTGTGTGGTGGGGAAGAAAGGAGGGCTGTGGGAGTGAAATGGAACCCAGAGCATCCTGTTTATTAATTAGGAACCACTTACAAGTAGCGATTTAGGAGCATGCCATGAATTTGTAATCTGCTGTTGAGAAGCCCTGATTTTACACTCTCCATTCTCCAAAGCTAAATGATGCAGTGAACAGAGTGCTGGACCTGGAGTCAGAAATACCTGAGTTCAAATTCAGCCTCAGACACTTATTAGGTATGTGACCCTATAAAAGTCACTTAACCTCTATCTGCCTCAATTTCCTTAGTGGGAATAATAACAGCACCTATTATTGGGTGGATATGAAGACCAAATGATATATTTGAAAATCACTTTTCAAATCTTAAGGCACTATGTAAATGCTAGTTATTATTATTTTATAATTTATGCCAACTCATACATATTACTGAGCATACCTGGCCTCAAAATAGAAGGCAGTACCTGATTTGGAAATTACAAGCAATAATCTCTGCCCTACCTCTTCAGTCAGAAACCCCCAAACCTTGTGAAAAAAATGAACTTGGAAGCTAAGACAGAATCTGTGGGTTCTAAATTGGTGAAAGAAATTGAAAACCAGGGACATCTTAGGGAAAGTGGGGTGTGTTCTGGTTAGAGGACATTAATCTGTTATTAACTTCCTTTAATTTATTATTATTACATATATTATATATATAATTATTAATTAATTAATCTTTCTCCCACATTGTCTGAAAGTTTTCCTGAGTCTGTTACTTTGCCTGTAATTCTGCAAATTTGAAATCCTCTTGGATTATAAGAATCCGGCCTTAAAATTTTTTTTAAAGGTAAAACTGCTTTACTGATTATAGTTAATACAGTTCAATAAATACTGATCCCCAAAAATGAACTCAGCTATTCATCACAGATTGTTCCCTGGAAAGCTGCATGAAGTTGAATCAACTTATTCCTGTGGAGGTAAGCTTGAGTCAATTCTGTTTCTGGGGAATATTTAAGATTTAAGAGCCTATCAGTCATTCCAAGTTAGTGCAAATGAGTTTGTTCACATTACTTTCTTCCTAACACCAAACTGACATAAGATACATTGAGAAAATGAAATTTTTGGTTGTGGGAGGGGAGGGAGGTAATCAAATCCAAAAAGGTATGATAAGTAAATACTAGCAGGCAGAAATACTATAGGCCATTTATTCTACGAGGGGAAAAACATGTATATAAAATAGGTATGGAGTAAATCCATGGTGGCTCAGTGGATAAAGTACTGAGCCTGAAGTCAGGAAGATCTGAGTTCAAATATGGCCTCAGACAGTTACTAGCTGTGTGACCCTGGGCAAGCCCCGTTTGCCTCAGTTTCCTCATTTGCAAAATGAGCCGGAGAAGCAAATGGCAAACCACTCCAGTATAGTTGCCAAGAAAATCCCAAATGGGGCCCTAAAGAGTCAGACACAACTGAAAAGTTACTGAACACACGTGAAGTAAATTCAAAGTAATGTCATAGGGCCAGGCTGAGGGCCAATGTAATAACTGCCTCTGACTACAAGGACATCGATCAACAAGCAGATATTTAACGAGCACTCTGACTTTCTCAGAGGACTGCGAGGGGCAAAAATGGAGACTGACCATAGCAACAGAGACAATGGAGTAGGTTGCCCATTTGTTGCTCAGACCAAAAGCAATAAAACTATAAAGAAAAAACTCTCAAGAGTGCCTGTCTATCCCTGGGGCATTAAATGATACATTGTTAAATATTGGCTAGGTTAGAAAGGAAATTTAGAAGGCAATAACAAAATATTTCAAAAACATGAATACATTTTAAACTTTATGGGATGTTGCCAAAGAAGCACTCAGAAGGTCTCTAGGGAGAGAGACTCTACAATCCCCTCTGGATGCTTTTATTTCAGCATTTTAAACATCACTGTTTCACTTTTTTAAAAAAAATCTTATTTATGTTTTATTGTATTTTTATTTCTTGTTAAGTATTTCCCAATTACATTGTAATCTGGTTGAGGTCACACGAAGGAGTGTTTGACACTCCAGGCCTAGAGCCCTCGGGGCCACTGCTTTGTTCAGAGTTACATCTGTTGTGGCTGTGCAGTCATTTCAGTTGACTTGGTCTGTGACCCCAGTTGGAGTTTTCTTGGCAAAGATAATGAAGTGGTTTGCCATTTCCTTTTCCAACTCACTTTATACTGAGGCACGCCAGGTTAAGTGATATGGACAGGGTCACATGGAGGCTACATTTGAACTCAGGTCTGCCTGACTCCAGGCCTGGAACTCTATTCACTGTACAGTATTTTAAAACTTTTCTCAAACCTATCCAATTGTCTTTATTGCTACAATTTATCCTCTGTTTTTATCTCAGGTCCTCTGAAAAGGTCAGAGCGCTTGCTAAGTATCTACTTTATGATCAAAATCCTTATACTCAGAGGCAATTATTACATTGGCTCACAGCCTGGCTCTCTAGTATATCACTTCGAAATTTGCTTCATACATATT
Source organism: Phascolarctos cinereus (assembly GCF_003287225.1). Lineage (NCBI taxonomy): Eukaryota > Metazoa > Chordata > Mammalia > Diprotodontia > Phascolarctidae > Phascolarctos > Phascolarctos cinereus. Next base: position 357,852,291 of record NW_027555847.1, read on the forward strand.
TTGTGTATATATTTCTCCCCTCATAGAAGATAACCTCCTTGAGGGTAGGAGCTATTTTCATTTTTGTCTTTGTATCCCCAGCGATTAGTATGGAGCCTAGCACCCAGCAGTCAACTAAGTGTCCACTGATTCAAACTGAAATTTTTTCCAGTGTTTTTTTCCCCTACTAACTAAAATAATTAACATGTATTGAAACCCAAGATACTTGAGAGAGTATCTAACCATTCTCAATGATTTCAGATCACCAGATCCTAACAAACTATAACTTGTAGCCCTGAAATAGCTGGTGAACAAATATGGAGTGGTATCATAGGTCTGGAGGAGGGCAGAAGTTACTCAAATTTCCAAAAATGGGAAGGGATAGAATCTTCAAATTATGGTGTAGAGAACTTGCCTTAGATTCCTGACAAAATTCTAGACTACATCAAAGGGATGGCTGGTAAGCATTTATAAAGGACAATGTTGATCTTTGGGAGTCAGAACAGTTTTACCAAGAATGAGTTTTGCCAGACTAACCTAATGTACATTACTGATAAGGTTATTAGCCCACTAGTGACAGAGGGGTACTGGAGCCAGATCCTAGCCAGATTGTTAAATTTTCAGTGTGAGCATTTATACCTTAGAAACTGCTACAAACCGGAGCTTCATTTATTGTTTTGTTGATTATCTAGACTTGAAGGTCTTAGCAATAAAGATTAAACTGAAAAGTGTGCTGTGTACTTTTTTAAATTGGGGAGCTGGTTGTTAAGCATTTATCATCACACTCCTGCTACCAGATTAAAGTGATGTCATGGACCTAGTTCATCTAGATTTTAGCAAGGGATTAATTTGAAAAACTGCTCCATGATATTCATACGGGCAATATGAGGAGTTCTGGTGATGGTTCTGGGCTGGGTCTAACTTAAGCAAATCCTCTTGTAGAATAAAAGAAGACATTTGCAGGTCATTCAAAAGTTAATAACAGATTTCCTTAGCTATAAGAGGAGAAGGTTACTCAATAACAATACCTCAAGTTGATTCAGCTGAGCATAGAGCTCCCTTGCCTGAGTTAACCATTATGATCCATCAGAAAGAGTTCCTCATGCCGGCTCTGTATTCAGGTGATGAAGAAATTCTTGTCTGAGTCTTTAGTGCCATGAGCCAACCAAGGTGACTTGATAGCTTTCAAGGAAAAGGCAGTCTAACATGTGTGTGTGTGTGTGTGTGTATACACGTCAACTCAGAAGGAGAGCTCTGGGGCTCTACCCCAAACATATGTACTGGGTCTCATTCTCTGTACCATTTTCAGATGAAGCCATAGAAAGCATGCCTATCAAATCTGTACATGACATGAAACTGAGAGAAGCAGAGAACACACTGGAAACTCCAAAAGTATTTCGTAGGTCTAGAATGATGGGCTGAACTAAATGAAATTTTATTTATTTAACAGGGAAAAACGTAAAGCTGTATAGCTGGGTTTTAAAAAGTACAAAATGGGAGGCATGGGAAACAGTTCATTTGAAAAATTTCTTAGGATTTCAGTGAACTGTTATATGAACTTTGACTGTTTGACCCTGTAGTTCAAAAAGCTAACATGGTCCTAGGCTATATTAATAGAGATAGTCAATAAGCATTACTAAGCACCTACTATGTGCCAGGCCCTGTGCTAAGCACTGGTGAGACAAAGAAAGGCAAAAGGCAGTCCCTGTCCTGGGAAGATCACAATCTAACGGGAAAGAAAACACAAAAACAACTGAGTACTAAGAGGGAAGTCGACAAGCATTTAAATAGTGCCTACTATATGCCAGGCACTGTGTGAAGGGCTTTGCAAATGTTACTTTATCTTTACAATGACTAGTTACATCCAGGATTAAAAGGAAATGGATGAGGGAGGTAACAATCCAATCTCACTGTGCTCTACTCTGGTCAAGCCACATCTGGAGGATCTTTTTAAGTTCTGGTGAGTCCAGGAGAGGTTGACTATGAAGGCAGGAAGGCTGGAAACCATGCCCTGTAAGGATCTGCTGTAAGAGAGATTAATCTGGGAAGATAACACTTGAGGGTAGACTGGAGGTTCTAGCTGTCATTAAGCATTTAAAGAGATGTCAAGTGCAAGAACTAGACTTGTTTTCTTTGTCCCAGAAGACAGAACCAAGAGTAAGATGCAGAAACTGCAAAGAGACAAACACTGCCCATCCTGAGGGAAAACTGTGTTCCAGAATGGACTAAGCAGCCTCAGGAGGAGCCAAGCTCCCCATCATTGTGGGTCTTCAAGTGGCAGTTGAGTGCTTCCTTGCTGGGGATGTTGCATGGGGACGCAGTGAAGGCATGGATTTGACTAGCTGACCTCTGAGGTCCTTTCTGACTCTGAGATTCTATGCATTAGGGTCACCATCGCGTGGAAGTTCTGAAAACTCAATGTGCAGGATGGTACGCAGTAGATGGTGGCCAATGTGGCTCGAGAAATTAAAATTTGGGGGCAGCTAATAGCGCAGTGGAGAAAGCACCAGCCCTGGAATCAGGAGGACCCAAGTTCAAATTTGGTCTCAGATCAGACACTTGACACTTACTAGCTGTGTGACCCTGGGCAAGCCACTTAACCTCAAAGCCTCACCAAAAAATAAAACAAAACAAAAAAGATTAAAATTTTGAAAAGGACAATGGACACATAATCAGCCTATGCTGTGTTAGCACTGGATTCTGCCAGTTGGGTAACATATGGTGTGAATATTGCCTATATCAGAGACAGAATACTGGGCCCAACTGGAGGATGGGTCTCATGCAGTACGGCAATTAGAGTTTTTGGGCGGCTAGGCAATGGGGTTAACTGACTTGCCCAGGGTCACACAGCTAGTAAGTGTTATGTGTCTGAGGCCGGATTTGAACTCAGGTCCTCCTGAATCCAGGGCCGGTGTTCTATCCACTGTGCCACCTAGCTGCCCCGGCAATTAGATTTTGCTAATATCAAAACCAAGACTATTTTCTTCCTATCTTCCATATGTATGTACAATCACAAGTTGACTACATATATAGGATCCTATTTACTTTACATCACAGTAAATGTTTGATAACTTTGTAGACAGAATATGCAGATACAGTATTATTCATAAAATACAGAACTTTTTAGAATGCTTTTTAAAATTAAAAATAAATTTACTCATTCTCTTCTTATCCTTCTAATAAAAATGTTCAAAGCCTAATAATTTCAGTTTAATAACTAAATATAAAATGAAAACAGATAAAGCTAAGAATACAGTTGCTATGGAAAGAGAAAAACAAAAAAAAAAGTGCTGAAAGAATCCTGGCAACTAAACAAAACTTCATTTCATTGGAATTTAATGATGGAGAAAATGTACCTGCAGTATCTTGTGATGTCACATCTGCTCCATGTAGAACCATGGCCTTGAGGCACTCCACGTGCCCTCTTGATGCAGCCAGGTGGAAACTAAGGAAAAAAGCAGCAAGAACTTCATTAGTTATTGGTTTCACAGAAAAAAAAAATCATTCTTTTCCCCACAAGACATGCTTTTCTTGCCAACCTCTCCAGGACTATTGACAAGAAGAATACAACATGGTTCCTGCCCTTAGGAAGTGATGATGATGACAACGACGACAACAACAACAATGACGACAGCCTGGTAGTGGCTGCTACTACTACTACTACTACTGGTACTGCTACTACTACCACTACCATTACTGGCTAACACTTATATAGCACTTCAAAAATCTGCCAAACACTTTTACAAATATTAACTTTTATCCTCACAACTGCCTTGGGAGATATGTGCTGTTATTATCATCTCCTTTTTCAGAAGAAGAAACTGAGGCAGATAAATGTTGTGTCTTGCCACCCAGCTACTAAGTATCTGAGGTCTTCCCGTCTCCACTCCACCATTCTATTCCCTGTGCCATCTACCTACCTCTAAATGTATAATTCTAATACAAGTTAATTAAAATGATACTTCGTATTTATGTTATACTTTAAAGTTGGTAAATCTCTTTCTTCACAACCCTGCAAAGTGGGCTGTTGTTCAGTTGTGTCTGACTCTGTGGACCACAACATGTCAATACCATCCATGGGGTTTTCTTGGCAATATCTTGCCATTTCCTCCTCCAGTGGATTAAGGCAGAAAAGGTTAAGTGACTTACTCAAAGACACACAGCTAGTAAGTGTCTGAGGCTGGATTTGAACTCAGGTCTTCCTGACTCCAGACCTGGAGCTCTATCCACTGAACCACCTGGCTGCCTTTGTAAACTAGGTAGTATAAGGATTTTTCCCATTTTACAGACATGGAAATAAAAGTACCAAGAGTTTATGGCTTGCCCATGGGCTGCACAGCCTTTAAGTATCTGAAGTGATACTTAAATTTCTGATCTCCCCACTTGAAAGTCCAGCAGTATATTTGCTAAGTCATGTTGCTACCTAATTCTTTTGCCCCCTCAAAACTAGAAGACTAATCAGTGGCTGGGATAGGGCACAGTGGCTACAGAATACTCCAGGGCCAAATCCTCAGTTGTATCTCAGCTGTCCTGCCAATCCCCAGTTGAATACTGTGGCATAGACCTCAGGGGATAAAGGAAGGAGTAGAAGAGAAAAACAGCTAGCACCTTCACTTCCAAACTGCTCTTCATTCTGATTTCTCTTACAGTCATCCCTCTTCTTCCTCTGGTGACAGAGAAAAGGCTCTAAGGGTTCCAAAGACCTTTCCTAATCAACATTCTCTCAAGTTACCATCATAAGGATCACAAGCATCAGAAGCAGAAGATTAATCATCTAAATACATGAAGCACATTCCCTTTACTTTATAGGTCTATAAACCAAATGCCCCACTTTGGACTGGTGGTTAAAGGGATGCTATCAGGAGGCCAAAACAATTATCTTAGCAAACAGGCAAACACAAAATGCAGCTGTATTTGGGGCAGGCTGAACGAACTGTCACATTGGAGAACAACTCTAAGACTATTCCAGATTATCAGTAGCACGGTGGAGGTAGATAGAAGTCTGGGAAGTGCTCTGAAGCAATACTGTTCCAGATCTTTTTGGATCCAGTCACTGCTCATGTCTCCAAAGGTTTACAGCTAGGAGGGCCTCAGAACACTGTAAGAAAATGCTGGAATGTTGTGTTTTCCAGCAAAGCACATGGTTTCTTGGGACTTGAAAGAACTAGTACATTACTATAATCTCTGTAGAACTGACAAATTTATAGCTGTGGCATTTCCTCACAGGAGAGGAGATAGAGAAAAGTAAAAAAGTACCAGAGTAGCCTTCTTTGGCCAGAGGGAGGGGGATGGCTCCCAGTCATCTCATTTTCTCCAATAAATCATGTTAATTAAACAAAATGTGATTTTAAAAAAGGATATATACATGAAACTACTTTACAAAAATTTTTATAAATAAGCTTCAGAATTTATTAGGTTCTCAAATGGCTCACAGATATAAATTTAGTGTTCAGGAAAATCCAATGCAATATTAAATAGATGCTTATTTTCAGTTCTCAAGTTGTAAATTGCTATCTCTTGGTAAAAAAAAAATGTTTGAAGAGTGAAAACAGCAGAGCTAATCCATCCTATTGTTTTAATGTTGGTTTGTACACAAAGTAAATCTCGTCCTTTCCCCAAACTACAAAGTTTTAAGATATAAATATTATATCAAAGATGAATGCATATTAAAGATTAACACCTCCTTAATTACTTAAGTCAAATCCAACCTCCAGATAGAATAACTGTCATTTCTTAGTCTCACAAGTGAATAGTCAACTAGAGAAATGGTCTCCAACTTTTTTTCAATTATACACCCCTCCCCAACTCAGTAAAAAAATTTCAGTGTGTAACCCCCAACATGTTTATTTACTTACTCACAAATGACAAACATGTTCTGTTATGCTATTATAAAACTTATACAGTAACAGAAACTTTAAAAGGATGAGATAAAATGAAATAATATTTGAACCTAGAGTCATTTGGGATTCACTGGTGTCCACTGAATAAGGGAAAAACATGTCAGGTATACACCTTAGGTACTCTTCTTCATTTTTGTCTTTGACTCCTTAAGCACGGCCCCCTACACAAAATAAGTGCTAGATAAATGTTTTTTTTGGTTTGGTTTTGTTTTTGGCTAGGCAATGGGGTTAAGTGACTTGCCCAGGGTCACATAGCTAGTAAGTGCTATGTGTCTGAGGCCGGATTTGAAGTCAGGTGCTTCTGAATCCAGGGCTGGTGCTCTATTAGATAAATGCTTTTTGACCGATGTAGGGAAAAAATGATTTTTGCAGCTCTGGGGAGAATAAAGATTGGAGATGTGAGAAATTTGAGGTATGAAGTCCATTCAGGAGGCTACTGTAATAGTCTAGGCTAGAAGTGACGAGGATGGGATGGGAGAAGACTCTGTGAACAGAGAGAAGGGGAGAGATGGGAAAGATGCTGAACAGACAGAAATGACAAGATTTAGCAACTAATTGGATGTATACTGTGAGTGAAGAGGAGGGAGTTGAGGATCCTGAGGTTGAAAACCTTAATGACTGGAAGAATGACGATGCCCTAGGCAGAAATGGGCAGTCTGCAAGAGGGGTGGGTTAAGGTGAGAGTTGGGTGAATCAGATGGATACCAAAGATGGATGAGCAGCTCTGAAAAGGGCTCAGCAAGCCCCCACACCAGAGACAATAGTCTTCCTGAACATTTCATGGACCTGTGTTTCCTGGAAAAGAAGTCCAACACATTCATATGAAGGAAAACATTTTACACACCCCCACATGGGCACACACACAAAGAGGCATGAATGTGTATGTACAGTACCACTGACAATGTTTATTTCACAGGAATGGTTTCTAGGACACATTCCACAACTGGCAGGAAGTTATAAACACACTTCTTTCCTTAAGTACCAGTTGCTCCAAAATGGAATAATGAATCTACTGCCAAGGTAGACAAAATTTTATGAGACATTAAGATGCATCCTTTTAACAACTCAAACTGTAATGTTTAAGGGACTTGTTTTGTTTTCATTAAAAAAAAAGAGGTAAACCTACAAACATTCTTTTCTATTTATCCCCATAAGAAGAGGTGGGAAATCCAGGGGGGAAACATTAGTGTATTTTCTAGTTCTGAAACATATCTGGTCTATTCCAATCAGGAAGGACTCCTCACAATACTGCATGTACAGTACCCAATGTTTGTCTTTAAGCCACTTCCCCTGCTTAGAACAGCCTCCTTCTTCCTTCCTTCCTTCTACCTTCTCAAGCCCCACCCAGTCTGAGTTCCCACATCCATGAAACATTCTACAACTACCCAAGACCTTCAGAGACTCCCTCTTCTCAGAAATCCTGCTGTATTCACTGTATTCATATTCTATCAGTACAATACTGAGCCTGCTAATTTCTTCACAAGTGTTAGCTTGAGTTTCTAAACTAAACTGTAAACACCCTTTTTGAGAACAGGTGCACTTCTCCAGCTTCTGCAAAGCTAGGCATATATTAGGGAATTACTCATAGATCTATCTTTGATTACTAAAATCTCATCCCAAAGAAAAGCTTCTAAACAGAAGTCTAGATGAAAACTAGTCAAGATCAACCTCCTCAGTACGAAACAGGCACTTCTTTACTTTACCTGCCAAACCGAACATGAAAGGGTTAAGCATGGGAAGGGTCTGTTCTCAACTAATATAGCATATGCAGGTCTACTACAGGCAGTGTTGAAAAGTGAATGGGGTACCAGACTCAAAGTCAGGAAGACTTGGGTTCAGATCCTGCCTCAGACACTTGCTAGTTGTGTGACCCTGGGTATGTCACTTACCTTCTTTATGCCTTGGTTTATTTAATTTGTAATTTACTAGAAAAATGTAGCTAATAGTCACTAAAAGTCTAAGCTTCTATTTAAAACCAGAATTTGTAAAATAAGCACGCATTACCAGGGAAAACAGGTTATTCTGTGATACTAGATACTGGGCAACCTAAGTCCTTAACATAAACAAGTACTTTTCATGTATTGAGAAACCCAACCTGCACAGAACTGAACTCCAAGATGAATTTCATTACTGACTTCCCCATTGGGGACCTGAGATTTCACTTGGGTGGGTATATCCCCTTGAGAGATGAAGATCATAGCCCCTCATATATGAATTGGCAGTTTTGAGTTATGGTGGCCAAAGTAACTTCAAAGAATTTTCTAAGACATGTTTTTCTGAACATTGTATCAGAATCGATTTACTGAGATAGAATTGATTATTATGTATGTACACACGTGCACACATATATCCACGTTTATATTGACATCGTTCCCATCTTTCCTCTTCTCTGTACTCACAGAGCCTCATTCAGGCAGAGGGCAGAAAGAAATGAGTTTCTTATCATTTTCTTGATGGCCCCATTCCCCATTACTTTCCAGAACTTCAGCACTAATATGGGCAAGCTGTATTTGTGTCATTCTTAACTTGTTAAAAATTTTTATTAGAGACAGATTGTCATTATTCCCGTATTTTGGTTAACTAGATTAAACATTACATAAAAGCAATTTCTTTGCTTATTTCTTTGTTATTAGTATTAATGCATGATCAGCAGGACTTCCCTTATATGGTTTCTACTCAAATAATCAATTAAAAAGTATTTATTGAGTACTCAGTATGTGACAGGCACTATTCCCAAGTCCCAGAGTTGCAAAGAAAGGTAAAATTAATACCTACCTTCAGGGAGCTCACATTCTAATCAGGTGTTAGCCAAGAAGTGGAATAAGGGGAATTATTAGGAAAAGATTACAAGGAGGAAATATATTTCATATCTTTCATTTGGACTGACATTTTCTACTATACGAAGGCTGATAGTTTTCATTAACACCAATGATTTGTAAAATTAAACACAATTCCAACTAGCATTATAAAAGAGGTTAAAGGTAGAAGAAGTGTGGCGCGTTTTCCAAATGATGAGAGACATGCACAGAATCCTATAAATGTGTCACATAAGAAGGAATTTCTGAAGATTTTGGGAAAACCATTTAAAAGAATAAAATCAGAAGTGACTATGTTAATATCAGTAAATAAAGAAAAAGTGTCAATAAAAGGTCAATAAATCCAAAGACATAAAGTTGAACTTTCAGTCTAAGGGCCCCCAATTTGAAAGAAGATATAGGTTTAAATCTTGGCTCTGCTACATTCTGCTTCACATTGGGAAAATCACTTTATCTTCCTGGTCTCAGTTTCCTCATATTTATTTTTGAGAGGGGACTGTTCTAGATGATTTCTAAAGTCCTCCAAGGGGGCAGTTAGGTGGTGCAGTGGATAGAGCACCGGCCCTGAAGTCAGGAGAACCTGAGTTCAAATCTGGCCTCAGACCAAACACTTACTGCACTTACTAGCTATGTGACCCTGGGCAAGTCATTTAACCCCAACTGCCTAAAAAGGAAAAAAAAATAAAGTCCCCTCAAGTTTATGATCCAGAAAGTAAATTGGGACTAGTTATTTACAGAGCTTATAGTTGAGCCCTTAACATTTTGACAGCTTTCATTAGAACGGTAACACTCAAGCATGGTTTGAAAGAAGCAATGACATTATAATTGACCTTCATATTGTGAACCAGAATGGTGACACTTTTTAGCAATATGCTCATGTGAAAATCTGGCTTTGTGTGTTCATGGAGAAACACAAGTAGGCAGTGGGAAAACCCGGATGTGCAAATGACAGAAGTAGAGTTTCCTCGTATTGTGCTAGCCACTCTTCCGATCTATGAGAAACATTACTAACTGATAAAAAAAAAAAGCTGCAATTTTAATCACATTAAAGATCACAAAAAGGCAAACTGGAACAATTCTGGGGCACAACTTCAAATCCAACAGATTGACAAAAATATCTAAAATTGACAGAAATCAGTGCTGATAGGTTAAAGAAACAGAGACACTAATATACTGCTAGTGGAATCACAAGTTGGGAGACTCTTCGGAGACCAATCTGGTATTACACAGCTAGAGTCACAAAAATAATCACATATTTTTATTCAGTAATTCCTGGGAATGTACTGTAAGAGCATCAATTTTTTAAAAAATTATTTAAAGATATATCAGTATGTGCTTTTGAACAGCTGTCTTTTGTATGTATAGCCAGTTGTTATTGAATCCTGTCTGATCCTTTGTGACTCCAGTTGGGGTTTTCTTGGCAGAGATACTGGAGTAGTTTGCCATTTCCTTCTTATTTTACAGATGAGGAAACTGAGGCAAACAGGTTAAGTCACTTGCCCAGGGTCACTCAGCTAGTAAAGGTAAGGCCAGATTTGAACTCAGGTCCTCCTGACTACAACTCCAGCACCCTAGCCATTGTACCACCTAGCTGTCCGTGTTTACTATTCTTTCAATTCTGCTTCCCCTCACCCACTTCATAATACTGTATAAAAGTCTCCACAAATTTATTCATATTCCCTTACTTTTATCATTATAAAGAGCACAGTCCATTACATTTACCCTGTCGGCCAATTAAGCTGTTTGCATTTCTTTGAAATTACAAATAATGCCTTTTGGATGTTCTGTGATTAAGGCTGTTCAAAATTATGACATATAAAATATGAATATACATATCTTTGAATACACATAAGTATACACCTTTGAATATATATATGCATACAATTATTTGAAAACATGTATATACAACATCTCTGAACACACACACATATATGCACATACATATATCTTTAAACAGCTTACTTAGTTAGCAAAGTATTTAAAAACACCATTGTTTATCATTTCAAAGAAATGGTAACAACCTAAATGTGTAACAGTTGGTGAAGGGCTGAATCCACAACTGCCTATCAATTTAAAGAGCTATTATCAAGCAATTTAAAATGATAAATATATGGAACATGAAATAATTTGTGGATACATTATGAAGCAAAAAAGCAGAATCCAATGAAGAATGTGAAAAATATGTACATATACATTGAGATAAACAGAGAGAACAAAGGATAAAAAAGAAAGCGACCAATAAGAAAATAATCATTTTGTATGGGCATATTTACTTTAATAAAATAGGAATATAATGTAAAGCATGCATACAGTCAATATATGGTTACAGTTAAGTAAATAATTATCTAAAAATATACCATAAAGAAAGGAATAATACTAAGGAATCAGTGATTTGGAGAAGTTTGGTTACATGTATACGAAACATGTAGGAAAAGCTGCTCACTCTAGTCTTAGAATCCAAAGGTTTCTAACCCAATAATAATAATGGCTAACATTTATATAGGGCTTACTATGTGCCTGTGCTAAGTGCTTTCCCTAAACGATGATTCATTTATTTCAGCAATATTAAATGAACAGATGTGGACAGTCTCTTGGAGTTTGTTGTAATGGAATCTGACCTGTGATTGGTGACAGAAAAGATTACCAAATAAAGAATCACAAATGAGAGAGAGAGAGAGAGAGAGAAGAGAGAGAGAGAGAGAGAGAGAGAGAGAGAGAGAGAGAATCAGAGATAGAGAAAGGAAGAGACAGAGCAAAGCCGTGCCTAGAAAACAATTCCTCCTAACCTTTCTGCCCTGACTGTAAATGATTAAAATGAACTGTCATCTCCTTAATCCATAGAAAAACTAGTCAAAGCACAAAATTTTACTTTACAAGCATACTGTCAGAAAAGACTCAGGATCAGGATCTCTGGAGGGTTCTTTTAAATACAAATTGACATCGAAATCCCCTACCCTCAATTTTTTTAAAAACAAAAAGTAAAGAGAAGATGTACTGTCTCTTCTGTGGGTCTCTTTGACAGCCTGCACATAGGGACTCTGACTAGTGTGACATGCCTTCAAACTGTACCATCTGAATGTTTCCAGGTCCAGCACTGGCAGATACAACTTTTTTTTCCCTCCCTTCCCTTTTCCCTGCACCTTGCTCAGAAGTTGTTTCTCCCACAAACTTTGAACTTTGCTTCCATGGTCTATCGGTGCCACACAAATTGCATGTTATTACTATTTTGTTATTAATTATGTATTATTATGTTATTATGAGTTGTTATTCTTGTCTTCGGTGATTTGCTTTGGGTCACACAGCTAGTAAGTGAGGCCAGATTTGAACCCAGGTCTTCCTGACTCCAGGCCCAGCTTTCAATATTGGTCTCCAAAGAATTTATATTTTATTCAATAGAGAGTGGAAAGTCATTATACATTTTGAAAAAGGACATGACGTGATCATAAGGGAGATCTGATCATAAGGGAGATCATTTTGGGTCCTCTTTTTTTTTTTTAAAGGCAATTGGGGTTAAGTGACTTGCCCAGGGTCACACACCTAGTAAGTGTCAAATGTTTGTCTGAGGCTGAATTTGAACTCAGGTCCTCCTGACTTCAGGGCCAGTGCTCTATCCACTGCGGCACCTAGCTGCCCCAAGAAAGATCATTTTGGTAGCTTTGTAGAGACTGGACTGCAGAAGGAAGAGGCTGAATGAGGCTCTGAACTTGGGTTATAGCAGCAAGAGTGGAAAGAAGGGGATGAAACGCAAAAGAGATGATGGATGTAGAGAAGAGGAAACCCAACAACCAGCAATAAAGGAGATAAGATTCTAGAGCACAGATAGGGGAGGGACCTTAAATGTCATATAGTCCAACTTTCTTATTTTAATGAGAAAACTAAAGCTGGGAGAAGGTAAAGGACTAGCGCAAGATCATACAGATAATAATCCCAGCAGAGGTGGAATTCAAACCCAGATCCTTGACTTCCAATGCAGTACTCTTCCAATTACACCTACTTTACTAAGCCTAGGTTACTGCAAGACCTGTAGCACTGTTTAAAGGAAAATTCTTTGTTTGGGCCTTTGCCCTGATTAAGAAGGCAAAACTCAGGACAAAGAGAATTAAAAGAGTTTATTAAAGCATGTTAAGGTAGCGACACTCTGACAGGCTGATCATGGCAGGTCAGCAATGGCTTCAAGATGGAGCCAGCTTTTATTGATAACTTCTGCGAGAAGACAAAGACAATTTAGAGAGGCATACATCAGCAAAAAGGGATGGGCCCTTGTATCTCATCTCCTCCCCAAGGCAGCAAGTATGTGACAATTTTCAGGTACAAACAGGTAGAAGGATGACTTACTACCAGAAGACAATCAGGTAATAAATACAACAGCTGTAGACTGGGTGACTCCTAGGGACAGCTAAGTGGTGCCATCGTGCACAGAGCTCTGGGCCTGGAGTCAGGAAGACTCATCTTCCTGAGTTCAAATGTGGCCACGAACACTTACTAGCTCTGTGACCCTGGGCAAATCACTTAACCCTGTTTGCCTCAGTTTCCTCATCTGTAAAAATGAGTTGAAGAAGAAAATGGCAAACTACTCCACTATCTCTGCCAAGAAAATCCCAAATGGTACTTGAAGAGTCAGATCAGACTGAAAGTCTTGAACAACAAGGATGACTCCTCCCCCAATACTTCTGAGAAGCAGGTCTGGGAACAATGGGTCACTGAGTCAGTCTAACTTTCAACAGAAACATTAAAAAATGAGGAAATCAAAAGGAGGGGTAGTTTTTTTTGAGGGGGGAAGAATTATTAATTCAATTTGAGACATTTAAATTCGAGATGCTGGAGGGAAATCAAGATGAAGACATCTAGCAGTCAACCGGAAATTGAGAACTGACACTCAGAGGACAGGTCAAGGCCAGAGAAAGAGATTTGGCAATTATCTGCACAATGCTGGTAACTGAAAGAGTGGCTGTGAATTGATGTTAGAAAAGCTTTAGGGAGAAATTCCTAATATCAACATTAATGGCAAATTATTTTATATAGGCTTTGATGGTTTTCATTTGTCAGCAGGTCAAGAATTCAATGAAGGTAACATCTCTTCCAGTGACTGGAAGGTCTAAGATGTGAAGTGGGTGAAATGGTGACCAGGTTCCAAAGGCACAACCATGAGTACCACCAGTGGCAAACACCTCCAGCGTACCCCAAAGCCTTTTCTTTTATCGATCACTTTCAAAGCAAAAGCCCCCAAAGTCAATTAAATACAATTTCAGAGAAATATTCCAAGAAAAAAAAGTCACAGTCTGTTTTGGATTTAATTGTTATACAGAGTATTTAGCTTTATACTTATAAAAACTCAGCTGGAGCTCTTCAAGAGAACCATAGTTAGAAAGCCCAAACAGAACAGCTTGCAGATTTACATAAAACTACTTTGATCCCTTGGCCCCTTTAATGATATTTGGAATTTCCGTGCTGTGATCTGGTCCCTCAAGCAGTTTCCAAGATTTCCTCTTGGTGATTTCCCATAAAATATATCATTCTATCGATCCTAAGACCAAAGCAAGAGAATGGGAAACAGGTTGAGCACAAGGAGGCAGCGGCAGGTGGGGTTTTAGCGATGCCTTTTCCCCCCACACCCCCCACAAAAATATATTAAACAGAAACAGCTTCTGGAAAATTGCAAACACTCCTAAGTCATCCGTAAGCACTTCTAGAGTTCTCAATTCAGAGGGAATGCGATTCAAGTGTCAAACAAACAGGGCCTGCAGTACAGATTTCATTTCCTACAAACCACTTCCCTACAAGCTGTGCAAACTTTCCCTAAACAAACACCTCAGCACAATGTGGGCGGGTTTCTCCAGTCCTAGACCCTTAAAGGGATTTGAACTTTGACTATGCAAGAGCCTAAGAGTTATGTGTGGTCTAAGCAATTTCCTTTTACCTTTCACACAATAACTCATTCTTGTTTAGTGATTATCAAATTCAAACAGACATTCAGAGGGGGGGAAAAACCCCCACCAACTTCCTTTCTCAAAAAGCTGGATCTTTCAGATTTTCACTCACACCAAATTCTTCCAAGGCAGCTAGCTCATCCATTCATTCCCTTTTCACAGGTAAGCACTGATGTAGAACTGGACCTGAATTCATACAATTCAACTCCTTCATTTTACAGTTGAGGAAACTGAGGTTCTAAGAGGTTAAGTGATTTGGCCAAGGTCCCACAAGTATTTTTTTTTTTTGGTGAGGCAAATGGGGTTAAGTGACTTGCCCAGGGTCACACAGCTAGTAAGTGTCAAGTGTCTGAGGCCAGATTTGAACTCAGGTGCTCCTGACTCCAAGGCTGGAGATCTATCCACTGGGCCATCTAGCTACCCCAAGTAATAAGTATCAAAGGCAGTTTTTGAACCCACGTTGTCTGACTCCAGAACCAAGTGCACTTTCCACGAGTAATACCTGAGACACTCACTAAATCTAGGCTGGAAGACACCTGAGAGATCACTCAGAGAAATCCTTCTTGTTATAACTAAAACTATGTTTTTTGAAGGTTTACAAAGCAATTTTCTAGGGATAAGCCCTAAAGGATCATATAATTGTGAATTGTGGCTACCACCCATCTATAAGGCAGGCATCATGTATAGGGTACAGATGAAGAAATGTTAAATGTGGATTCATGGGGCCTGGCTTTGAACTATGACTCTGCCATTTATTACTCCTTCCCATGTGACCCTGGGACAGTCACATAACTTCTTCAGTCCTCAGTCATATCATCTATAAAGATGTTGTGTTTTAAGATATGTGCTTTAAGGTTCTTTCTAGCTCTGTATCTATGATTCTATTCATAATGGTGGCACCTAAATACCAGGGGGTCAACTGAGACTAGAGTTGTTGTTCAGTCATATTTGACTCTTTCTGACCCCATGTGGGGTTTTCCTGGCAAAGATACTGGAGTGGTTTGCCATTTCCTTCTCCAGTTCATTTTAAGATGAGGAAACTGAGGCAAACCAGTTAAGTGACTTACCCAGGTCATACAGCTAAGGCCGGACTTGAAAGATGAGTCTTCCTGACTCCAAGCCCAGTGCTCTATTCACTTCGCCATCTGGCTGTCCCATATGTGACTATAAAGACAACATTTATACCCACAGATTCCCACCTCTTTAGCTAAAGGTGTTTTTCATGTTCTGTTTTCCAAGACAGACACTGGCCCTAATAAGAGACTCTGAAAAGGGCCCAATTCCTAATTCAAATTATGATCTAATTACCTAACGATGTTAAGTCTAATAGCTTCTAGCCATCAAAGGCCTTGGAAAACGAAATTCTGTTTTACACTTCAGTATACAGCACTGTAGACAAATCACAGAACAGAGCTGGCTCAGAGACAAATCGCCTCGAGGCACCAAAGTGCTGCCCTGGATGGCACATGACATGCTGCTGTCAATGTTTTTCCAGAGCAGCAGTAGCAGCAACTTTAATCTCTGCACCTATTAGAAACCAATCTGGTGGAAAACTGGGAGACAGAAACATTTGTTAGCTTTCCAATTTGAGCCACTGCTGCTAAGGGAAGCCGACATTTATAATAAATGATGACCTTTTTTTTTGAAAGGAGGATTAGAGGCCCTAAAAGTACCAGCAAAGGGATTAATTCAGTTATTCATCTTGATAGAGTGATAGGGTCAGCATCTCCTTGTGGTTCAGCAACTGGTTCAGGGAACTTGTAGGATTACAACACGCAGAGCTAGAAGAGGCCTTAGAAATCACCTAGTCTTATAACATAATAAATATAGCAAGCACACCTTTCTTTTGCCTTTTGCTTACGTTTATAAATGTGGCCAAGAGTATTTATCAATCAGACACATAAACCAGGGTACCACAGTTTTCTCCTGCTGCTCTTTACAAATCATGGCCGTTTGGATTTGTCCTTGGAGTTCGAGACATGGAGATCCTCTACATACTCAGTTAGCAAACTCCTTGGATGGGGCATGAACATTCTGATCCTATACTGAATTCTGACCCATAACAAACAATGCTCAAATGAGACATAAAAGGGTATTTGGTAACCTGTTCAACTAGGCAAATGAATTGAGAAATTCTTTCCAATGACGTAGACTGCAAGTTCTCCATACCTGTCCACCCAATCTACTGGAGGCCCTTCTTCAATTCCCCCTGACTACCAGCCACAGGATGCACTTCTCACGCCCACCCCCAGCTCCACTCTCTCCTACATCCAACCTAAGAGTTCTCTGAAAGGCATCTGGCAAAGAGGCTTTAGCTCTGGATCTGGAGGCAGAAAGTGTGAAAACCTCACACTTACTGGCTAGTTATGTGACTCTGGACAAGCCACTTTCCTTTCAAGTCCTCAGTTTCTTCACACTGAAAATGAGAATACTAAATGTATTGTATAGGCTTGCTGAAAGGATCAAATGAGATAGTTAATGTATGGGAAGGTCTTCGTAAAACCTCAAAGCCCTGGATTAATATATTACTAGAATTAGTAGTGATTATATTAGTGGCATTGCCAGATTGAAAGAAAAGGGTACTACAGATAAACTTTGGGGAACAGCAGTGGTTCCTAACTTCTTGTGTGTCACAGACCCCTTCTCAGATGGACCCCTTCTCATAGTGTTTGGATATAAATAAAATCGAGAGGATTATAAAGGAAACAAATTATGTTGAAATATAGTTTTTTAAATATATATGTCTGTTTATCTATCTATTTACCTAGGTTCACAGACATTGAGTAAAGAACTCTAGCTATAGTGCAACCAGCTGATATTTTGGCTTAGTGGAATCCTTTTTTTTTTTTTAAACTCTTTTCCTGTTGTCCTTTCCCTATGGCTCCCCTCAAACTTCTGTACTCGGCTGGACCTAGAGAGGCATTCCCTTCCCATGGACGTCATATACTTTAAATTTGGTATACCTAGTCACCTGCCATTGTTAAATCGGTGGCAGGTGCCCATGAAGCCTTTAAAAAGCAGTGGATGGCAACCAAAAAGATTTAGTATGAGAAAAACATTAAGAGGAAAATGCCCAAAGCATTGGTGTTGAAATATCTAAGTGGGGGAAAAAGCTATAGAAATCTTTTAACGAAATATATTTTTTACACTTTTCAGTAATAAACATATATTTACATTTCCTTTTAAAGATATGTCATTTAAGAGGTATGGCCTATGTTGAGGAAGGCAGCCAATAAATACTTAGGGTAACAGAATAATTAATTTAATTCTAGTTTTCACCTCATGATTCTGGAATCTTATTCTCAATTATCCAAAGAACATAATTCTGCTGATGATTTTTGAAAGACCAAATAAAAAAGCTGCCACATAATTGGAGAAGGGCAAATGCTGTTATTTTGTAAAAGGGAAGAAGGTGGAGTTAGCAAACTATAGACTAGTGAACTTCCATTTCTGGCAAAAATTTTAGAACATGTTATTGAAAAGATAGTTTGTGAACATTTCGAAAAGAAATCAATTATCACTAAATGCAGATCTTAATGCTTAATCAAGAAAAGAGTCAAGCCAGACTAACCTCATTTTCTTCTTTTGACAGAGTAACTAGACCAAGTCAGGATGATGCTATAGATACAACCTAACTAGATTTCTGACAAGTATGAGTTTCTCATGCTATTCTTGTGGAGAGGATAGAAAAAGTTGTAGACTATCTGATAACAGAGAAGTAGGTGATTGACTGGACCAAAAAAATATTCCTTAATGGGTTAATGCCAACTCGGAGGGAGGCCTTCAGTGGAATGTCTCAGGAATTTTGTGCTTTATCCTGTGCTCCTTAACATTTTAACCAATAACTTGGATAAAGGCATACTAGATGTGCATGTCATGCCAAGTATAACAAAACAGGAAGAAAAAGTTAACGTGCCAAAAACAAGTACCAGGATCCAAAACGATTTAGATAGACTACAATGATATGCAGATTCTCATAAAATTTAACAGAGATAAATGGAAAGTTCTACACTTGGGTTTAAAAAATCAACTTCACAAATCAGGATTGGGAAAGCATACCTACAAAACAGTTTATGGGAAAACCATTTAGCAGTCTGGTATAGTCACTGTTTTAATAAAGGACTGAAAGTTTAGCCTGGGTACAATAGGCAAATAAGCTAACACTCTCTAAGAAGACATGGAGAGAAACAGAATTAGAAAATGGAGAGCAGCATTTCCACTGTACTCTACCTTGGTCAGATCCTTCTTTGAGTACCATGTTTAGTTTGGGGTATCACATCTTGGGAAGAGCACTGACAGACAAAAGCACAGAAAGAAAAAGCAAACGAAGATGGTGAAAGGACTGGAAATCATCCTATATCAGGTTCAAAAAGGAGCTAAAGACGTTAAACCTGCAGAAGAGATGATTTCGGGGAACGGGGAAGGTGGAACACAGGGAAGGTAGAACATGACAATTCTTCTCATGTATGTAAATGGTTATGATAAGAGATTAGGCTTCTGCCATTTGGTCCTATAGAAAAGAACCAGGAAGAATGACTAGAGGTTGCAGAGAGGCAGATTTAGGCTTGATGTGGAGAAAACTTTCCTAACCATTTAAGCTATCCAAAATGGCAGGGAAGTAGTGAGCTCCCCTCACTGAAGGTCTTCATACACAAAGTGGATGGATCACTTTTCAGGGATTTTTGAGGGAGAATTCCTGGTCAGGTGTTGGTTGGGTTGGATGGCCTCTGAAATCCCTTCTAACTCCTAAGATTCTAGGATTCTGTGAGTTGGTAAATTCCTTTTTTTGGAACTATATACATCATCAAAACCAAAAATGAATCAAATACAAATTTTCACACAGAGATTACTTGTCAGGAAAATTGCAGAGTACTCATGCTTTCCCTAATTTTTCAGTTGGTTAAGTAAAAAGAATGTTGGAATTGGAGCCCAAGAATCTGAGCTCCCTGAATTCAAATCCTAGCACTTCTACTTATTATCTGGGTTAGCTTGGATTAAGTTATTTGTTTTGTATGTAAAATGAGAGGGTTCCAGTAGTTCTTTAAGGTTCTTTCCATCTATGATCTATGATCCTACGAGAGAAATTCAACAATTCAAGGTATGGAATCATTGATCAAAAGAGTGGTCCATGGATTAATTCAGATACCATAGCTGAATCCTTAGCTAGCACTAAATGACCTCTAAGGTCCCTTCCAACTCTAACATTCTGTGATTCTATGCTGTTATTATTACAATCAACTCAAATAAACTGATGAGTTTTACTTACTATCCTTTCTATTAATCTTGACAAATAGTAGAATACCTAAAAGTTGGCAAAAGAAGGGAAAAAGAGCTATGGGTAGGTTCTGAGAAAAAAAAAATATTTTCAGTAAATAGTTGCATATGAAAATACACTTTGAGGCAAGAGAGCGACTCAGTTTCCATAATTTGATTCATCCTTGCTGCCTCTACTGAAAGGTACGCTGCAATCCTTTAGTAAACTCTGAGTGTCGTGAAAGACTTTAGATTTACAAAAGCCTCCTGCCACAGGATTTCTCATTTCTTCATCTTGGTCAGGATAAACAAAAAAACAACATTAACCAGAATGAGAAATTCCTATGTTATTTACCTTTATGAAACTGTAAAGTTGGGGATGATTTATTAAATGTCATCTAGACAGCCTAACTTATACAAAGATTCTATCACAATTGCAAACTCAAATGGATCTGTGAGTTAATCCAGGAGTTCCCTCCATTGATATAGATTGTAAGCCATCTATGACTGCCTGCCTGCCCTGCCTATGGGACTCTTGTCTATGCTCTGGCCACAAAGTTCATCACAGGGGGGTGTAAGGAGTATTCCCCAAATGCTGGAGACCTTCCATTTCTTCCAATGGCATGAACATATAGCAGGTCACTGACTGGTTCACCTTGTCCGCTTGTCACTCTTACCACATCATCAATCTACTTTTTACGATTCCTTGATGATATCCTTTAATCACGCCCTTCTTCCAACAGTGTGAGGGATATGTGATTCTGTGTTCTAAGGGCCCTTCCAGTAAGGATAGTCTAAATTAGGCCATAAGATAGCAATATGGCCCTCTCCTCAGATGATCAGGCTCAAGAGCCCTTACAAAATTTAGTGACATCAGTATCAAGAACTGCTCAACACAGGTAATGGCTGTACTGACACACCTATGAATTTCACTCTAACAGACTACCTTTGTAGCCAATGAAATGTTTGCCTGCTACAGACCCTTATCATCTCATACCTGGACTACAACAGACTTCTGGTTGGTCTCCCTGCTTCAAATCTCTTCCCACTCCAGCCTATCCTCCACTCAACTGTCTGACCATCTTACCCTCTTACTCAATAAAATCCTGTGGCTCCCTATTACCTCCAGGATCAAATATAAAATGTTCTGACTTTTAAAGACCTTCACAATCTGGCTTTTTCAGATTTCCTATGCTTTACTCCCCTTCATGGAATCCACGATCCAGCCAGTAACACCCACCTCCTTGATCTTCTCACACATCTCCACCTTCCAATTTTGGATCTTTTCACCGAATGTCCCCCATGCCTGAAATGTTCTCCTTCTGCAAACTTTTTCCAGTCCCCACTGCTGTACCTTCTGTCTGAGATTACTTCCAATTTACACTTCATATATTTTGTAAATTTTCATAGTTATTTATAATGCTGTCCTCTCCATTAGAATATGAGTTCCTTGGGGAAAGGGACAATACTTTTGCCTTTCTTAACATCCCCAGAACTTAGCATAGTGCATGGTATATAGTAAGCACTTAATAAAGGCTTGTTGACTGAGTTCAGAATTCCTCATGGGTTACAGAATCTATCATCCATCCACCCCATATCTTTTATGTAATAATCATCTCAGTTCTTTGGGACCAGTGATATTCTACATTTTGCTGCCATATAGGAACACTGGGAAAATATTAACATTGTAAATATGTGCCTTTCCTTTAACTGAAAATTAGGGTCATTTATAGAGCTTCGAAATATCCTCAAAAAGCATTTACCCTGCTCTCTTCCTCCTGTTCAACTCTGCAGTATATCAACACCAATAATGGCTTCTGATGGAGAGGTGAAGAAGGAAGATGATAAAGCATTAATAGCTGTTATTTTTCAAGTGTTGGAGAAAACATTTCACTTCAATAATTTTGAAGATTTCTGATTTCATTAAGTTAGGTACTCCTCTCTATGTCCTTAATATGAGTGGTACATGAGTAATCAGTCAGAATAACTTGATTACCTGGTGGCCAGTTTCTGGTGATGAGTCTCTCTGAATTTTACCTAGTGGATCCTTGAATAACAGTCTTCTTTTTTTTTTTTTTTGGGCTAGGCAATGGGGTTAAGTGACATGCCCAGGGTCACACAGCTAGTAAGTGTTATGTGTCTGAGGCTGGATTTGAACTCAGGTCCTCCTGAATCCAGGGCTGGTGCTCTATCCCCTGCACCAGCTAGCTTCCCCTGAATAACAGTCTTTAGCTAGGCTTGATTTCAAAGCATTTTGGGTTGGCAGGATCTACTAAGCTTTACTCTACTGTCATATCATGCAGGGTAATGAGATCACAGGTCTAGGGCTGAAAGGAGCCATTTAGTCCAATGCTTTCATTTTACAGATGAGGAAACTGAGGCTGACGGAAGTTAAGTAACATCAAAGGTTACAGATAACCCTTACTGAGGTAGGATTTGAATCTATGTCCTCTGACTCCAAAGTCACTCTCCCTTACTGTCTCTTCATGAAGAACCCCAGTCATTTCATGATGGAAAATGCTATCCACATTCAGAGAAAGAACTATGGAGTCTGAATGCAGATTGAAGTATACTATTTTCTTTCTTTTTTCCCTTTCTTGTGGTTTTTCCCTTTTGTTCTGATTCTTCTTTCACAACATGACTAATGTGGGGGAAAAAAAAGAAGCCCAGTCACCTCCACATCATGTTGAGGCATGAGGATGGCAGAAAAAGTCCCTTCTCTTTTCTCCAGCTTCATCAAAACTCAGACAAGAATCCTCAACACCATGGACAATTTTACGTTAGAGTTCTTCTCTAATAGGAGGGAAGTAGTTCTTGGAAGAAAGATTTGAGGGAGTCGACTGGGAGAGAAAAGAAAAAGAAAAACCAAGAGCTCCCACTTTTAAGAAGAAAGTTATACATGGAAATATGTCTTACATGACTGCATATGTATGACCTATATCAAACTGCTTCCTTTCTCAATGTGGGGGGAGGGAAGGAGAGAATTTGGAACTCACAAATTTGAAAAACAAATGTTAAAAATTGTTTTTACATGTAATGAGGGGTTAAAATAGCAATTTTTTTTAAAAAGAAAGTTATAAGAAGTTTGAATATACAAGGGAGAGATTTTGATATAATTTGTTCATATAATCCAAATGCAACAATAATGATTTATCAATTACTACTCACAAGCATTTAGGTCAAATACAGTCTCTGCTGATATTCTAATAAGGGAATGAGACCAACAAAGATAACTACAATATATAAAGTGATAGGTACACCAGAGTATTATAAGAGGTGCTTTGTGAGGCCCACAGGTCAGAAAAGGCTTGGGGGATTAATTAGCATCTGAGTTAGGGCTTTAATGGGCAAAAAGGAAGAGAGGACATTCCAGGGATAGCAGTGCAGAGTGCATTCCAGAGAACAGTGTGAGCCCACACTAAGAACAACTATGGAAATAAGGTTAAAAAGGGTTTGGGGAAGTCACTATCACATAAAGGGACTCAAGTCAGTGGCATTCACATGATTTCAATTCCTTGTTCACTTCTGGGGCAAAAAAAAATGACTATGGACTACTTATTCCAGCCATTCCTTTTTGCCAATACACACAAAGACAGACAGTCAGGCAGAAACAATCACCCCCAGTGATATCCTTACTGAAAGGCAGCATTCTGTCTGAAGGGGACAGAGAGTGGGTCTCAAGGTCAGGAAGATCTGGGTTCAAGTTCACTGCTAATGTACGTTAGCTGTGTGATTCTGGGCAAGTCAGCCTCTCAGAGTCTCCAATCAACCCTTTAAGATAGTAAATGACAGTAAGTACCCATGCATTTTAAAGGCATTTTTCCTAACCAGGAGTTCCCTATATCAATGAAACCACAGATGCAGACCAAACAAACAAATGTAACCAGAAAAGCCCTCTGGGACCACAGATCACCTCCAAGATTTAACATCTTGGTAGTCCAAATGCTTACAGTACAAGAACAAGAGATACTGAACAAGACTAACTGCATCCACAGCTTAGCACACAACATAGGCACTTAATTACTGCTTGCTTACTGACTGACTGAATAACTGTCCTCTCTGTTTTCCCCCTCACTTTTCACAGCTTTTCACCAAAGCAGAGTCTGCTGACACTGATGCAATTGGGAGCCACCTAAATAGATGAAGTCTTGGAATATTAAAACAGGAAATGCCTCCTTCAGGTCCAAATCTGTCCACTACAGACCATTCGCCCAAGCAAATTTCAAAAGCAGCGGCCTCTCAGTTGTCAGAAAGTTAAATGCAGAAAGTCCACGTACCATAGAAATGACTATGCTGATGCCAGCACCGAGCAATGGCGGTCAACTATCTGTCAACAATATGCCTAAGCACTCCAGGGTCCTGCTCCCCTTACCATCTGCACATACTGGCCACTTCCTCAGCACACACAGCCCAAGACCACTCCAGGATCAGGTTAAAGTTAATTTGGGGATCTGCATTTGGGCTGGAATGTAGCAGCTATGTAAAATGATCTTTTCAGACAGCTGGCTGGCCAGAGGTTTACCTCTGAGGCATTCTAAGGAACTGACTGCAGACCTAAAGAAGACCACAATGAACAGAATATAATACACTGACATAATTCTCGGCCCAAGCAGTGTTATTTATGCCAAAGGCCATAGCTCCCCTGAATTTCACAGGGTTACAGACTGAAGAAGACTGGAAAGCCTTTGAGATTTACTAATGCCTATAGACAGACACCCCTCCCCCCCTCCCTTTGACAACCAGCTCCTCCCAAAACTAATGAAAATCTTTATCTATCTTCAAATGCCTCCAAAATTCCCTCAGTAATACATCCTAGTGTCTAAGTAATCCTCACTGTCAATATACATACCTCAGCTTTAAAGACAGTTAAAAAATAAATTTAATCTACAAACCTTTCTCATCACCAGAAGGTTTGCTACTGGGTGAATTTCTTCAGCTAAAGTAACCCATACAATGTGGAAGGATGTTGATCAACATCAGGGGAGGGAGTGCCCACATGAACAAAAAACACATGGACCTTTCAAAGCATCAAATCAATCTTTGAACCAACAAAACCTTTTCCGACACCCGCCCAGGCCTTACTTCCTGCTATGCATTTAACTACTTTGTTCTGTTAGCTCCAATCACTAGACGCAGTGCACAGACGACAACAATTTTGTCATGAAATAGACTTCATCCACTTACCACTTGGATGAAAAAAATTTAAGCAGTAATAGGAAGATGTGAGGAGCAAATAAATAATAAACACAATGAAATCTTGTATTCTCTATAACTTTTAGTCAGCTGTGATAGTGAAGATGTGATTTACTTTGGAATATCATTTGTAAAAGCCTTCTAGAACCCTTTTTATGTGGGATGATTCTCACAAAAATTTTATGTGCATATGAAAGTAAGCATATGGTACAGTAGTAGCTAGTATTTTCTAAGTTGCCTTAAAATATATATTAATGAAATATATAATAAAAATATACTAATAATAGATATTAATGTTGTTAATAATGTTAATAATCTTCCTCCCTAGAAAAAATTTGTGAAATGGCCCTCACTACTTATTTCACTGCCAGCATAGATATCTTCTGTACAGATTTGCTTCTAATTAGGCTGATTTGTCTATTTTTGCTCTCTTTAAGAGTGACATTTCTAGCTCTTCCATTACAACTTCTGAGAGTATGATAAAAGGGTTCAAGGAGCTCTACTGCCCTTGATGTTGAAAAGTTTTTAAGAAAAATCTCTTCAAGTCTTTTTTCTCTATGTTGCCTTCCTTCCATTTTAATTCTTAAATGCCCTTAAGATGACTGCTTCATTACTATCTACATTCTTCCCAAATTCTTTGCTGTGAGATTTTTCAAATGAGTATTTTAAACCAATGCTGTCTTTGGCTGCCACCTCTTTTAGTTTGGTAAATAAGCTGTGTCCACTGACTGAGGCACCTTTGGGGGTGGTCTTTGGGATTCTTCTGGTCTCCTTGTTATGGCAACTGATTTACACTGGTTAAACTTTTGTATGAAATTATTATAGTTCGTAGCTATATCCTTTCTTTCATCTATTACTCAATTTTCATTATGGATGACTTGTTTGAAGCTGTGGTATATGATTGTAATGGAACACTATTATGCTATAAGAAATGACAAGCAGAATGATTTCAGAAAACCCTGGAAAGACTTACATGAACTGATGCATATTGAAATGAACAGAACCAGGAGAACATTGTACATAGTGAGTGAAATATTGTTCAATGAAGAATTGTGAATGACTTGGCTATTCTCAGCAATATAATGATCGAAGACAATCCCCAAGGACTAATAATGAAGCATACTACCCACCTCCAGAGAAAGAGCAAATATTGTTTGAATACAGACTGAAGCATGCTATTTTTCACTTTCTTTCTTTCATTTTTTTTCTTTTATTCAAGTCTTCTTGTACAAAATGACTAATATGGAAATGTTTTACATAACTGCACATGTATAACCTATATCTGATTGCTTACCATCTTGGGAAGCGGGGGAGGCATAGAATTTGGAACTCAAAACTTCAAATAAAAATGTTAATATGAAAAAAAATGAATGCTTTCTTTGAACAGATTAAGACTGAGTTGTTGCAACTGTAGGCCATAACTTTGTCTCATTTTTATTTATTCTTTCTTCTAGTTTGAACTAATTTTGTTCTTTGCTCCAACAAAGATCGTGGCCTTAAACAAATAATTGGATCAGGAATGACTCCCACATATTTATGAAGTATTTCCTATTTTTTAAATATAACCAATTTCAGTCTTTGTGAAGTTAGTAGAAATAACCGTTGCCAGCACTTAACAATTCTTCAGTTAGCTGGGACCATACTCAAAGCTTATCCAGCTTGGGAGAACCTAAATGAGCTATAGCCTTCAAGAGTCCATGGTCAAGTCCATATGACTCCGTGTATCTGAGTAAGACTCTAAAAACTTTCTTTAACCCAGTATTTAATTTTATTTAAAATACTACTCTGAAATATATCAGGGTTAGAAAAGTCCACTATTTGACTGTATTCCTAAAGTATCCTCCTCCCTTCCCCAATCACTTTACAAAATCATTTTACAAAAATATTTTTTAACCAGAGATATAAAGCAAAAGTCCCATAGAAAAGATTCGTGAGTTCAGGGACCTTGGATTTATTTCAGCTTCATGAAGTCACTTAAAATATTTAATAATTAAGTGATGAGGGAAAGCAAACTGACCTAATAAAGCAGAGGTTTTTCACCTCTTTTTGAGTCCTGGACCCTTCTGGCATCTGGTGAGGCCTATGGATCCCTTCTCAGAATAACATTTTTAAACACACAGGATTGCAAAAGAAACAAATCGTGTTGAAATAGTTATTAAAATTTAAAAGAAAAAAAGTTCATAGACCCCAAGTTAAGAACCCTTGTATAAAGTCATGCTTTCAAACAGCAGAAAGGGCAACCACAAAATGTGTTGTGTGTGTATATATGTGCTATGAAATGTGGCACAAGTATTCGCACTATGTTGTTTCAAACACAAACTGGACCTGCTAAATTACTTAGTCTGCCTGTTCCTAAGACAAACACACACTACTTTAATTAAGTTCACATAGAAATGCAGAGGAAAAATCTACTGAAGTAATTATAAACCTCTGGGGTAAGAGGTTTCAAGGCTCTGATATCCTCCCACTTCCTCCCATCCACCATAGAAACAACACAGATGCATCAAAGTGTGGCCAAGTGGAAGGGCAACAGCATAGCCTTGAGGTAGCCCATTTCTACACCATGGCCTATTTTATTCCCTTTTGACCCAAGCCACCACACCTCCTTCTCTCTTAGGAAAAAAAAAAGTGTTCGGTCTATAGAAGAGAACTATTCCTCACTGGGCTTCTCCAAAGAAATGGAAAAGTCTGAGAAGCCACCCATCTGGTTATTGACCTGGCTGAGCAGAAACAGAGGTCTGTGGTGAATGTCTGGAGAGACAGCTGCTTTTGTAATTGCCACCATATTCTGGGAGTTTCTGGGCCAAGGGTGGCAGTGGATCTAAGAATTTCTTCCCTGAAGTTCTGTAGGAAATTTGGGGGCTAAAGCGCCAGCATGACAGTGTGTGTGACACATATCTAAAGAGAAGGCCTTGGGGAAACTCCCACTCTCCTGGTTCCCAAGTCAAACTAACCCTGAGTTAAGTTACACAGGAGAAACTGGAAATTAATAAGTATTTGAATGTCTCCTCTCCCTTCCCCCTTCCTGTCCCCCCAAATAAGGAAGAACAGATAAATAAAGGACCGGCCTGGGAGCCAGGAAAAGCCTGGGTTCAAATCTCTACCTTCATACACACTGGCAAATCACTTGAACTCTTAGTGATTTAGGAAGCTCTCTTGGACTATGAGCTACAGAGAAGGTTGTGACCTGTGCTGAGAGAGGAGATTATCTTAGCAGGTGCTCTCCTCCATCTCTCTGGCATTTTCTCTGGCTGTCCCCCATGCCTAGGATGTTCTTCCTCCTCCAATCTGCCTACTGATATCCCTGGCTTCCTTTGAGTCCCAACTAAAATGCCTTTCTTTACTGCAAGCCTTCCCCAACCCCTTTTAATTCTACTGCCTTCCTTTACTTCCATTTACCCTGTTTATAGCTTGCTTTGTCAATATTCGTTTGCATGTTTCCTCCCTCATTAGATAGTAAGCTCCTTGAGGGGAGGGACTGTCTTTTGCCTCCTTTTATATCTCTGGGGTTAAACACAGTGCCTGGCACATAGAAGGAGCTTAATAAAATCTGACTGGTTGATGGAATCAAAGGTCCAGCCCTCATCCCTAGCCTTAATTCCTCCCAAAATGAACCATGTAAGAGGTACTTTTAAAAGAAGCTCAAATTTCTGCTTTGAGTCTAGTGTTTGGCTACGTTCTATGAGGGATACAAAAGTAGAATATGTATGGTACAGCAATTATCCTTAAGGATTGGAGAGACAGATGATGAATCTGAGACCCAGAGAGATTAAATAATCTGCCCAAGGTCACACAGGTCCTCTGACTAAATCCCCTGCTATTGATGTGTATCTCCTTGAGGGCAGGAACTGCGCTTCATTCATGTTTCTCTTTGTATTCCCAGCCCCAGCACTATGCTTGACACAGAGTAGGAATTTAATAAATGTTTGTTGGTCAACTACCTGACCTTCAAGAACTGTTAAGATTTTGGATTGATGAAGGAGAGAGAAGAGAGCATTTCAGGAAAGGGCAGCATGATTATATTCCCTAAGGTACTTTTGGCATGGACTTTTAAGATATACAGGTTTGCTATTTTGGGAGGAAGGGGGTCTTGAGGTAAGTTATGTAACTACCAGAGGTAACTAAGTGGGGCAGAATTATGGAGCTCTTTTGATTCTAGAAAGTTGGACAACAGAGAGCCATGGCAGACCCTAAGTGGGAAAATGACCCTTCTCTCCCTCCAAAAAGGTTTAACCCAAGATCTAGTTAGAAGAAAGGTATTACTCTTATTTCTGCTTTGCAGGAGGATGAACTGATGGGGGAAGGACAGGAAGTTGCCTGGGGCCATAAAGACACTCTCAGAGACCACAGACGCAAGGTTTGGCAGGGAATGCAACAATCCATGAAACAAAGAAAGGTCAAAATGACTCTCAGTTCTGTGCTCCTTTTTGCTCCTTCAGTGATGGAGGTACAAACTCAATGATTATCTTCATTTTATAGATGGAGATACTAGGGTTTAGGGGTCAGAACTGGTTTGCCTGAGGTGTTAGTGGGGCCAGGATTTGAACTCCAATCTTCTATTGTAATTCCAGCAGTCTTAACACTGCAAACTACTGGGCTCAAGCACTGACTCTACTATCAGGGATAGACTGCTTTGATTGGTTATGGTTTCAGAAATGCTGCTAGCAAATTTCCAGTTCAAGTAATTTGGTATTAAACCAATTCTGTCTGTATTTTTAATAAGTGGACCCATATGAAAAATACAAGGTAGGAGCAAAAATCTCTAAAGGTTAAGAATCAGAATCTTCTGCAAGTGTGAGATGTCATGAGCCCTAGCACAGAAACACTGAAATTAGACTGTTAAATAAAAATAGAGAAGTGTAGATTTTCAAAAACTTGCCTCATTAACTAGGCGCCCAATTGACTGGGGTTCAATACAAACAAAGAACGGTTAGTTAACCTCCGCTTTGTACAATATGGACAGGGAAGAGCTAATTCATACTGAGCTTTTCAGATATGGGCCTCTGTGACACTAAGGATATTGGATTTGAATAAAAGCACGGAGACAAGGACTTCATGATGGTGCCTTGGGAGAAAAATCTATCACATACGGGGTCAGAGGCAGGGACTGGAAACCTGGCACCGCTACTAACTTACCCAAGTAAGCTTGGGCAAGTCACATTCATTTTCAGGGTCCTCAGTTTCTTCATCTATAAATTGAAGGGGTTGGACTAGATAATCTTTAAGGTCCCCACTGGCTCTAAATTACCCATGATTCTACGAGCATGGCTAGAAAACTCAGAAAGCGTGCCAGCAAGGTTACCTGTATTCCACTCCACTCATCTGCTGCTATGCTGAGTTTCAGCTTCAGTAAACAAGATGTCCCTCCACTATCACTTCTAATCTTACTACCACAGGCTAACTCTAGCCTTGATTGATATGACCTTCTTCAGTCCCCTCTCCCCTTCCACTGAAGGGCTAGAGAGTGGAATACCGAACTCCTCCCAATGCCTTCCTTCATAGAGGGCAGAATCTGGACTTTTCAGCCCACTCCATTCAGCATCTACTGCTTTGCCTGGTTTCAGGATGCTCCTGTGCTGGGCTCCTTGAGGGCAAGACCTGTCTTTCTTTTTATTAATTGTATCTCCATTGCTTAACAAAATGCCTGGCACATAGTAGCCACTTAAAACGTTTACTGGATTATACCTCTCTCCACTGACTGAATAACAGATAAAAGGTTTGAGATGAATAAAATTCCATGAAGGAAAAAGAGGCTCAGATTTGAAAGATATGGCCTTTGCTAGAGGGCAATGCACTGGAAAAACAATATTCTTCTACTTCCTTTATTATTTTGCTCTAATAACTTTCTACCTTAACAGTGTTATCTAGTGGAAAAATGCTACACTTGGAGCTCAAAAATGCAAGTGCTGATCCTGATTCTATGACTAATTCAATGTTTACTGAGTGCCTGTGTGCAAGGCACACAGTTCTGCCAATCAGTTAAGCCTATATTATGTGCCAAGAGCTCTGCTTGGCATTAGGGAGACAAAGACAAATAAGAAACAGTTCCTGCCCTTAAAGAGCTTCCATTCTATCAGAGAGAACAACATGTACACAATAAATATGTATTAAACGTATATAAGGTAATATGGGTGGGGTTAGAGGCAAAGCCAGAGGGAATCAGGGAAGGCCTCCTGGACCAAGTGGTGTTTGAGCTAGGCAGGGTGCATGCATGCTGGAGCATGGGGGTGGGGGGTGGGGGGTGGGAATAGCCTGGGCAAAAGCAGGGGGATGAGGGAGGGGATAGCATGTGGAAGGAACAGCAAGAAATCTAGTACAGCTAAACTTTGGAGATGAAGAAGAGTAACGAATAAGTCTGGGAAAGTACTGGAGCCAGGTTAAATACCAGAGAAGTTTGTACTGGATCCTAAAGGTAAAAGAAAGCCATAGGCATTTATTGGTCAGGATTACTATGTGAAGTCTCTTCAAGACAAGTCACAACCTTTATTATTCAGTTTCCTTATCTGCAAAATGAGGATTACAAAGAACTGTGATTGCACATAGTTTGGGCCCAGATTGGCTCAGAATGAATGTAGACAGAATTGTTTGTTTTGGCCAGAAACCAAGAAGGTCTTCCCCTCCCAAATTAATTTATTTTAAAATATTATTTTTATTAATTTTTTTTAATTTTTAATGAGGTAAAGAGGCTATTCTCTGCCTCAATTTTTATTAAGCCTCAATCACTGAATGGGTGTTGCCTTAGTCAAATTGAGACCTTAAAGTTAAAGACCATCTGGCCACTGGACCCAGATGGCTCAGGAGGAGAAAGTGAGGCTGGCGAGAGCCTCTTTGCAGAGCCCTCCCTCACCTAAATCCAATTCACTTGCAAGTTGTGGTTTCATCTTCCTGACTTCATGGCCCTCTTCAAGAAGGAAGGACAAACAACAACAGGGGGCTCCCAGTGATGAACTCTGGCATCTTCTGTTCAGGGCATGGGGCAGGTAGGTGGCACAGTGGATTGAACACCGGCCCTGAAGTCAGGAGGACCTGAGTTCAAATCCAGCCTCAGACCAAACACTTGACACTTAACTAGCTGTGTGACCCTAGGCAAGTCACTTAACCCCAATTGCTTTAAAAAAAAAAAAAGAGTCTCAGGGCACAGGTTCTTAACCTGGGGCCCTGGATCCAGGTTTTTAAAAAATATATTTTGATAACTGCTTTTCAGCATAGTTGGTCTCCTTTGTAATCCTATGTATTTTATGAATTGAAAAACATATTGAGAAGAGTTTCATAGACTTTAGAGGTAGGTACGTGAGACAAAAAAGGTTAAGAATGTCCGTCTTAGAGGGTTATCAGAAGCACCGAAAGATTAAATGACTTGCATAACAATCAGTATGTGACGGCATCAAACTGGTGATTAAGTACTTTAAAAGTAAGGGAAGTGCAGGAGCACTTGCTTGTACCCACACAAGTTTTATTCGGTAAGCATTCCACAAATCATTCCAACCTTAGCCATCCAATAAATAATATGCTTTGAGAAGCAGTAGGGTGCAGTGGAAAGACTGCTAGAATTACACTGTAAGAGTGGAGTTCAAATCCTGGCCCCACCACAGGCAAAGCAGTCGTGGCCCCTGAGCCCTAGTATCTCCATCTGTAAAATGAAGATAATCGTTGAATTTGTACCTCAAAAGGGAAGGTCTTAATCTCCTTAACAGAATCTAATGGGGGCTTGGGGTGGGGAACTAGCAGCCTCCAGGGCACAGGTGGCCTTCTAGGTCCTTGGGAGTGGCCTTTTGACAGAGTCCAAAGTGTTACAGAACAAATCTTTTTATTAAGGGGATTTGTTCAGTGAAGTCTGAATAGCTCTCATGGACGCAAAGGCTACAGGAGTGAAATTAGGTAACCCAAAAAGTAGCATAATGGAATGTGAAGGTATGAGGGTCAAAGGGTCTCCCTTTGTCTTTTCTCTCCCTCCCTTTCTCATTCCTCTAGGACCTGGCTTTTGAATTTAAGATGGCTTTTTCCTACTGTCCAGGTCCAGGGCACCGGTGAGGGTCCAGTACTTCCATGGAGCAGGGTTACTGGGCCCAGAGTAACAACAATGGTGCAAAGCCATGGCCAGGTTTTTAGGAGCTATCTGCAATTGTCCCATAAACGACATTGGGGACTTATGCCATAGGTCTTCATACAAGTCCAGTGGGTGGTATTTAACACCAGTAACCCACGAAACACAAAACAGGATAGAGAGCTGCCTTGGAATCTGAAAGATCTGGGTTCAAGTACTACATTTGACACATACTGACTACATGCCCTGATCATGTCAGGATCATGAACCTCTCAGTGTGTCTCAGGTCACTCTCAAAAGGCACAAAGCATCAGAGAGCAGGGATCAATGATTGGCATTGGTAGAGGGGAGTTTTTCCTCAGAAGTTCCCTATACAGAGGAATTCACAGTTACAGTCAAAAACAAAAAACACACACAAAAATTTAATCCAGTTCATGTTTTACTCCTGAATTTCTCCTAACTTTCATGGGATCTAGAGGTGAAAGGAATCTTAGAAATTGTTTTGTTCAGCCCATTCACTTTACAGATGAAGGGGAAATAAAATAGAACACTCTCTAAGGACTTGGCAAAGCAGATGGTCTTTCTTGTCTACTGTTGGAAAACAATTTGTTGTCCTTGGATAAGAGACACCTGCGGCTTTGGCTGCATGTGACTCCAAACTTGCCATCTTAAATCAAATGGGGGTATTTAATGATTCTAAGATTTGGTCACCTCCTCTTCTTCCCTGACCTTGAACAGGGAATGTTTTCTCATTCCCATAAGAAACCCTGCCAGAATGGCAAACGCTGCCCCAGGAATGCCCCCTTTTCTCTTGGTTCATTCACCTTTACTCTACTCCCCTTTCTCCTGTGAAAGGTGTTGTTTCTCAATCCTAAACTGCAATACTGTGCTGCTAACTGGCTGAGTACTCTAAGCCAATGTGAAAAATTCTAATAGCCATATCTAACAGCCTGGAGATACGGGGCAGAAGCTGCTCCCAATGAGTTGTCTAAGTGTGCTCAAAGTCTTTCTTTTGAGTTTGGCTACTTGAATTATTTGATTCCCATTCAGATATAGCAGGTTGGTGAAATTCTCCCTAAGCTCTCCAGGAACTCAGGCTGAGAAATTCTCCAACAAAGATAGGGAAACTGAACCCCAGGGAGGTGAAAAGACCTCTATTTCCTTTGACTCCAAATCCACGGCTATTTTCATTTATACTGACCTGCCTCTTCCATTTGCACCTTCGTACTCTTTAGCTTAACATACCAGATCAAGGCTTTGCAAACTTTCTGAAGGAAACTTCTACTATTAGTAAGTAGGGAAAACTATAGAATGTTCATTAAGACTTACATTTTTTAATGAATTAGATTACAGTCACACTTTGCTCAAGGTTCCCCAACCAATGTTGTTTCCAAATAAATACATCATAACTAAATCCTGCGGTCAAGTCATGCAACTCCACTGTAATAGCACGTTGTGTCTTTGTAGAACCAATTAACCTGGTAGGGTGTGGTATGTTTCTCTCCAGGATGTACCCAAAGTCTTATTGTGTATTAAGCTGTTTAAAAAAAAAATAAAGCTGCAGTGACTTGTGCAACTCTGGCAAATGATAAGGCAACAAAATTTATAGGTTTGTACCCAATGAGTTACACAAAATAAATAACAGTAGTGGCAGTAGTTACAAATATTAAAGAAGCAATGTGATGTTGTAGAAGGAACAACGGACTCAGTAGAGACATGAATTAAATGTTCTATCACAACCACTCAGAGCCTAAACTTTCTTATCTGTAAAATGGAGACAATCCCTGCACATGCCTGGCTTCACAGGGCTGTTCCAAGGAAATCCCTCCAGAAACCTTAAGACACTTTATAAAGGTGAGCTACTGTTATTGAGGCTGCGGAGACCATTATTAAATTAAATTAAAAGGTCCCTTATCCTTTTTAATATGTAATGTTTAGAACTCAGGTCATGGCAAAACAATACTTTTCCCCTCACTAAGAAGCTCTGATACCACCTGTTCTCTGATTACAGTTGAGGACAAACATCATTACAAGATGAAGGCAACTGTATAGGGCACCCAGGTGGTACAGTGGCCAGTGCAGGACTTGGAGTCAGTGCAAATCTGAATTCAAATCCTACCTCAGACACTTATTAGCTGTGTGACCTTGGACAAATCACTTAGCCTTTTTTTTTTGCCTCAGTTTCTTCATCTGTAAAATAGGGATATTAACAGCACCTACCTCCCAAGGTCACTACGAAGATCAAATGAGATCACATGTCAAGTGATCTTAAAGGCACGATGTAAATGGTGGCTATTTTTGTTGTCGTTGCTGTTGTTTATAATAATAACTTAGAAGTAAAAGGGAAAGGAACGAGATTTAGCAGTAACAACCTCACACAAACTTATGGAAAGTTCACACAGATACTTGAAACCACTTGTAAAATAAATGTCATGTGGAATCCCAGCAAAATTCCCGGGACCCTAGCATTCCAGGGCATGAAAATCTTAACTAGCAAAGGCAAAGGTCAACAAAATACTCACGCAGTTTTGCCCTCGCTGTCATGCTTGGTGGCACAGGCGCCCTTCTTGCCCAGCAGGGAGGCCACCTTCTCTGCATCTCCATTCTCCACGGCCTGCAGCAGCCGGTCATCGTTCTTATTCCACTCATTGGTCTGTCAAGTGAGGAAAAGAAAATGGAATGAGTAGGCAAGATCAACGTTGGACATTCGAGTTCTTCCTGCATCTTTGTATCAGCCCCCCAAAGCCCAGACAAAAAGTTTCCGCAAATATATCAACTTGAAAAATACCTTTCCCTTCGCCATTCAGAAAAAAAGAGAGCTGCGTGTAAACAGAAAGCATGGACATATGTAACCTGAACAGTAACCACAAATTCTACATTAAAGCCGCTTCTTTAAAATTGTGCCTGCTGCCTCATGCTCCCCAGATGCCAGTTTACAGATTAGCTCAAATTCTAGCCAACCTTTAGGGCTGCTCCTGGAGATGAGCCTTCTTTGTCTTGAGGTCCAAGGTTCACCCGGTGTGAATACGTCACAGACGCAAATCTACCTAACAACCCTGGGATACGAGAGTTTTCAGAGATACAATTGTGTTTACAGCTTCAATCCAGTCACACTTTCTGGCCTTTGTTTACCAATCCCAAAGCTGTGATCTGCATACTAATTGATCCTAGGAGGCCGAGCCAACAAGGTCCTGCAGGCAGAAATAACTGCAGGCACCCCAACTACCCCTTCCCAAAGGCAAAATAATTCCTTTCCTTATAAGTCACTGCAACACATTCCCATGCACAGATGGTATCTACTCTCTCCACCCTCCCCCAATTTCAAGTATATTCTGTTAGAATCACTCCTCACGAGCCAACTCACCAGAGACAATCCAAGTAAACGCTGAAGGTACGGCATGGTTGGCAGTCAACACATTCAGGTTTCAGAACCTGCAGCAAATAATCAGATGGGGGAGGGACTTAAGCCCAGCAACCAACAGGATAAGAGAGGGTGGGCCAGGGCTTGATTTATACCAGGCTCCCACTTGTCTTTGTTTTTGGACACAGCTGCTGATAATGAAAGCATGGAAAGTAGCTGCTGCCGCCCAAAATAGGTCAGTCCCCAAAGAGGTCTCCAGATGTCCAAGAACTTGGCTGAGAAGAGACATCCTAAATGAAACCTTTCCAATTTGGGGGGAGTTACTCACTGGCTTCTGTTACATTTGGAAAATGCCTGGTTTTCCTAAGTCTACACAATCTGGAAATTACATTGCAGTAAATTTCTATCCTTCCAGACATCATTTACATCTTCAAGGTTCTCAAACCTGTTGTCATAGCAAAGAGTTCTGGTCAATTAAAGCCTCATTTTGTTTGCTTATCAAGATTATCATCTACATGCAATGTTAGACTGCATTCCCTGATAATTTACCCAGACATATAATAAATGGGTGAAAAAAGTTAACAATCGTATGTTCTGTGCCAGGCAGTGTGATGAACACTGAAGATCCAAATTAAAAAACAGGACAGTTCCTGCCCTCAGGGATCTTACATTCTAATGGGGGAAACAACACATTGTTGGGAGCTGGTGGCCAGGGAAGGGAGCTATGGTCTGGAAAGTCACATGGATGGAGAGTGGAACAAAAGGACAGTCAATTGACATGGGCTTTCTAGAAGTAATGGCAGTGTTGACCACAAGTCATTTCCCTCAATAGGGAAAGTTCAAAGGCTATGAACAAAGGATCTAGACTCAGAGCCCAAGTAAACTTAACAGATTTTTGAAATGAGACCTTCCCTACCTCAACCCCCTTGGCATAATTTTCACTGATGAAGAAAGGGACATTGGTCATCAAGTGACTTGTCCAAGGTCAAATAAAATCTCCAGAGTTGGTCTAGTGCTCTGATTCTACTCTTGATATTCCCTATGCTTAAACTGTACTCCCTTTTCCGGCTTTAATGAACAGAATTCTTACCTATCCTTTAAATGCCACCTCCTCCATGAAGTCATTCCTGACCACCCCAACCAAGCATCCTAGATGGTAACAATCTTACACCTTTGCTTTGAATCCACTTATCAGGTAATGTGTATCACATGTATCTGTGCCTTCCTCCCCCCAGCTGCAAATTCCATGACAGTAGAGACCTACTAAGTGTTATCTAAACTTTGTATTCCTCCCTACACACCCTGTAACCCCCAGCCACATAGTACAGCATAGCACATAGTAGGTAGGTATTTAAGTCCTGTTGCTGTGAAAATCATTTAGGAGCTTTTCCTGATCTGAGACAACCAAGCTAAACAAATTTGGGGAGATCAAAAGGAGAAAAAGCAACAGAAAAAACATGGGTTACTTATACCCATTTAGGAAACAGCCGGTGGAGCGATTCTCTTCTTTACACCAGACTGCAATGGTTGGCAGCAGACTGCCCCCCAACCTGTGCAGTGGGTAGCAACATTTTCAGGCTATCACCAGCTAAATCCTTTAGAAGCGCCTCTTGAAAGTACCCGAGACAGCCTGAACTGTGTAAGGCGAACACACCAGTTGCTTGCTATGCACAGCTGAAGCCTGCAAAAGAAGGCGTTCGTTGGTTTCCTTGTGAACACCAGTGTTGGGCCAGGCATCTTATTTCTGTATGTGAGAGCTACTCAAACTTTAGGAGCTCCCAGGAAGAATTCCTTTTCATTTAGAGCCACTGACCATCTCAAATCACAGCTTCCTATCCTATCCATTTATCTCCAAAGAGGACATCACCATCTCATCTCACCTAGATGATAAAGAAGGCTTCCTTCCAGCCAGCAGCACAGGAAGAGCTGTAGCCTGCAGCATCAGAAGGTAGCAATGGGAAAGGAAGCCTCCTATTTCCTCTGTTTACTGGCGAGTACCAACAATAACATGCTGCTGTATACTTTGCCCTAGACTAAATTTCACAGTAAATTTGACTAATAAACAAAAATTTATCTCAAGATATAATTTTAAATCAGTGAGTTTCTAATGACGCTGCTTCAAAAGGAAAAGTACTCAGTGTCTTTTAGGATTTTCCTTACCTGAGACAAATTAGTGTGAGGAAAACAAAACGGATGAAGTACAGTAAGCTACACAAGAGTTACTTACACTCATTTAGGAAATAGCTTTCAGGGTCATTCTTTCATTCAAGAAGCATTTATTTTATTTACATCCATCTAGGAAGCAGGCCTCTGAAAGATTCTAGTCATTCTGTCATTCAAGAAAGATTTATTTAAACACTCACTATGTTGCTGGCACATAGGTAGGCACAGAGGATATAAAATGAAATTGTTTCTGCTCTCAAGATGCTTGCATTCCATGGGAGGTGGGGAGTGACACAATATGTACCCATATAAATACAAAATACACTCAAAGTAATTTTTTGGGAAAAGGAGAAAATACTACCAACTAGGGAAATTAGGAAAGTCCTTATGTATTATTAAGGCCTAGGGTAGAATCTGACCCATTGGAGAACAGAAATTAATTTTCCTAAAATCAGTAACATAGGGAGAGCTTTAGAAAGTTCAACTAGAATAGCAAACAGCAAGAAAAAGTAAACTGATACTTGCTAGTAAAGAAATGCACTCATTTGGGAAAACATGATTCAAGAAAAATGAAACGTCAATTCCCTTACTAGCAAGTGAATAGCCATTTACTATTTTTTGCTTTTTGCAAGAATTCCTTAAAATAACAACGTCCTTTATATACCTTTATATAACTTTAAAGTTTGCAAAACCTAAAGCCAAATACTGATCCTTTCCCTTTTGTTTGAACTTTTGCTAGAATTTAGCTTCTTGAAATGTATTGCCACATATACATGCATCTACATGTGCACATACATGCAAACAACTCAACTGACATCTGGAATTCAGTAGAGGCAGCAGAAGCTGGAGAGGAAGGAAAGACAGCTCTATCTATACTGGGAAATGTCTGGGTACCTGAGAGAGAAGAGGACAGAGCCAACAAAGGAAGGAGGAAGGATACAGGCTAGGAAGGGAAGTACTGGAATATATCATGCAAAGGAGAAAGCAGTGAAGGTGTTTCAACAGCTAAGCTTCACTTATGGAATTTCCACAGGGATTGAAAAGGGTATCACAATAAAAATCTGTGATAAAGGGAAATTAAGGCACGGAGTTCCAAGTATGATCAATTTATTAGCAGGCTAACAACTGCAATAAAAGAGATCCAAGACAAAGTGGGATGAAGGGCCCTAATAATAAGT
Organism: Phascolarctos cinereus; assembly: GCF_003287225.1. Taxonomy (NCBI): domain Eukaryota; kingdom Metazoa; phylum Chordata; class Mammalia; order Diprotodontia; family Phascolarctidae; genus Phascolarctos; species Phascolarctos cinereus. The sequence continues at coordinate 357,892,105 of NW_027555847.1, forward strand.
CTAATATAGGAAACCTCATTATGAACAACTGGCTTTCCAAGATGTGGTACTGTTACCCAGACAGCCACTATTAGGCCTAAGGGGAAGCTGATGCTTACATAGCACTATACTCTAGTCATGGGTCAGGGAGCTGTTTATACTAATAATAAGCTTTGGAATTCACAACTGGCCATTTCATATCCCCTTTAAAAGCCACAGCTTTGAGGGCATCACTTCCCTCATTCCCTGCTATAGTCCACTGAGATTTTCCTACCTCTTCCATTCTTGTCAGTCAATATACATTTACTAAAGAACTACTGAATGTCAGGTTATGATGCTAAGCCCAAGGAATACAAATATGAAAAAAGAAAGCCAATCCCTACCTTCAAGAAGCTTACATTCTAATACAGGAAGTCAACACACAAAAGGAAACTGAAAGCAGTTTGATGTGCGGAGTAAAGGTCCCCAGAGGCATGATGGAGACTAAAGTTCAGAGGAGTGTAGCTGAATGGAAAAGGAAGAGCTAGCTGGCCTGATGGAGTTTCTGGGAATTCATGAACTCTGCCCTCTAATCAGAAGGGGCCTGGGGACAAGGAGTACTAATGAGGTGTGAGTTCCAGAGCTGAACTGATCTTCAAATATGAAGAGGATCCTGGGGTAGGATGGATAAGTCCAAAGGAACACAGCTTAGTAGGAAATAGAGAGTACTTGCATATAATGTCTATCCAAGGAGAGGGACAATGTTCCACGCCAAGAATTCCACTGTCCTCTACTGGATGAGCCTAAAGAGATGTCGAATAAATATTGTCAGCATCACTGCACTTTGGAATCAGACCATGAATCTGGTCCCTTGGTGGAGCGGTTCTTCCTTAGTTGAAATCAGTTATAAATGCCCAAATGGACTTGCTTACCAACTCATCTTGTTCAATCTTCTACCATAAGGTAGGCTGATACCAAAACTGTCTAGTTCAGAAAAATATTTAAATTGAAGATCTCTACAACATTTCAAAATAACCCATTTCTCTCTCTAAAGACCATGCACCTACCTTACCAATATTCTTACATGCTGTTCAGGAGGACAAATTCTCTGCCCTATCACACCCAGTGTCATTAGTGCCCCTTTATGTAGGCTAGGTTCAGCAAACTCAAACTTGATAAACATTTCTGAAATCCTTACTATGTGCCAGGCCCTCTGCTAGGCACTCAAGATTCAAAGATAAAGATGAAAAAAAAAATCATTGCCTTTACAGAGCTTGCATTCTACTGGAAACAGATTTAAGGAAATGGTTTGGAGTCAAAGGATCCCTAGTTTTGCTACTTATTAATTCAACAACTATGCACATGCTGTTTCCAATACTTAGACCTTCCTTCTCCCTTCCTCATCCACCCATTGAAAACCTGCCCATGTATCCTTCAAGATCCAGCACAAAGTACCACTAGCTCCTCAAAGTCTTATCTGATACTCTCAGCACACACTAAAATCTCTTTATTCTCACAAATACTACAGCACTGGCCATCTGTATCACATAACCTACCATTTGTTCGCACACAATCTTACAGGGCTCTCCGACTATTTCATATGTGTTCATTCTGTCTTCTCAACTAGTTTATGGTCAACTAGAATACAGCGGCTGCGATTCCATTGACTGCCAGTACGATCTTAGGCCCCTCTCTCCTCTTACCCAGTCAACTCTCTGGTTCTCATCTACAAAATGAAGGTGTTAAATTAGGCTTCTTCTAACTCTCACATTCAAAACTGTCATGGAAGTCTCCAATACAGGACCAAAGATTTAGAGCCAGAAGGTCATCTCATCCAAATCCCTCATTCTATAGGTGAGCAAACTAAGACCCACAGACTGATTTTCCCAAGGTCATAGAGTGACAGCACCAGGATTAAAACTCAGGTCCTCTAATCCTAAATTGATTGTTCTTTTGTATCTAACAGGTTGCTTTCTGAACTACCAAGTATTTAATGAGCATGCTCCTGTCTGGCACTAAGATCAAAGAGGATACTGAATTGCTGTTCAATTGGTAAAGAGCTATATAAATGTTAGCTATAATAGTGCTTGGTGGCTAGGTGGTACAGTGGATAGTGCCAGGTTTGAAGTCTGGAAGACCTGAATTCAAATCTAGCCTCGTGCACCAATTATGTAACCCTGGGCAAGTCACTTAACCCTGTTTACCTCAGTTTCCTCATTTGTAAAATGAGCAGGAGAAGGAAATGGCAAACCACTCCAGTATCTTTGCCCAGAAAACCCCAAATGGGGTCACAAAGATTCAGATGAATGAATAGTACGTAATAGTGCTAGAGGAATGATTTTTGCCCACAAGGGATTTACAACCTCTTGTTAGGTTCACATGGCAGAAAGGCAAGTATCTTTTCCCCTACCTTCTATTCTACCTACCGTCACTGAAAAGGAAAAAGTATGGTCAAGTGGAAAGGGATTTGGTATGGGTATTCAAGAAGCCTGAATCCTAATCTCAGCTCTGCTGTCTACAGACTATCTCATCTTTGGGCACACTGCCTTCCCTCTGGGTCTCATTTTCCTCAGCTGTTAAAAAAAGGAAATTGAATTGGATGACACTCAGACCTTGAAACACTCACACTCTAGGACTCTGATTATCAGTGACTGGGAATTCCTTGAACATACCCCCAATAGCTGGTCTCTGGAAGCTTAAGATCTATGATAGGAAATCCATTATCCTTTAAGGAGAAGATAATACCTGGAACCAAAACTCAAATTATTCAGTTTTCGATCCCACTACCTACATCATGATAAGTCACTGGTAAAAATGCTTTACAAACACTTAAAATGTCTCAAGAGAAACAAACCTTAAAACAAATACTTTACTAGCAAGACCCCCCTTTCCCAGGAACTGTTTAAGAGCATGCTATTTCAGCTAAACACATTAGATTGCATTTGCAAATTTAGGAGGCCATATGTTACGTTCCAGAACTGTGTGTAATGCCTTAGCTATGAAGAAGGAAGCAACGTGTGAGCCTTGCAAGCCTTACCCTGAATGTGGCCTTGAAGCATTTTAGACAAGAGACCAAAAGTGAGGCTTTCCATAGCTCTTTCAGGGCTTCCCACCAGAGCTAACATTTTTATAGCTCTCCCAATATTAGTTATGTTAGCAACTGAGCAGAAGTCTAATTCCTTCTTTGATGCTAGTTACCTTAATATAATTTTAACCACACCCCTTTTTGCTCTCCTTAGCTTTCTTCCCTAGACATCAATTTATTCTGAATTTTAGCACTTACTATTATTATTCTTGCCATATTGTAATCATTTCTCTTACCTGTCCTTATTTCCATTGTCAGTACATGACAGACATTTGCTGTCTTAATGGTTTCCCCTATTGAACGCTGGGCCCTCTCAAGAGACTTGTCTTCCAGGGCAGCTAGGTGGTGCAGTGGATTGCGCCTGGCCCTGAAGTCAGGAGGACCTGAGTTCAAATGTGGCTTCAAACACTTGACACTTATTAGTTGCACGCCTGGGCAAGTCACTTAACCCCATTGCCTAGCAAAAAAAAGAGAGACTTGTCTTCCCAACATCTGGGGTAACAGACAAAATAAAAACCTTTATAATGACCACAGGGCACTGAAGCTGTACACAGGCAGCCCTTCAAACAGCCAGAGCCCTAATTACCTTCTGTGACTAAGTTTGATCACTTGGGCACAGAAAAACAAGCTTTTTTTCTTTCCTCCTCTTGCAAACAAACTTGTTAACAAAGCTATGCAACCCTAAACCTAAACTGTCAGACCGGAGAGAATATACTGATGAAAGCTAAGGGAAAGAGCTATTTTGACTTCCTTTATGAAAGATGCTGAGGCTTTGATTTTTCATTTCAGTGGCCCAGTTCTTCTGATTCCAACTCAAAGAACAGCTAAGGTACTACTAGAGACTCTTACTCTCAGGGAAGAATTCCTTCCCTGTTCCCTGACACTCTGCTACTTCTTCATAAGTGATAATCAGTAAGGCTATGATGAAAGACCCATATGGTCCAAAATAAGAAGGAAGAAAATTTAAATGTAAAGAAAAGGGAAAACAAGAAAGTGACCTTCTGAACCAGAAGGAATGACATATCAAAATCTATTGTACTTCTGGAGCATCTACTGCGATGGGCACAGGAGAAGACGGATATAAAAAGAAGAGGGCTCAATTTCTGACCTGAAAGAGTTTACAATGTACTTAGAAAGATATGTGACACACAAGAAAAGATAGCCAACAATGCAAAGCAGATCACATTTAGGTACCAAATGCACGTCAGAGACATTAAGTATCAGGGGATCCAGAGGAGAAAAAGATTCAGATGTGGGGTAAACATGAATAAAGGGAGCTACCAGGAGTCTCAGATAGTTAAGAAGCCTCACCTTTTATGGTATGTGGGTCATGGACCCTTTCGGCAGAATGGTGAAGCATACAGACTCCTTCTAAAAATAATGTTTGTTGCTTACATTCAAAATGGAAAGAAATGCTAAATTTCAGCAAGATACCATGGAATATAAGGATATAACTTTTTTTTCCTCTTTAAGTTCATGGAGTTCTGTCACTCTTTGGAATGAAAGCTGTCTCCCCAGTGCCTAGCAGTGTTCAGTACCCAGGTAGCATTTAATTTATGCTGGCTGATTTTCACAATTGTCCAGGCAATAGTGGTGCCACAAGCTTGGATTCTCTAATCCATTCTGCCAGGAGGCTGAGACTGGCGGATCACTTGAGTTCAGGAGGTCTAAGATATATCGAGCTAAGCCCATTGTATGTTTCTGCAAAAGTCTGCAAAAACACCAATACAGTGAACCCTTCATCGCTCCAAGAGTGGGGGTGGGATAGGGTACCAGGCTGCCTATGGAGGAGTGGACTAGTCCATGTTGGAAAAAGGGAACAGGTCAAGTTTCTCATACAGATGAGAAGTAGAATTCACTCCATGAGTAAAGCCACTTCACCTACAACCTGGGTGACAAAACTGTAACAAACCAGCACAATAAAAGGAGTCCAGGCAAATGGTAACAAAGATCTCAACTAGAGAAGATGACTGATGCAAGAGAAAGGGGGTGGAACTATCTATGGAGGTGGAACTGGCAGGACTTGGCAAGGGATTGGCAGAAGGTAAGGGAATGGGAAGGGTCAATGATGACCCAAGGTTATAAATTAGGATGACTAGAAAGCTGTTGGTGTCATCACTGCAAACAGGGAATTTTGAAAGAGAGGTGAGTTTAGGGGGTTTGGGGTTTATTTAAAGTCAAGTTCAGGTGGAAATACCTTTTTTTTTTAAAAGCAAAGGATAATAATAGTTTTGTTTATGGCCAGGTTTAGTTACTACTTAGGCTCATTCTTGATAATTTCCTCTAACGTGACAGTCTCACATTCCACCCACACATTTTTACAAACACGTTACCCAAACATGCTATGTTATCATGTCGTAGTTATTCACTCTACATAATGCCCTCCTTGTTCACCCAGAAGCCACACAGTTGTTTTTGATGGGCAAATAAATTTCAACACCAGCTTCCCTTCCACTCTTAATATTCTAGTCTGTGCCTACCAGTTGCTACTAATAGAATTCAGTTTGATCTAGTCAAACCCTCCATTCTGCATTAGGTACACAGGACAGGAGCACAAGGAACCCAAGCCACGACTCGGTATACCAAAGCCCAGCTGTCCTTCCTTTTCTACCTTCTTGCTCTGAGAGGCACTGTTGATTAAGTAATTAAGTTAAATCCTTATTAAAGGAAATCAATTGGGTGTTCCCAAAAGCACTTCATCTAAGTCGCTAACACACAAGGGCATTTGATAGGAGGTAGGTAGCAGAGTCTATTCTTAGTGTTAAGTAAATATAAGAAAGAGAACAGCCCTCTCAGAAAAGAAAAGGATCACAGGAAAAACAAACAAAAAACCTTCCAACCTAGCAAGCCAGACAGAGTTGGGCTCTTAGATTTGGAGTCATCTGGATGATTCCTCTTCATGAGTTCAAGCCCAGTCTCAGACACTTCCTAGCTGTGTGACCCTGGGCAAGTCACTTAACCCTGTTTACCTCAGTTCCTTGTCTGTAAAATGAGCTGGAAAAGGAAATGGAAAACCACTCCTGTACCTTTGCCAAGAAAATCCCAAATGGGGGCACAAAGTGTTGGAACATGACTGAAAACTACAAAAACAAAGACTTGGTTCAAATCCCACCCTGCCACTTACTACCTATGTGACTTTGGAAAAGTTATTTAACCTCTCCAGGCCTGTTTCCTCATCTGTAAAATGGTTGGGGGTCAGGGGTAGGGGATAGAGATATTAGATGACCTTTAGAGTTTCTTTTCAGCTCTAACTCTTTGACTCTATTTTAGATGGAAAACAACACTGTATAGTGGAAAGAGTTTTGGGTCTTGGGACCAAAAGACCTAAGAAAAGAATGAATACCTGCCCCATCTTTAAGAAAATGCTAAGGCATGATAGTCCTGTGAATCAAGTGAGACAAAATTATGGCATGTAAGGTGCTGTGTAACTACATATAAGTATTATGAGTCAATCAGTAAGTAAGGATTTATTAAACACCTACTCTGTGCCAAACTTGATGCTAAGTGGTGGGCAAACAAGAAAATACAAATGATAGTCCCAGGCCTCAAGGAGCTTATACTCTAATGGAGGAAAACAGCACAAAAGGAAGCTGATGGGAGTGAGAGGAGAAAGAAAAGTACTTATCATGGGGGCCAAAAGGGGAAATTTGTAGGACTACAACTGAGTGGGAAGTAAAGAGCTGTCTGGCCTAGACATTCTTAAATAGGGATTCAGAATGGAGCTCTCTACCCTCCAGTCTGAGGGAGGGGCTCTAGGGCAGAGGGTATGGACGAGGGGTGAGTTTCTGGGCTATAACAAAGGGGTTACTGGGCATGATGGAGAAGTTCAAAGGAGGACAGCTGGGTGGGAAATGAAAGAGATTATTATTATGCAGGCTATCCAAATAAACTCTGTACAATAAAAGAGAAAGCCCAAATGACTGAAACAGAATATGAAAGTAGTCTAGACCTCAGTTTCCTCATTTATTAAACATGACAGTAGGACCAGATAATGTCTAAAGTTCCTTTCAGCTCCAGCTCCTATAATGTAAAAAGATCACATGGGGAAGGGGAAAAGAGTCAGCTTCATTCTAATCTAACCCTGGAAGTTCCCAATTCCACATGTCTTTTAAGCTCTTAAATCACACCCGATACAATATATGAACATTTGGTTTTATGCAAAAGAAATGGGAAAGGGTAATACAGCTGGGTGGTGCACTGGGCTTGGAATCAGGAAGCCTCATCTTTCTGAGTTCAAATCTGGCCTCAGATACTTACTAACTATGTGATCTTGGGCAAGTCACTTAACCCTGCTGGCCTCAGTTTCCCCATCTGTCAAATGATCTGGAGAAGGAAATGGCAAACTACTCCAGTATCTCTGCCAAGAAATCCCCAAACAGGGTCATGAAGAGCTGGACATGACTGAAAAACAATGACTGAACAACAAAAACAATACACTTTAAAGAAAGAATTCAGCATTTGCTCTTTCCACTAGCCTAGTACATTCAAAGCCAGACTTGGCTAATTAAACTGAGCTACCAATTTGAAAGAAATCTACCTGGAGCATAAAATGAAGTACACTTGTGACCTAAGCATGTTACATCTGAAACATGGATTTACTGGCCAACTTCTGATCACGAACAGATAAAACATTCCAAGACATGTCTGCCTATAATTCAAGCACATGCCAAAAGTATTCTAGGCATGCATTTGAGCATAACATGCAGCCCCAATTCTGACATTTTTCTCAGATTCAATGTGGTATAGTATAGATTTCATATGGAGTAGGTGTCTGGGTGCAGTTAAAAATAACTCCATTTCTTGTACAAGTTCTGCCTAAATAGAAAATAAGACCAAGTACATGTTCAGAGAGTGTGGCAGAATTTCAGGCACAGAGGTCTCAGGGGAATAAAGCAGCCTCAGCAACATGTTGGGACTTTAGAGTTGGAGGAAGGCCCCTCAGAGATCAACTAATCCAACCCCATTCATTTTATAAGGAATGAAACTGAGGCTCAACGTGGAAGAGTGACTTGGCCAGACTCACACAAACAATAAAAGGGAAGCTTTAAATGTGACTGGAACTCAAGTTTTCCATTTCCAAAGTTATGATCTTTCCAATACCCCATGCCCTTAAAGAAAAAAAAATCTGTTACAGATTTGTTGCACATTTCCTATTCTTCTCCATTAGCTCAGGAGGTGAGGGCAAGTGCTAATGAGGCCAAAGATTCAGTTCCTAGTTAGGATAGGAAACTTCTCCTAAGTGCAAACTCTATTGCATAGCTATAGATTGTCCATGCCTAACCCACAGCAGCTGCTGGCAATATACGTGAAAGCCCAGAAGGAAGAGGGTTCATATATCAGCAAAAGCTGCCATGATGGCCAGAAAAGTTTAACATATGGGCCCCCACAGAGTGTACGTACATCAGTAGCATCATCTTTCTGCATGGATACAGGCCCAGGTCCCATTCATTAATATAAAACTGAGTGTCAACTTATAGTCTGAAGACCAAATTACTAGGCCTACTTTAAGAAGCTACTTGCTCCATGATGTTCCTTTGTCATTCAATGAATACAAAACCTTGGACTAAAACCGACCAAATCCTCCATCATCATCATCATCATCATCATCATCTTTGCCAAAATGGGAAAAATGCCAATTTCATGACCATTCACACACCCAAAATACACCTACAACAAACATGCAACATCACTTTTGCTTGATTATGCATACTGGTTACAAGGGTTTTGCTTCCGTTTTCCAGTGGCAGGGAAGACAGTGGGGAAAGAAAAACATTTGTTCATTGAGAAAAGGCAGTAACATTGTATAGTGGATAGAGCGCTGGGCCTGGAGTCAGGCAGACTCATCTTTCTGAGTTCAAATCCAGCCTGAGACACTTAATAGCTGGGTGACCCTGGGCAAGTCATTTAAGCCTGTTTGCCTCAGTTTCCTCATCTGTCAAATCACTGGAGAAGGAAATGGCAAACCACTCTAGTATCTTTGTCAAATCCCCAAATACAGTCATGAAGAGTCAGGCAAAAACTGGACAATGACTGAACAACAAATTGAGAAAAAATAAAATTAATTTAAAAACTTATACTCTATCCTTACTGACTGCTAATACTTCAAACTTACCATGTCCAAAAATGAAACTATCCTCTTCCCTACTTACTTGTTTCCACCTGTCTTGCCCTACCAAATTAGCTCCTTCTCCCTGACTTTTCTGTACACAGTACCTTACCATCCTTTTTTGTTACCCAGGTTCAAAATATAAGCTGCTAAAATATAAACTGATATTCCTAAAACACAGATCTGGCCACGATTTTTTATTGTTTCTAGGATAAAATATGAATCCCCTAGACTAGCTTTTAATACTCTCTATAATCTGGCACCAACTAGTTTTCTATTCTTATTTCAAATTTTTTCTCTTCCTGGGCTCTTCATTCTAGTCAAACTGACCTGCTAGTTTCCCCTCATAAAATGATATCCTACCTCCCACTTCCAAGCCTTTTGCACAAGTGATCTCCCATATATAGAATACATTTACTCTTCACTTCCCCCACCTAGAATCCCTAGCTTCCTTTAAAGTGCAGTTTGGGCACTACCTCCTACTCCTACCTCCTCTTAAATAATCTTGAGGGGAGGAAGGTGGACCAGGAAGTCCACTTTAGTTACTTAGTATGTATTTCATGTTTATTTGTGCACAAATAGAATGAAAGCTTCTTGAGCATGAAGATTTTTTTTTCTCCATATCTTCAGGTTCAGCACAGTACCTTACACAACGTAGGGACTTAATAAATGTTTGCTGATGTCAAAAGAGAACTTTTGGGAGAACTTAACTGACTCCATTTTGTGCTATATTGATGTTATTTATATAAATATAGTGAATGTACCAAATGTCTCCTTTAGTACCTCCCTTGCCCCCATCACTCTACAGTTACAAAAGAAAACTCACAATACTTTTTAATAGTTCCAGGAACTCATCCAGTTCTCTTTATTCTATCTAATAAGGCATTTTAGTAGGAGCTTAACAAATGCTAATTAACTGATAGATAAAGGAAGATTCAGTCTCCTTTCCTGTAAATGGCTAAGCCAAAGGTCTTTGTTGACAGTTTAATTATCCTTTTTCTTTTGCTAATAATGTAGCTTCTTCACCCAACCACATCTCACCCAAAACTGCTTTGTTAGCCTACCTACCTATGTGGGTACACCTACCAGATCTCACCCAAACTCTTCTAGGTCATGTAGCTCTGAAAGAGAAGCAAACTATCCATCTATCCATCCATCCTCACACATATACATATATACATACACACACACACACACACACATATATATATATACATATATACCTATATACGTGTACACATATACATACTTATCCACATATACACACACATACATGTACATATATACACATACATAGGTATGAATATATAGGTATGTATATGGGTCATCTGTGGAATTGTAAGACACATACGTCCATCACCTGCTGATGGTGTGTGTCACACTCTTGAGTTGATAAATAAACTGCAGTGTGCCCTTCTATAACCTGTGCTGGCCTTTTTGTGCAATGGATGGCAAGGACCCTGAAAATTCTTGCCACGTCAAATTGAATTGAATGTGGAGTGAGGAATAGGGAGTTAATCAGTCACTATTCTTCCACAATCTTTCTCATTTCCATGCCATCCTCTGCAACCACTCTAGTTCTGGTTCTCTTGACTTCTTACTTGGATCCTAACTGGTCTTCCTGCTTCCAGTATCTCCCAATTTCAAGTCTTTCATACAATACCTCCAGAGTGGTCTTCCAAAAGCGCAGATATATTCTTGTCATGCTAATCTTCAAAAACTTTCAAATAGAGCCCAGCTGCCTACCGACTAAACTCAAAACCCATAAAGAGCCTTCCACATTCTGGCCCCAATTTACCTTTCAAGCTTTAGTTCCCAGTATGCCCCTATGAACCAGTCAAACTGGACCACTCACCACATCCTAGACTTATAATGTACCTCACCATGTCCTTGGCTCATGACATTCTACCAGAAGATACCTCACCTCCCAACACATACTCTTTGTCTGAGGAAATCTTCTAAATTTGAACTCAAATCCCATCTTTCTATGAAGTTCCTGATTACCCATCAGCTGACTGCAGACAGAATGCCAGCTTTGGAGTCAAAAATACCCAAGGTCTGAATTCTACCTCAGACACTTACTAGCACATAATCTCTCTCAGCCTCAGTTTTCCCAACTATAAAATAGGGATAATGACAGCCCCCAACTCATAGGATTATTTAAAAAGGATCAAATGAGATAGTATGTATAAAATATATACTGTTCTATGGTTAAAGTTATGGTAATATTTTTAATATGCAGCTTATCATGCCTGCCTTATACAATTTACCTTTATCCTATACTGCCCTCCCTCCCACCCTCACCCCCCAAAACAGACAGATTAGTACTATCTTGTTCTTCATGATCATCATAATCCTTAGGAGTTAGTTAAGAACAGCTAGAAATTGCAGGAGTTCTTTTAGTGATGTGGTCGCACTGAATAATATTTCCTAATGGATTTTAAGGAATCAAGTGAGAAAACTAAATAATTACAATGTAAGATTTGGTAGGCTGGCCAGTCATTGCTAAATGATGCAAATCAGGATATGATATTCAAGTAACACAAGAAAATTTCTTTAAAATACTAAAGACACCCACACTTGGCTCATATGAACTATGAAAGTTTGGCACTTACTATAATATTTTGCAATCTTAGTAGATAAGACTCTTTGCCTACCTCTTTCATGCTTTTGCCATTTGTTCAGCCCTAATTGTATCCTAAACATGCATTTACAAAAAACCCCCCCAAAAAACCCCCAAACCAGTCAAAGGATAATGCCCATCCTCCCTAGCCTAGAATTCAAGACTATCAGAATACTGTGCCCATGAGCTTAGAAAGTTTCAGAACATATTGTATGCAAATGCAACGTTCAACCAGACTGTCTCCTCTGGCTCCCTAAAGCAGCCACGTGCATTCTTGCCTCCATAAGGCATCACTCCACTTTATCTGTCTACCTCCTTCCCCTCTTTTCATGACCTACTTTATGTTCCACCTCCTCCATTAAGCCTCTCCAGACCCACTGATCTCCATTTCTCCTCTAAACTCACAACTGTCACTGTCTATAAATGTTTGTTGACAAGTCAATGAATTTCCAATTTGGTACTTAACCACTTATTGTCCTCTGATGTCTCCCGTTAACAAGATCAGGTAAGATCAGCTCCTAATATGACTATGTCATCTCCCCAACTAGATTTTAAGCTCCTTGAGGCAGGGACCATGTCTTACATTTCTTTGTATGCCCCACAATACCAGGCACAGTGGCATGCACATAAACATACACTCAAAATTGAAAAGTTTCCCTGCCTATTTGTGAGTGGAGCTATTGACATTTCAACTGATCATTCCTATGCTGAAGGTCTGCACATTATGCAAGAAGGTTTAAAGTCCACTAAATCCAAAAAATACATTTCCTAAAAAAAATTTTTTAATGATATATTTATAGAGTCTAGTATTGTGTGATTTACATGACAAGTACTTCTTGTATAGTTTTTAAAATCATTTGGACATTCTAAACTATTTTGGGCAAGAGAAACCATTGATCTATTTATAACATAATTCTTGTAATTCTCAGAAAGGGCATATTTGTTATGGCCTTTCTACCCTCCAATAATAACAGAACCAAAAAATCCCCCAACATCCACCCAAGGGAAAAAAAAATTCTTTCTTCCAAGAAATTATTTTTGTCTGATGTCTAAAGGCACAAAGCAATATTTTTAAGAGCACAAGACAAGGGGCTATGCATTTCATTATCAGTATGATCTTTCCAAGCCGTCAGATGCACACATGTCCCAACATCTGTAGCACAGACTGACCTCTTGCTCTAGAATACTTGTCAGTCCACAAAAGATATATAGCAACCTAGCAAAACCCAAGAGGGCTTAACTCTGCAATTGAGAATTTCTTAATGAGTCATGGAGAAGCCAAAATGCAAGGCAAATATCTAGATAGCCTGATAAGAAGAACTGTTGGAAAAGTCATTGACGTTTCCATATGTAAAACCTCATTTATTACTCTTTTAGAGCACACTTGGGATTTCCAAAATGTTCTGTTTTAGAGTTTTATGATGCAGCCAGACGCCCATGTGAACAAACAACTACCAGAAGAGAAAAAAAAATCTAATTAAGTGGTACTTGGGACTCAAATATGTAGCCCTGACCAGACTAGTTTTGACTCTCATCTAACAGGATTGTTAGAATCTGTTTCCTTACACACATTAAAAGACTTTTGATTCCATTTATTAATAATTAATATTTTTAAAGGCACTGTTATGTCTGAAGAAAACACTGTAACTGCATTTTCCCATATAACCAATGAGTATGAAGACATATCTACCTAAGTTCATCAAGGAGAAAATTGGGTTCTTAGTTCCTGTAATAAATTTAAGAGGTAGTAAAATCTGGTCCTGAATTCCAATTTCAACTTTACTACCAAACCACAATAGTAACATGATAGGGCACTTGACTACTGGATGGTAATAAGGAAGATGTGAGTTCAGATCCTACCTTAGACACTCACTGTGACCCAGAACAAGTCACTGCCTGTTTCTCATTTTTCATCTATAAAATGAATTGGCTATATTGATGATCTCTAAAGTCCTTTATAGCTGTGATCGAGTCTCCTATTATATCCCTGTTTCTTTATTTCCTCCTATACAATACTAGTTGCTAAAATAATCACTAATATTTTGACTTTGCTCTCCCATCTCTTTCAGAGACTATTGTGTATCATATCTAAACTCTTCAGTCTAGTATTAAAGGTCTTTCATGAATTAGCCTCACCTATATTTTCTCAATCTCACTCCTAATTATTTTCCAATCCATTCCCTTTACATAGTTTAGGGGTAACTGAACATATTTAGCATCTCAAGAATATTCCTAAAAATCCTTACGTATTTCCTTTCCTAGTCTGCCTCTCACAGTAAAATGAGATTACCTACCCTATATCATTAGATTTGTATATTCTGACCCATTCTGCTCAGTGTATAATATAGTTTCAAATGCCACCTCTGAGGTTTGGTACTTCTATAAACGTGGACAAATCTCATCTCGTAATCCTCAGTTTCTTCACCTAGGTGGTGCAGTGGATAGAGCTGGGCCTGAAGTCAGGAGGACTCCTCTTCCTGAATTCAAATCTGGCCTCAGACACTTACTAGCTATGTGACCCTGGACAAGTCACTTAACCCTGTTTGCCTCAGTTCCTTCATCTGCAAAATGAGCTGGAGAAAGAAATGGTGAACCACTCTAATATCTCTGTCAAGAAAACCACAAATGGGGTCATGAAGAGTCAGACAGGACTAAAATAATTAACCAATAACAAAAATAAGGCAGTTGGATTATTTAGCTTCTGAGGTCCCTCACAGATCTATATCTACTGTGATCCTACGGATAACTGAATCTGTGAATCTGATCAAGATATGCAATTCATTATAACATTAAAAAGTTCATGTCATTAAAGACCTGCAAGAAATCAAAGACAACTGGGAAACCATTGTGTTGAGAGTAAACGACTGTCCTGATAAGGGCTCATGCATGTCCTACCATCAACTTTTACAGAACCATTCTGCACAAAATCATTTTTTTTCAGGCATTATTGGTGTCAAAGTTCTTAACAGCTGACTGCCTACACACTGAAAAAGTCCGAAACACTGTAAGAAATATAGTAATTCAGATGTATTTAGGGAATGTAACAATCAGTTGTTGGTAATTGTGTATAACAGTTTTTAGAGAACTAAATTATGGAATTGAATCTCAGTAACTGAATAAAGAGAAAATGCATTGAAAAGGAAAAAGCAGAAACTAAATCAAGAACGTTGGTAACTTCCTTTGGGATGGTGACAGCATGTGAGGTCAAGTCGGGATCTGTCTCCAGACCATGCTTAAGTCTGCAAAGCATTGTAAACAACCCATTTGTGCTCACAAAAGAGATTTTCTCCAGATGTCATAAAGGATTTAAAATGAGTCTATAAGGATGCTGTGAGATTTTCTGTTGCTCTCTAACATTTTGGTTTGTCATCAAAACTACCTTGTGTTTTTTTTTTAGTACACCTGGCATTATGCTGCCACTAGGTGGCGACAGGTGACGTGGCCTATTTCATACAGTCTGAATTAAAAGGTAAATTAAACCACAGCCCTAAGTTTCTGACAGCCACTTTTATTCATTAAAGATATAACTTGTTCCAACAGCTAGTTATAGAAAATGTTAGATGGTAAAAGGAGATAGAAGTGGTTTAAAGAGCCATAAGAATGAATACTTTGGTACCTTTCTCACCAATCCTTAACTATCCAATCCAAAATCATATATGAAAGCCTCTTAGTAGATTGTCCCTTTTAAACTCATCTTAAATTTGATCTTGTGGCCAAAGTACTTCCAATCTAGATTGTCTATCCTACTGCAGCTTCAAAAGTCAGGCAAATCTCCCTACTTCCAAATACCCACACCATGCTCATTAAATTATAGTCTTCTTAAAACCTTACTTCCTGCCACATAACTCTTCAATCCAGTCACACTGACCTGGCTGTTTCTATCTTCTCAGCTCCAGGCATCTTCTCTCATTGTCATCCATGCTTGAAACACTCGCCCTCCTCTGCCCTCCTTATTGATTTTCCTGACTTTCTTTAAGTCCTAACTAAAATCTCATCTTTCACTGGAAGCCTTTCCCCAATTCCTCTAATGCTTTCCTTGTTAAGTATATCCTATTTATCCTGTATATAGCTTGCTTTGTACATATTTGTTTGCATGTTGTCTTCCCCATTAGACAGTAAGCTCCTTGAGGGCAAGAACTGTCTTTTGCCTCTGTTTTGTATCCCCAGTGTGCACAGAGCAGGCACTTAATAAATGTTTATTGACTGACTTCTGTGTTGGTCCTTTTACACATGCTAATTCCCCTGTGTGGTATAAGTCTTTCCCCCTCCATCCATCTGAATTCCTATCCTGAATCAAAGAATCAAGAAGCCTTGGGCCTGGAAGGAACTTTGGAAATCATCAAATTTAACCATTTTACATTATAAATAGTAGCCAAACTGAGGCCCCAAAATTCAATTTAATTCAAATCAACATTAATTACTGAAAACCAATTATATGACAGGCCTATGCTAGACATTGGGGACAACAGATAAAAATCAAACCATTTCAGCACTCAAGGAATTTACATTTTCCAAGGCTAAAACCAATACATATACTGACAAATAGAAACAGAATACATACAGCATAAACACAAAATGATTTCAGACATGAAAGAAGGCATCAACAACTGGAAAGAGCAGGAGAGTCTTCTTATAAGGGATGGCACCTGAACTCTCCTTTGTGGGAACAAGGGACTTTGGGAGGCATGGGTGTGGAGGAGTTTTCCAAGTTTTAGAGGCAGAAACGGGTCTAAAGCCCAGCTTGCTGTCCTCACTTCAGTGATCTTTCCACTATTGTGTGGCCTCAAAGTGCTGTTTCTTCTATAACTTTACATGAATAACTATCCCAACCCACTATTATACCTGCCTACCCTGTAGAATTGTTACCATACTGTTCATTCGATATGCATGATACTGTTAACTTTTTTAAACATGAATTTATATATAAGATATCATCTTCCCAGCTTGACTGTCAGCTTTGACATAGAAATCATGGCTAAAATAGAAATCATGGCTAAAACATCCTGGTCAGGGCTCCAATACCTGACATGGTAAGTAGGCCGAATGAATTCTTAGTTGACAATTGCCAACAAACTGGCTGATCCATAATTTATCGAGAGGTCAAATACATGAAACATAATTTCTTTGGAGAAGAGAAGAAATATATATTGTTGTTGTTGTTTGTTCTTCTTTCTGGAAGAAGACTGCGACATCAGGAAGATGATGCCTTGACTTGCAAGTGAATTGGATTTAAGTGAGGGAGAGCTGTGCAAGGTCACCAGCCTCACTTTCTCCTCCAGAACCATCTGTGTCCAGTGTTCAGATATAGATCAGGACGACTGGAGACAGCCCCCTCAAGTAACTGTAACTCCTCATGGACATGAATTCCTTATTAGAAAAGGTGGTCGCTAAGGGCTCTAATAAACAGAGCCTCCCTGTCCCAGTATTTATACCCCAGTTAAGAACTAGGCTTGTGAGTCAGTAGGGAAGAGGTATCAGCAAACTCAAAAATTAAGGTCCTATTTGTACTTCTCAGTTTGATTAAGCCCTTTCTGTTTTGTTTTTGAAAGTAAAAATGTCATTATTTTGAGGGTTTCTCAATGTATAGTTCAACCTGATGAGTTTGTAACTAGAACAATCTAGTTCCTCTAAATTCCATAATGTTACAAAAGGTGGCCCCTTTTCCTAGAAGTGGGTCAATAGACCTTTCTTTGTGTTTTTCTAAGAGTCCGTCACAGTTATGAAGATTAGATTTATAAAGACTTTTGAGAGGCAGCAATGACGAATGAAGTATTATGTGCCAGGCACTGTGCTAAGAGCTTTTACAATTTTTATCTCATTTGATCCTCACAAAAACTCTGCAAGGAAGAGTTTATCCCCATTTTACAGATGGGGAAACTGAGGCAAATAGCAATGAGTGATTCACCCAACATCACACTTCTGAGGTTCAAATATTTGGCAATGGAAAAAGTGCTGAATTTGCACTCAGAGGAACAGGGTTCAAAACTACTTCTATCACTCTGTCACCTCTGTGACCTTAGGAAAGTCACTTAAACTGAGTCTTGGTTTCCTCAAATGTAAAATAAAGAGGTTGAATTAGAACTTTGAGGGTCTTGTCTACCTCTTAATGTGTGATCCTTTAATCCCTAAAGTATCATTTTATTTAAAACCATACCCTAGCCCCTAAAGTGCTTTAAGCATCACATGTAAATAGATGCCACTGGTGACACTAGTGGATGTACAAACTGTATTCACTTTCCAACATATAATACCAGGTCGCTCTAGTTTGCATCTAGTTTGTCTGGGCTACACTTCTCATAGTGCTTTTTGCTCTTATACATCCAAGTAAGCATGACTTGGCATAGAAGCAGGATGAAGACATCCTAATTCTAATAGAAACTGAAACTCACATGACTAAATTATCTCTTATACAGTGTCATCCTTTAGAATCTACTTCTCCCTACCTAAAGAATTTGTTTTGCTTGACTTGAATGTATATTTGACAAGGGTTTTGTTTTCTCACGGGGAGGGGAAAAGTGGTTGGGAGTTACAGAAAACAAATCTGTGTTAATTTAAGAAAAAAATTTAAAATACCCTTAAACTTCTCTCTGGAGAACTTTTCTAGAAAGCACAGTATGCTCATGCTGCCATCAGTGTGACAGATGGTTTATCATACAGAGAATCAATCAATCAATAAGCGTTTCTTAATTATTTACTATGTGTCTGCACTACATTAATCTCTGAGGATACAAAGAAAGGTGAAAGCAATCCCCATCCTCAAGGATCTTCTGTTTCTTGCTAACAGTCCAGACAAACGGTAGTTGGGGGCTTATATTAGAGTTATATTAGTGAGAACAGAGAGGAAAGGATGGATGCAAGTATCTCAAACAAAGAAACATCACGACTTGATACATCCCTGGGAAGCAGTGAGCTTCCTCCCACTGAAGGCTTAGCCAAAAGCTAGAGGACTTCTTGCCACATATATTGAAGAAGGGGTTCCTGTCCAGGTATGAGTTGGATGAGGGGGCTTCTGAGGTCTCTTCCAACTCTTGGAGGTTTTGATTCATATGGTCATATTTGGGTTGAGAAGGCTCCTTTTAGGTCATCTAGTCCAATCGCTTCATTTTACAGATGAGAAAAATGAGTCCCAGAGTGGGGAAGAGATCTGCCCAGGGTCACACAGATAACTGGCAGGGCCAGGTCCTGTGATAATAACAGCTAACATTTATATAGCACCTACTATGTGCCAGGAATTCTACTAAGTGCTTTACAAATATTACCTCATTTGGTCTTCCCAACAACCTTGTGAACTAGGTCCTATTATTATCCCCATTTAAAAGATGAAGAACCTGAAACAATAAAGGCCAAGTGACTTGCCCAGGGTCACGGAGCTAGTAAGTACCTGAGGCTGGACTGAACTCAGGTCTTCCAGACTCCACATCTGGTGCTCTATTCACCTTGCCATCTAGTTGTTCAAAGCACCAGTTATCCCATTATATTATTCTTGGACAGAGAGTAGACTGGTGTGACACTAGCAGTAGCTCAAGAAGGGATTCTCCAGTTAACAAAAACAAAAAATTAAAAGCACTTAAACTGTTAAGAGGTCATGGTTCAATGTAGCATGTGAGCATTTAATACAACTATATGGGATCTCATCCCTATGTTCTGTTGAAGGGCTTTTGCAACATGGGTGGCAACTGCTGGGGGCTTCTGTGGGCAGGAAGAACAATCAGCAAGAACATTGCATCTTCAAAAGAAAAGATTAGAGAAATGTGGATCTATCCAAATCACCTTCCATATGCTGGGAGGGGGGTAAGGGGAGTGGAAAGACAAGATTCCAGCTTATTATAATAAAATGACACAGTATTTTTTCCTGGTTTATTAAAACAAGGCAGGACACATAACAAATAGAACAATAGTATTTACTAAATGAACGCAGCAGTGTGCAAATGCAGCCTCTTCTAAAAGCAGCAAGGTTACACAAAACAGGGCAATAAGAACCACCATGGTTATTTTGGCACTGTACCAGCCAAAAGACAGAACCATACACGTTGAGGAAAGCTCCCAAGGAGCAGCAGATTATCAAAAAACTTCAAAAATAAAATTAAAAAAAAGTCCCACCTTCATCAAGGTAAAAAAAAAACCCAACAACCAAACCAAAAAACAGAAACCAGCCATAATGAATAGCAGTTTCTCACTACAATGAACAGTTCAGAGAGGTGGGCTATAAGAATTTTATTTTAACTTACCACTGTCATGACATTTTCCTTCCCTCCCGCCACTCCCAACCAATAAACACAAAGAAGTAAGAAGAGGCATGACACTGGAAAGCAGGGAACTCAATAGAATATAACTATATTTTGCTTCTCACCTTGCTTTTCAGACAATTAAGCTGAATCTGCCTGTGTTTCACACATGGAAACGAGAACCAGTCAGGCGTTATGTATACAGCCACCATAACACAGCAAGCCAAGAGTTCAATCAGACCATCCTTTACACCCCCCAGGGAGACTGGATAACACTCAACTGGGGAATTCCATTCTGGGGTAAGCTTCTCTGCTCTGAGGCCATTAAATGGGGATAATAATAGGACCTATTTTACAAAGTAGAGGACCAAACGAGATAATATGTGTAATGCACTTAGTAGAATTCCCGGCACATAATATTTCTGTGAGTTAATTATCTTTGATATCCTCACAACTGTTTCCAATTTAAAAAAAAATAAAATTAAATAAGATGAATTTACTCATTAAAGTATCAAGCAATATACCATTTTACAAATAAGTTACAGTGCCAGGTAATTCCTTTTGGAAGAGCCTTCTTAAGGAATTTAACTATTTTAATCTGGCAGACCTTGTTCCACCATTTTTATTTTGTTTTGTTTGTTTGTTTATTTGGATGAAGTGATTGAGGTTAAGTGACTTGCCCAGGGTCACGGGGCTAGTGAACGTTGTGTATCTGAGGCTGGATCTGAATTCAGGTCATCCTGACTTCAGGGCCAGTGCTCTATCCACTGCCCCACCTAGCTGCTCCCACCATTTTTACATGAATGCAGAACTATGCACATTCAAGGCAAAAGCCTCTTAGTTACCCACTCACTAAGAAGGCAGGAGCATCCTCCTGGGCTATGGTCCACTAGCAACTTTCCTCATGATTGTACAGTGAAAAGAGCATCAGCTCTAGGCCAAAAATCTCAGCTGCCCTTGTAATAAAAGCAGTCTCTGTTCATTGAAGTTCTAGACCACAAGGATCTCCAGCTTGCCCTTTTGTCTCATTCTGTCTCTGGGGGTGGGAGGTTGCAGGGGGAGGCACTGTTCTTGTTCCTCTCCTCCATGTCACTTCCTTTGGGGCCTCCACTCATCTCCTGCTAGGGTCCCAGGAGAAAAAGCAGCAGTGGCAGCAGCATTACGGCTCCACAGGCATTCCCAGGAAAAGCCATCACACAGAAGGTCAGCTTAGTATAAACAAGCTACTCTTGCTCTGTCTGGCCTCCTGGAGGGTCACAAGAGATTTAAGGACTGGGCTCCAGTCACTCATTTATTTTTAATTTGGCCATTCATCATTTCAGTTAATCTTCCATTCTAGAAGTAGAAGCTTCAAAATGCAAGCGGGATACCTAATGTTTTCAATCCTGTTCTCTCAAAACGATAGTCAAATTAAGAGTTATCGTCAAGATTACAAAGTTCAGGAAGAAATAAGGTTTTTATGACTATTAGACATTTAGCTACTGGGTAATTCTAAATAAAAACAGTCTCTCTTACTTCTTACATTTTTGACAGTAAAGATGCAAGCAAGTGCTTACTCCTATATTGAAAACTGAAGTAAGAAATGTATGGAAGATGATTTAACTGAGCTTAATCAACTCACTGCACACTTCCTAGAGAAACATGCTCCAAACCGCCTCCATGAACTTCTCCATGAACTACAAAGTAGCAGGGTCATTTTCTGTGGCAACATTTGTGGAATTAATTTGAATAAAGTGCACTTTAAAATAAAGAACACATTTATATAAACACACCTTTTTTGTTGTTTTTGCTAGGCAATGGGGTTAAGTGACTTGTCCAGGGTCACACAGCTAGTAAGTGTCAAGTGTTTGGTCTGAGACCGGATTTGAACTCAGGCCCTCCTGACTTCAGGGCCAGTGCTCTATCCACTTCGCAATCCAGCTGCCCTCATAAACACAGTTATTAAGTACCTACTATGTGCACAGTAGAGAACTGGCCATGGTGAATGCAAAGAAAAAAAATGATCGACCCTGCTCTCGGAGAGCTTTTTAATCCATGGAAAGAAGGTGCTTATAAAATGGAAGTCTCATGTTTATTCTAAATATAAAATAAACTTTTCCCCTTCTTTTTCCTTTAAACTAATTAATTTATAGTTTTCAACATTCATTTCCATAAGATTTTGAGTTCCAAATTTTCTCCCCATCTTGACCCTTCCCCCACCCCAAGAAGGCATGCATTCTGAATACCCCTTCCTCTAATCTGCCCTCCCTTCTCTTATCCCTTTTCCCTTCTATATTCCTGTGGGGCAGGATAGATTTCCATACCCCACTGCCTGTATATCTTATTTCCCAGCTGCATGTGAAAACAACTTTTAACATTTGTTTTTAAAGCTTTGGGTTCCAAATTCTCTCCCACCCTCCCCCACCCACCTCATTGAGATGGCAAGCAATTTGATACAGGTTATACATGTGTAGTCATGCAAAACACTTCCACAGTAGTCACGTTGTGAAAAAACTAACTATGTTTCCCTTCATCCTATCTCACTCCACCCTCCCCTCATTTATTCTACTCTCTCTTTTGACCCTGTTCCTCCTCAGAAGTATTTGCTTTTGATTACCTCCTCCCCCGATCTTCCCTCCTTTCTATCATCCCCCCCTCCACCCCTTATCCCCTTCCTATTTTCCTGTAGGGTAAGATAGATTTCCATACCCAATTAGGTGTGGATGTTATTCCCTCCTTAAGCCAAATCCGATGAGAATAAGATTCACTGATTCCCTCTCACTTTCCCCTACTTCTCCTCCACTGTAAAAGCTTTTTCTTGTCTGTTTTATGTGAGATAATTTACCCCATTTTATCTCTCCCTTTCTCCTTCTCCCAGTATAATCTTCTCTCATCCCTTAATTTTATTTTTCAGATATCACCCCTTCATCTTCAACTCACCCTGTACCATCCATCCATCTATCTATCTATCTATCTATCTATCTATCTATCTATCTACATACATACATACATACATATAATTTTTTCCCTCCAACTACCCTAATACTGACAAAGGTCTCATGAGTTACAAATACCATCTTTCCATGCAGGAATGTAAACAGTTCAACTTTAATAAGTCCCTTATGATTTCTCTTTCCTGTTTACCTTTTCATGCTTCTCTTGAGTCTTATATTTGAAAGTCAAATTTTCTATTCAGCTCTGGTCTTTTCATCAAGAATGCTTGACATGGGGCAGCTAGGTGGCACAGTGGGTAGAGCACCAGCCCAGAAGTCAGGAGGACCTGAGTTCAAATCCAGTCTCAGACACATAACACTTACTAGCTGTGTGACTCCGGGCAAGTCACTTAACCCCAACTGCCTCACCAAACAAAAAAAAAATGCCTGACATTTCTCTATTTCATTGAATTTCCATTTTCCCCCCTAAAAGACTATACTCAATTTTGCTGGGGAGGTAATTCTTGGTTGTAATCCTAGTTCCTTTGACCTCCAGGAATATCATATTTCATGCCCTCCAGTCCCTTAAAGTATAAGCTTCTAAATCTTGTGTTATCCTGATTATGTTTCCACAACACTTAAATTGTTTCTTTCGGGCTGCTTGCAATATTTTCTCCTTGCCCTGGGAACTCTGGAATTTGACTATAAAATTCCTAGAGGTTTTCCTCTGGGGATCTCTTTCAGGAGGTGATCAGTGGACTCTTTCCATTTCTATGTTACCCTCTGGTTCTAGAATATCAGGGCTGTTTTCCTTGATAATTTTTTGAAAGATGATACCTAGGCTCTTTTTTTGATCATGGCTTTCAGGTAGTCCAACAATTTTTAAATTACCTCTCCTGGATCTATTTTCCAAGTCAGTTGTTTTTCCAATGAGATAGGTCACATTGTCTTCTATTTTTTAATTCTTTTGGTTTTGTTTTGCAATTTCTTGATTTCTCATAAAGTCATCAGTTTTCATTTGCTCCATTCTAATTTTTAAGGAAGTATTTTCTTTAGTGACCTTTTTGGTCTTCCTTTTCCATTTGGCCAGTTCTGCTTTTGAAGGCATTCTTCTCCTCATTGGCTTTTTGGACCTCTTTTGCCATTTGGATTAGTCTATTTTTTAAGGTCTTATTTTCTTGGGTCTCCTTTAGCAAGCTGTTGACTTATTTTTCATGATTTTCTTGCATCACTCTCATTTCTCTTCCCAGTTTTTCCTCTACTTCTCTTACTTGCTTCTTGAAAGTCATTTTGAGCTCTTCCATGGCCTGGGACTGATCAATATTTTTCTTGGAGGCTCTGGATGTAGGAGCTTTGACTTTGTTGTCTTCTTCTGGTTATATGTTTTGATCTTCTCTGTCACCAAAGCAAGAATCTACAGTCTGACTTTTTTGCACAGTTTGCTCATGAATCCAGCCAATTACTTGAGTTATAAACTCTTTATTAAGATAGGAGTCTGCTTCCAGTGTGCAGAAGTGTCCCAAGCTTCAGGGGTTTTGTGCGGCTGTTTTCAGAGATACTTCTAGGGACCTGCAAATTTTCAAATCTTCCGAGGTGTTTACTCCTTTCCTGGCCTGGGCTTTGGTTCATGAGTGACCACAAGCACTCCTTTCTGCTTTGGAACTGTGAGGAGCATTCTCTCTGCACTGCCACCACAAGCTCCACCATGCCAGCGCTCCTCCTTGCCCCAGGACTGCCAACCAGAACTGTGACCCAGATCCAAGCATTCGCAAAACAAGAGAATCCTGCCTCAGCACCAGCAAAGAGATCCCTGCAATCCCTCTCTGATCAGCCACTCGATCACTCCTTTGTCTGTAAGCTGAGAGCTCCAGAAGCAGTCACCGCCTGGGGGTTGAGCCAGGACTGAGGCCAGACCAAGCTCCTCTCTCACTGTGGTCCACAGACCTTTCCTACTGATCTTCTAAGTTGTCCTTGGTGTTTGTGGGTTGAGAAGTCTGGAAACCACTACAACTGCTAGTGATTCAGTCTCCTGAGGCCTGCTCCTGGTTCACTGAGGCCCAGGTCTTTGCTGGTGGTGTGGCCCATGTTGAACTGCATTTGTCTCCCAGCCTGGTGCAACAGACTTTTCCAATCAACCATCCGGGTTGCCTTGGACTGGAAATTTGGAAATTTGTTTCACTCTGTCTTTTTGTGGGTTCTGCTGTTCTAGAATTTGTTTAGAGCCATTTTTTACAGGTATTTGGAGAGGTTTGGGGGAGAGCTCAGGCAAGTCACTGCTTTTACTCTGCCATCTTGGCTCCGCTCCCCTAAAATAAACTTTACGGGCATTGTGTTACTGAGTACAAGACATTTTGTTTCATATATAAATGAATGCATTTAGTCACTCTAGCTTTTATTGATGGTGGTTTGCTACCTTTGTGATAATCACAATAGTGAACTCATGAAAGTTTAGAGCCTGAAGATCTGATAATTTATTTTCAACTTATAACTCATACAGGTACAAAATAATTGGAAGGATTTAAATATGATTTTGATTATGAGTTTTTTAAATGTTTAATTTCAATCCTTTTGCAAAGGACCAACAACAGTTGGTAGCTATATGATGAAGTGGATAAGATAAAGGACTTGGAATCATGAATACTTGAGTTCCAATCACACCCAGTGAATCTGGGTTAGTCGGTTAACTTTTCTGGACTTCAGTTTCTTCATGTGTAAAATAGAAGATGGAATCAGTGGCCTGTAAGGTCCATTCCAGCTATAAATTTATGATCCAAAGTTTTACCTTTTTTTTTTCTTAAAGAAATAAGAACTTCTACAAGAAGGTCATGATTTTTAAAAGTACTCTGAAGAGTACACTGAGTTAGTTAGTACCATGTATGCCTGAAAAGTTGAGACTAAATTTAAATAAAAATAAAGTTTGTACAATTATTTCTAGTATTCCCTGTAATATTTAAAGATGGCAAACAGTCCTAGGCATTTCTGACACAATGAGACCACACAAAGAGAGCCAAGGGTTACTAAGGAGATCTTTCTTGTCAGTTTTACCCAAATCTATCATTCCTACAAAAGGCAACCTTCAATTTAATAGACAGCCAAGTTTGCTAAGCTTTAATAGAATGGACAGGTTCAGAGATAGAAGACAATTTGAGTAGAAGTATCACAACTACCTTAGCCTTTATTAGTAATCTTGACTAATATTACTTTCCTGGGTAATTATATGTGTGTTTCTAATACCATTATACCATTTTTATTGACATTAAGAATAATTGTGCCTTTTAATTATTTATATATTGATTTTATTGATGTAGTAATTTCTTCTGCCCCATGTTTAATTTCAATCCTTTTGCAAAGGACCAACAACAGTTGGTAGCTACATGATGAAGTGGATAAGATAAAGGACTTGGAATCATGAATACTTGAGTTCCAATCACACCCAGTGAATCTGGGTTAGTCAGTTAACTTTTCTGGACTTCAGAAATAGAAGAGATGGAACTTACAGCCCATGGCTGCATTGCTCAACTATCCAGTGAGGTATCAGAGTGTGTGTGTCTGTGTCTGTATGTATATGTCTGTGTGTATGTATGTAAATGCAGAGAATTAGCCAAGTAGACAGATGGTACAGTGGAGCACTGGACCTGAAGTCAGGAAGACTTGAGTTCAAATCTGCCCTCATATACTTACTTATTTGTGTGACATTAGGTAGGTCACTAAACTTTTGTTCGTTTCACTTTCCTCATCTGTAAAATGAGGATAATAACATCTACCTCCCTGGGCTGTTGTGAGAATCAAATGAGATAACACTTGTAAAGCACTTTGCAAACCTTTAAATGCCAGCTATTATTATAAATGCAGAAGAAAATCTTGCAATAAATCCAAGTCAATACATTCTCTTAAAATGACCCTGAAAGAAATCCTCAGCAAAAATCATTATCAGAAGAGTAGAGTGGAACTCGAAATTTCAGAAGTAACAAATGTAAAGGTAAGGTTGACTAAGTAAATCAATTAACGAACCCTACCCCACCCCATGCCACTTAAGGTAAGTGATGAGATGTCTAGATACCTTCATGAAGAGAAAAACAAAACAAAATTTACACCAAATTTTTAAAATCCTAGGATGAACTGGTGTTTCTGAAGAAACTTAGGCATGCACGTCCTGTGGGGTCCTTTGCAAAACAGAAGACTAGTCCAGAACCCAATTTATTGGAGCATCTGGCAGAGTGGAACATGAGGAGACACAAGAGTGAGTGTTCCTGCTAAACCCCTGGAGAAAGAGTTGCTTGGGCAGAAAGGGAGAATATCAGCTTTGACATTGGTTTCTCTCTCCACGGCCACTCACTACAAAGGGACCACATGTCCTGCAGAGGTCCAAAGAACTCCTTAGCTTCCTATTAGTATCCTAGTAACATCCTTGGAATAGCAGATGGCAGCATCTTCATTGGGAGCCAAGGACAGAATGGAGGAAGAAACACAGCTTTACAAAGAGCCCAGCAAAGAAACTAGGCCATGCCTAAGGGAAATTTCTTGAACATCCACAAAGGGGAGAAAGGAATTAACCCTTTGTCACAGGCGATTTTGAGGCTTGAGTCCACTTTCCCCTATATCATGTATGTACTGGTGGGAAAGTGTGTGACAGATTTTGGCTGGGGCTGGAGGTGAGTATGAGGGATATCTTGTTTCAAATACATCAGGGAAGTTGCTAAAATGTCAATGGGAAGTCAATGCTAAGAAGTCAATGGTAATTTCAGATTGCCAAAGTTCACAAAGGCAGTAAGGGGAGAGGGAGTAAGAGAAGACTTAAGGCTGAAGCTGAAGTACATACTTCTCTCCGAGGGACTTCTCAAGATAAGCTGGAACTCTGTAAGATGTTTTAATAACCTGAGTTCTAAATTGATCTTCTACTTTATTAAGGGCTCACAAGGAACAATTAAGTTTCCTTTACCAATCTAGTTCATCCAGGTGCCTTTTGCACTTAATCTAATTAAATTGAGACTTTTAAGTTACATCATTAAGGTACTTGAGCATCTTATTCCTTACTTTAAGGGATGTGGGGTGACTTGTTCATGACACATGTTCACAATTTTTATTAAATAAACAAGACAGCTATTTGGAGTCAGAAAACAATAGGTTCAAAATACAGCTAAAACATCCACTGGGCCGTGAGCTCCTTGAGAAAGGGGGAGTGTGTGTGTGTGTGTGTGTGTGTGTGTGTGTGTGTGTGTGTGTGTCCTTTTTGGTTTCTGCAGTGCTTAGCAGGGTGGATGGCACACATCAGGCACTTAATACTTGACAGCTGACTTACTCTTGTAATCTCGGGCACATCACCTCATCACTATGGGCCTCTCTTTCCTAATCTTTAAAACATCATCAAGGCCATACATGCCCAGAAAAGGAGGTGGGCCAGGTATATAGATGGAGTAGAAGATAACTGGATAGGCCAAATATTGTGATGATGTCTGTGTAATACTAAAACACCTAGTAAGGAAGGCCTTCATCATGTTAAGTTGAGCCTCTATATATAGTTTAACATGAAAGGTAGAGAATAATTGTAAGAGATAAGAAGGTGTACATGGGTTGGTGCCTATATGGGGTAGAAGAAATTACTACATCAATAAAATCAATATATAAATAATTAAAAGGTACAATTATTCTTAATGTCAATAAAAAAGGTATAATGGTATTAGAAACACACATATAATTACCCAGGAAAGTAATATTAGTCAAGATTACTAATAAAGGCTAAGGTAAAATGCTCAGTGACCCAGAAAATTTAATGAACTAAATTTGTAATCCATCAATCAAAAGTCCTTAAGCACTTCTTTTATATCAGGCACTGTGCTAGGCATTGGAGATATAATAAATATACAGAAAGAAACAATCTCTCCTCTCAGGGAGCTTACATTCTAATGGTCACTGAAGAATAAATCACACAGATGAAAAACAAATATGTATATACATAAACACATATGCATTTACATACAGACACACAGACATATACATACAGACCCAGGGGATACACACACTCTGATACCTCACTGGATAGTTGAGCAATGCAGCCATGGGCTGTAAGTTCCCAAGGGAAATGTTATAAGAGGAAGTTAATTTTTTTTTTACCTGCTTAAACTCAGGTGAAGTAGACAAAATACTTGCCTAGGAATCTAGAGTTTGTAGCCCTGCCTATGCCCCCTGGCTGGTTTGTAATCTGGAAGAAATCACTTCAGCTTATCTGAAAACAGTGATTGAACTGTATGACCTCTAAGGTGCCTTTCAACCTTAAGAATCTATGAGAAAGCTGACCTACTCCCTGTCTGTATTTTCACCCATTTCTCCACCTTCTAGTTCCATTAAGCAAATAAGCCAGGAGCTCAGAGTCCCCATAAGGCTACAAGGTTCTATAACGCATTAACAGCCATTCCCAGGAAGAGAATACTGGTTTTGTGTTGTTGTTGTTGTTGTTTTAGGCAACTGGGGTTAAGTGACTTGCCCAGGGTCACAGGGCTAGTAAGTGTTAACTGTCTGGTCTGAGGCCACATTTGAACTTAGGTCCTCCTGACTCCAGGGCTGGTGCTCTACCCACTGCGCCACCTAGCTGCTCCAAGAATACCATTACAGAAGGCATACTTATGTTTACATCTGTTATGGTCAAGTCAACTGAACAAATATTTATTACATGCCTACTAGTAAGTCTCTAGGGTGGGTACTAAGGAGATACAAAAATGGAAAACAAAAATTCTGGCCCTCAAGAAGTTTATTTACAACTCAAGGGGAAAGTTAAGATACATATGCAAATCACTATGAAGTAACTATTAGACCTGGGCTCCAGTCTCAGCTCGGCCAGCAGACCGATAGGTGACCTTGGTCAAGTCACATCTTCTTTGAGTCTCAGTTTCCTCATCTATAAAACAGGGATGGCAATACTTATACTGCTTACCTCGGAGGGGAGTTTCAGGGAAAGCCTGTGGTAACCCTTAAAAGGCTACAAAAACTAGTCATTATAATTATTATGAACCCAGAGGAAGAGATCATTCATCTTCAGGCCTCATGGGACCAGCATGCCATGGTTATGTAGCATTAAATAAAACAAGTAATAACCCACAAGCATTCCACAACCATGGCAGCTTGGCTAAGGACCTATGACAAATTTGGCTTTGAAAGAACACATTTCAAAAAATCACTTTTCCCATAAAAAAAAAGCCAAGGAAATGAAACCATGCCTGCAACATCCCCTAACATCTTCCTGCTGATGAGAAACACTCATACACGAAGCATGGGAATCAATGTGCCCGAGAGACTTAATTTTCTGCTTCAGAGCCCTTCTTTATCTGGCTGACCTGCAGCCTCTTCAGTCTGTCTCTCAGGTGCCAAGGTGGGCAGGAAATAACTGGGCAGAGGGGACGGGGATTTTATTTGTGATTGCACTGGTATCGGGAATTCCCACATCAGGAAATTCCCTTTATCAAAGCCAAGTCAGCACTTTCTCTTCAACTTCAGAGTCATAAAGAGTTGCAACAGGTTAAGTGACTTTGACCATAATCAGTATGTATCAAAGGTGGGATCTGCATTCAGATCTTCTTGGCATAAGGCACGATCTCTTAAATAAGGAGACTGGCACACCAAGCCTATCTTTTACTTGCTTGGATTCTGCCAGTCCTTACAACCTAGTTCAATTCTGGCTGCCATATTTTAGGAGTAAAAGTGATAAGAGGGAGGGGACCCAGAGAAATGCAACCAGGATAGTGAAGGGACTGGCAATCCACAGACTGAAGAAACTGGAAATATAAAGTCAGGAGAAGAGAAAACAGGAAGTGGGGTAGGATGTGGTAAGGATGCTAGCTTCCTTCAATATTTAGAGGATCATAGGGTTAGGGATAGATAACTTTCTCAGTTTACAGCTGAGACAACAGAGATTAAATGAAGTACAGTCACTTTGCTTGTGGTCCTACAGCTATAAGTAAAAAAAGCCAGTATTCAAATTCAGTTGTCCCAATGACATACATACATACCCAGGGCTCCTTTCACTGTTTGGAGGTCTCTCATATGAAAGAGATTAGGTTTGTTTTAGGCAGCCCCAGAAATTTCAAAACAATGGACAGATGTGGCAAAGACAGTTTTCAGCTTGATATGAGGAAAAATTAAGTATTAGAACTAACTGGAATGGACTGCTCTGTAAGGTATTGAGTCTTTCATCACTGGAGGTACTCCAGAGGAAGCTTCCATTTGAATATATCATTGAGACAGTCCCTGATCTAGTCAGCAGGTTGGATTAGATGACTTCTGAGGTTTTTTCCAATTTAAAGATTCTATAATTCTCAAATTCTTCCCAACTCAGCAGTCCACCAAGACACTTTCATCCTTAACTATTATAATATCAAGATGTCAACTCATTTATCCTTTCATCTGTGTTTATCACTATGCATTCAGAATCCATCTATGTGTCTTATTATTGCCTATTCAGACCAGATACCTGTAGAGGGCAGAATTCTTATTGAATTTCCTACATGCATTACCTAATGTAGGGAGTACCAGCTGTGAAAGATGAGGTATTGGTGATGACCATATTATTGCTAAAAAATTTTACCCAAACCTAGAAATCTCTTCTCTTCATTCCTCCCCTTCTCAAATAGTGATGCCCAACCCTGGTATTGTGACAACCAAAAAATGTCTCCAAGTGTTTCAAGCAAAATGCTCCAAAAAGTATTAGATTTACATTTCCTTTACTATGATTAAAATGGGCAGGTATGGGCGGCTTACAATTTGCGTTGCTGGAGGGCACACAGATGAGCCCACAAATTCATATAAGCATTCTATTTACTTGTTTATTGCTTTTTTGGTGAGACAATCAGTGTTAAGTGACTTGCCCAGAGTCACACTGCTAGCAAGTATCAAGTCTTTGAGGCCACATTTGAACTCAGGTCCTCCTGATTCCAAGGCTGAAGCTCTATCCACTGTGCCATCCAGCTGCCTCCTCATATAAGCATTTTAAAATGAAACTCATACATGACTTCTGAGGAGACAAACTGAAGAGTGTCTATTGTTACAAGACCAAATGAATAAGGCCTTGGATTTCTTCTCTTCTTACCAATTACACACAGCTTGGAACCTCTAGCCACTCTCATTCTACCAAGCAATTAGACATTCTAGACCAGTTCTGTACTAAACATTGAGCTGGAAGGACAAAGCTGCTAGGTGCAGGAAAGTACCTGGGGTGGAGGGTGAAAGTCATAGTCAAAGACTACGACCATGAAGGAGTAGAAAGAGCAAGGAACTTGGACCTGAGTTTCAATCCCAGTTCTACCACATACTATCAGTGCATGAAGCAAGTCACTTAACTTCTCTGGCTTTGGTTTTCTCATCTGTAAAATGAGGGGACTGGACAAAATGACCTCTGAAATTATGTTTAGCTATAGATCAAAGGTCCTGTGATCCTATGCTGGAGGACCTGAGTTAAAAAGTCCAGACTGGGGTGGGGAACCTGAGCCTTCCTGGCCTTAAGGTAGCAGGTTCCCCACCGGGTCTAGACTTTTGTATGAAAATGGCTTCTAGGATACTCTTGCAGAGACTAGAAAGGCAGCAATGGCAAAGGACCTTGGTAACCACGCTGCCATTCCAAATTTGAACAGTTTGCAAATAGTGTGTCAGAGAGTTAAGATACCTAATGATCTGGGCCAGAAATGTTGAACAATTAATTTTGCTTTTGCTTGCATTTCAAGTTTAGATGGTAAATGTCTCATTCATGCTGTCTACTTTGATCACATGCTGCTTACAGGATAACATCTGAGAAAGTTAACTCTACCAAAATGCCAGACTTGTGAAATTCAAACACACTGTATAAATCAGCTTTTCCTTGTTAAGGGCAAATACCAAGGAGTAACTCTTAAATAAATTCAATTGTGAGAAGAAGTAGAGACAATGCTGGATTTGTATTTACTACTGGATAGAGCACTGGTTCTGGAATCAGGAAGGCTTATCTATAAGACTGGAATACATGGTGGTCCTTTTTAGATCTTCATCTGTGATCTTATGAGGCTGAAACATCCAGCAGAAAGAGTCCATAGCTTTTCTAACTGTTCTTTTCTATTGCGTTTTAGTCACTGTATACTGTGGTTTAGAGGAAACATCACCTGGATTTGGCATCATAAGACTCAGCTTTGTCACTTATCAGTCATTTTACTTTAAGGAAGCCACTTCACTTCATCTGGGACAGTGAGGATGGTAACGTCTCCAGGACCTACCTCAGCTGGTATGCAGCTCAAATGAAATAAAAATACTGAGCATTCATGGTAAACTTTAACTGTGACATCAGTTATTGTTCTGTGGTTTTTTCAGTTGTGTCTGACTCTTGGTGACCCCATTTGGGTTTTCTTGGCAAAGATACTAGTGATTTGTCATTTCCTTCTCCAGCTCATTTTACAGATGAGGAAACTAAGGTAAACAGGGTGAAGTGAATTGCCCAGGGTTCCATAGCTAGTAAATGTCTGAGGCCAGATTTGAAATCAAGGAGATGACATGTAACTGTGATATATCTCACAGCTTTAACTGCTACATACATGAGAGTGGAAGATGGTGCATAAAATGTCTTATAAAACCCTAAAGTGCTCTTTCAAATATCTAGCTCATTACTACCATTCATTCTGTAAGTAGTATAGTACTCATTCACATTTTTAAGCGCAAGTATACAAGTGATGAAGAAAAGGAAAGAGAATTAGTAATCTGTCTACTCTCTCTCTCTCTCTCTCTCTCTCTCTCTCTCTCTCTCTCTCTCTCTCTCTCCCCACTGTAATCTCTCCCTCTGCCCATTCCCACCTCTAAGAACTCAAGAATTTTAAAAAGTGACAGGGCGGGGGGGATGTTTGATTCCTGTGTTTCAGCCTTCAGCTTGTCTCAAGAAAACTTTTTCCCCGCCTGGGAGAAGAAGAATGAGGTGTGGGGGGTGGGGTTGGGAGAGGGGGTGGTACTGAATTTGGGAACAACTTCATTACAGGTCAGGAATGTAAAGTACAGTCCAGAGTGGTTACAAAATGGGAACCAGGGCTCATTATTACAAGCTCTGTTCACATCTATACTAATTAGGAAGGAGTCTTGGTGTATAGTGCTAAGGAAAGCTTTCCTCACACAAAGGACTGACATCTTCAGAGGGGCCCCTCTCTCCTTCCCAGGCACATGGTAGGCGTAACAAAATGAACATAGAAACCAAAGGAAGGGTGGTGAGCTCAGTGGGAATCCACAGCTTGCTTGTCCCAGGCTCTGCTTCCTACTGGAAAATCAGGTTGCTTGTTTCAAACCATGTTACTTTCACAAAGTATCTTTTAAAGCTTCCTCCCTCCAAAAGAAAAAGGAGTAGGGGGGAGGAGGGGAAAACTGTATATTCAAAATGTAGTATAGCTGGCTTTCATCAAAACTGCAAAGTTCCATTTCCCCCCAAAGACATGCAAAAATGCTTAAATGAACACATGTTCTCAAAGCCTTCCCCCCACACACATATACACACAAGAGTCCATGCAACACCTCATCACGCTAAAATTTGATTTCTTTGGTGACCACAGCAGTGATGTTATTTCTCTATGTAAGCAAGCCAACCTCAATTAGGAGGGTGGGGGTAGAAAAGGAAATAATTAATGTCTTTCAGGTCCTCAAAGCAAACAAATCCCATTTACTCAAGAGTATACCAAAAAAAAAAAATCATTATACTACTCATATGTGAGCTCATTAAAAAAAAAATAAGAAAAAACAAAAAACCCAGTCCTTTAAAGTGAGTGTTCTCCTCCCCCACCACCCACCTAGACACAGCAATTCTCAACAAAGGAAATGTATGGGCACCTTTCATCTTATTACTTTCAGCACTGGAATTCATTACTTATCTAGACAAAGTATGCTGAGTATATAAGCAAAAAGAATACAAATTAAGGCTCTGCATATTTGTTGCAGGCAAGCAAAGGACACCTCTCCGGGGAGAAGACCCTAGAACTCTGCCAAGGACAAGGTGAGAAGCATTCCAGCCATTATTCCCTCCAAAAGCTTTGATTGGTGGAGAGAGTATTGGACTTGGGGGAAACCTGGGTTCAAGTCCTGAAACTAGTGACAGCACAACTCTAACCATATTGCTCAGTTTCTCAGATCTTCTATTAAAAGAGGATAATAATACTTGCACTTACCTACCTCAGAGGGCTGATTTGAGCAAAGTGTTTTACCAACCTTGAAACAAAACCACAAAAATGGGGAGAACGGACATGAAACATGGTAAGGGGCTGGCTAGACATAGTTAGTTTGTGTTCACTGGCTAATCAAGGTGAGCTCAAGGGCAGGGTTCCATGCTGAATGAATTAACTCACCCCTCACTCAGGGTCTCTGACCTTCGATGGCACTGTATGTTCTGGGTATAGGTGGAGATAGTGGCAGATCAGATAGCAAGATGTCCCAAAACGTCCAAGGAGGATGAATGGGAAGACTAGAGACAGCGAAGATCACAGAATCATAGTTCTAGAGTCAGTTTACCCAAGTCTGCACTCACTACTTAAGAATAATGAGTTTCTAATTAGAAAAAAATCCTTAACTACTCAGCAAATCTTAACACACAAGTCCCTCTTCTTCCCCATCTAACCCTACTCCGCTTCCCATAAGGACATAAACTTCCCTCAGTGTTTATTATGAACTCAAGGACTTTGTTGGATGATTTAAATTTTTGGTGGTTGTTGTTTTACCCAAAAGATACACAAGGTAGTAGAAGTAAGACTTCTTCTCACTGCTATGTTTACTATAATTCCTTCTACTCTTCAAATTAAATGAATGTGTTTGTCCCAGAATCACAGGAGTTGGAGCAAGAAGTTTCTCAAGGGTAAAGAAAGTTGAAATTCAGGTCTATTCCTATCCCCTTCCTATTCTCTATGGTTAATCCAAAACAGCCTTCTTTCCGCTCCTCACATTCAACATTCCACCTCCTATCCCTGTGCCTGGAATGCAGTCCCTCCTCATCTTCACCTTAAAGATTCCCTAGTTTCCCTGAAACAAAAATCCAATCTTAAAGGGGGCCTTACCCAATTATTTATCTTGTAAATGTATCTTTTTACACATACATTTACAATATGTGGGCATGTTGTCTTTCCCTAAACAAACGGAAGCTTCCTGAGGTGAGAGACTAGGTCAATTTTGTCTTTGTGTTATTCCCAATGCCCAACGTGCATGCTTTCTGGCAAACAATAAAGTGCTTAATAAATGCTTGTTAACTAATTTTTTTTTTTAAAGAGATCTCTTTGGGCATGGCTTACTGCTTACTGATGCATAAAATAAATATCTCCTGCCCTCACAAAGGGAAACACACAACAGCTAAAAATTCCATGTTCCTGGGCCTTAATGAACTTCATCTTTACCTTCAAGCAAACCAGAAACCCTGAAACCTAATTCAAATTATGCTTAAGAAAAAACAACAGCAGCAGCACAAAACCAGAGTTAGCCTCAGCTATCTTCAGCACCGCTCTACCAGTTTTTCAGATAGCCAGAAGAATGGAACAGAGGCAGCACAATTGAGTGGACAGAAGGGGCAGGGAGAAGACAGTGGAGAAAATGGAGACAGAAGCCATAGACAGGAAAACAAGGGTAAAAACCACAGAAAGGGGGGAAAAGGAAGAAGACTGAAAGAACTAGTCATAACAAGGGTGGACCACGTAACACAACATTTCATTATTCCTTATCCCACCACTTTTGGATCTAGAAGGTATCCTTGGTGCCAATAGGAACTTATCAAAGATATTTACATAAATGCCCTATCATCATCATCATCATCATCATCATCATCATTAACTAAAACAACTGGAATCACAAATGTCAAACTTCTCCTTGTTTCCAAGCTTCCTCAAAGGTACAATTTTCTACTACCTCTGCAGAGCAGAAACTATGGCTGTTTTACTTGCACTGTACTGAAGCTAGCCCAACACCAATTATACATAAATGCATTTTGAAAATGTATTGTTTAAAAGAACAATTCATTTTCTTCAGAAAGCTAATTCCATTAAATATTTTTTACTCAATGCATCATGTATAGCATCTTCCATTTCAAGTACTGAACTTGGAGCCATGGGAATTGAGTTCAAATTCCATCCAACTTTGCCACTTAACTACTATTGGCATGACCTTACCAAAGTCACTTAATCTCTTTAGGCTTCAATTTCTTCATTTGCAAAATGAGGGGTTGGACTAGCACTAGATGGTCTCTGAGGACTCTTCCCAATGAATGTAAGGCTCTGCCTTGGGAGGAAGAACTTCCTCTCCTGACCTTTTGGGTAACCTAGTCAAGTTCCAGCAAGATAATATTTTGTTGGAAGAGTTCTGTGCTTAGGCCCTTGCCCACACATCCCCTTAAAGTCCTAAAGCAGTTTTCTCTGTTCCACCTTCATACATCTGGTCCTTTCATTTTCAAGACTGGCCTATTTACAACTCTAACATTATTAACACAATTACCAAACGTCACCCATGCCCTTAACAGAGGTGAAAGGAAACCTCTGTTTGGAAACAGAGAATTCTGTGACTGTTAGCTTATATCAAGCATTCTAGCCTAAATCTTAACTAGATGGGGTTAATTATTGTTACAAATGTTGGTTTTCAAAGCCAGAGTTCTTGCCTGGCTTGCTCTCTAATAATTATTGTTAGGCAAATGTTTCTTACTTTTACAAACATGGTTACACCATATCACTTAACTTAAAACCATACAGAGTAATCACTGTTCAGGTTTCTTAGCCAGATGAGAAACTCACCATGAGGCCCGTGATCCATTTAACAATTGCTGTTCACAAATAAGATCTAATGCTTCATTTACACAGTTTCCTCATACTCTAAAAATCTGGGGTTAATATCCAAGTCTAACTAGTGTCTGCTCTGACTATTTAAGGAGAACTATTGGGCTGGTTTAGGAATACAAACTGTCAAGCGAATCTCTAAAACGATTCATTAAATGGATAGTTTAAGAAAAATACTAAGAAACTTGATCATAGAAACTTTATGGTTTAGATGTAATAATATACTGGATGAACTTAACCCCACTGTAATAAAACTATATCCCATTACACAAAGGGAAATTGAGAGAATTTTTTTTTAAATAAAACAAAACTGTGGCCTAGAACAGAAATGTTTTCCCAGAAAAGTATACCCAAAGCAGATAAATCCATAAAAGAGCACTTCTCTATGTCACTATTTATTTTGTTGATTTAAACCCAAGTCTGCAAGGATCTCCCCCACCCTTTTTTTGTTTCCTTTGTATCCCTAACACCTGATACATTAAAAAAAAAGTTAGTTGACTGATAAGAGGAGGATCTTTTATCTACTTCTCCACTCTGACAGATACTAAATCCACAAAATTCTATATAAATACTGTACCATTGTTTGCTATGTTTATACTTGTTAACATGCTGCTTTTAAAGTATGTACAATAAAATCTTTGCAGTGAAAAGAATGCCAGATTTGGAATCATAGGGCCTGGCTTTGAATCTCAGGTCTAACACGTGTGCATGTGTAAATTACTCTGTGACTCAGTTTCTTCAATTGTAACAAGAGGGAAGGAGTTACATGGTATCTCAGTCTTCTTTCCAGCTCTTAATCTATGATCTTGTGAATAACTTTTGTCTCTCAAACTTTGGTTTAAACTTCTTGAGGACAGAAACTATTTCACTTCTTGTGAAATCTTTCCAGAATACCCAGTCCACGGTAATCACTCCCTCCCTTCCTCCTGAATTTCTCTTAGAATACTTGTCTTTTATACCTTTTATCTGGAATACTGTTTTGGTACTGATTATGCACATTACAACTTCCAGAAGCATATGTCTTAATTCTACAATAAAATTATAAGATCCTTGATAAGGAGTGGCATAATTCACAAACCTATAAAATATCCTTACAATATCTCCAAATACCAAGTCCAACGCCCTGCACAGAGACATTCAAAACACATTTGATGTTTTGCAGATTCCCCCTAAAGCACACTGATAGGATTCTATAAACAAATGTACAATAACAGATTCTCATTTTCTTCCATTTGAATATCCCCTTCCTATCATTCTTCAGGCTATTACAGTTGTTGTTGAGTCATTTTTCAGTTGTGTCCAACTCTTTGTGACCACATTTGAGGTTTTCTTGGCAAAGATAATGGAGTGGTTTACGACTGGACAGATGAGGAAACTGAGGCAAACAGGGTTAAGTGACTTGCCCAGGGTCACAAAGCTAGTGTCGGAGGCTGGATGTGAACTCAGGAAGAAGTGTCTTCCTAACTTCAAGCCTGGCACTTTATCCACTGCCCAATACATAGACTTCATGGAAACTTTATCTTTACAATCTAGACATTTGGAAATTTTAGTAGATGACTGCTTTAATACGATAACTTGCTATTTGGAAAGATGAAAGAAAGCTAGTCTTCACCTTAAGGAGGTTACGAAAAGGCTGTTAACCAAACATATCAATAGAATTATTATGAATAATCTTAAAGAGGACTGGGTTCAGAGAGTTGAACACCTTGATTTAAAGGTGGGGAAACTGGGGCACTGAGAGGTGAAGGGGTTTGACCAAAGTAGCCTAGCCAGGATTCAAACCCAGATCTTCTGACTCTAAAATCCAGTATTCACTCCACCACACTGTAGTATCTTCCATAAAGGAGAGAAATGAGACACAATGATTTTTATTCCTTTACTTAATACTGTGCATCTGTGTGCTTTCTCTGTCTTTGAAAGGGGATGCTTAATCTGAAGCGGAGAGGCTGAGTGTGGGGCCCATGGAACAAGGCAGCTATCTTTAAATATCTCTATGCAGCTACACAACAGAGATCAAATAGGCAAAAAGTTATAGAGATTTCAGCTCAATATAAGGAGGTCATTTCTAATGATGGGAGCTGTCCAAAATCAGAAGGAGCTGCCTAATACACATTGTTTTTTTGGACCCTCTATCCTTTCCATCCCCCCCCCAAATACCCAACCCTCCTATCAACTCCCCTTATTTCTTTTGATGGTACCAGTCTCCCAGGCTTGAAACTTCTATCACCTTTACCTCTTTCCCTCTCCCTTACATCTAATCAGTTGCCAGATCCTGTCAATTCTATATAATCTCTCATTTTTTCTCTTTGTTCATTTTTTAAAGATTTGGCAGATAGCCTAGGAACCTTCCCTTTGTTTCTCCAAAGTGTAGAGGGAACATAACACCCTCACCTATTAGACTCAGGGGCATGACAGGCAATTAAACAAACATTTCTATTAAGTGCCTTCTTTGAAAAAGGTGGTAGGAAATGGGGAAATAAATACTCAGTTAAGACACTGTTCCTGCCACATAAAGTTAGCTCATAGTTCTAGTGGGAGAAGACAAATAAGTCAGTGAGGTAAAGGAGGAAGAATACAGGATTTGTAAGTGGAAAGCAGAGGCTTAGAACTCAGACTCTGCTACACAAAGTCACTTCACCATCTCTACAATGAGAAAGTTGGATTAGATCAGCTGTTCTCAAAGTGTAGTCTTGGGAACCTTCCAGGGGTCCATTAAGGTCAAAAGTATTTTCATAATAATGCTAAGATGTTTTGATTATTAATATGGCAAATATTGATGGAGATAACCTATTTAAACAAAAGCTTTTTGGGGGTCTTTAACAATTTTAAAGGATGTAAAGGGGTCTTCAGACCAAAAAGTTTGAGAACTGCAAGAGGAGATGATCTCTAAAGGCCTTCCAGCTCCATATCTTATGAACCTTATGAAGAATAAAAATAAAAAAGCTAACGCAAGGCTCTTACTCTCAAGGGGCTTGAGTTTGTCAAGCCAGGCATCTATGAAAATATGAAAAGCTAATTATTTCTTTCTTCAGCACTTCAAGGAGCCATGATTTGACTAGTGCAGATGACACCACTGTCCCATAAAATGATAATTAACTTCTCTCAGAGAGCTTGTAGTGGTTGGAACAATCATCAGCCTCCAGTCAATGTGGCAAAAGGCTCCTCTGAATTTAACTAGTGCCATAATTAAAGTCCTTCCAGTGTGGGAGGACCTGCTGGAGTGTTTATGCTATGCTGGCCTAGTCTATGAGAATGAGGGTCATTGCTATGCACAATAAGGATCAGAGGAGGACTATAGCAGAGGCAAACATCATCACTTGAGTTTTTATTTTTTTAAGGACAATACAAGAGAACTCACAAGACAGCTTATGCAGCATTACGCATGAATGGTCACCCTGATCTATTGGGGCAGTATGGAGAAGAAGAGATCGTAGCTCTACAGATGGAAAGGACCTGAGAAGCCAACCAGTCCAACCTCTTCATTTTATTATTATTTTATTTTATTTTCCAACCTCTTCATTTTATTATTATTTTATTATTATTTTTTCCAACCTCTTCATTTTATTATTATTTTATTATTTTCCTCCAACCTCTTCATTTTATTATTATTTTATTATTATTTTTTCCAACCTCTTCATTTTATTATTATTTTATTATTATTTTCCCCCAACCTCTTCATTTTATTATTTTATTATTATTTTTCCCCAACCTCTTCATTTTACAGATGAGGAAATGCTTGTTCAGGGTAGATAAGTGACTTACTTGTCCAAGGTCACACACAGTTATAAGAACCTGAGTTGGCATTTGAGTTCATGTCCTGGAACTGCAGGAGCTCACGCTCTTTCTATTGTACTATCACTAAGGGAAGGTGTTACAAAAGAATCAGCCTGGGCAAAGTAGATCTTTGTCACGGGGCATTTTAACTCATTCACTGAAAGGTTTAGGGTAAAACCTGTCCCCTTCCATACCAGGTCAATAAAGCCAACTAACATGTTCAAACCAGGGTAGGGTGAGGGATATACAAGAGCACTTGACAGATCTTCAGGCTGGGTCAAGAGGAATCAAGGAATCAATGTACACTAGCTAATGCATCTTTGGAATCCCTTCAACTCCCAGGCTCCTTCGCTTCCCTCTCCTCCTTCCCCCGTGCCTAAACAAAACTTACCTGTCCCGGGTCTCCATTCCTGTACATGTTGGTGCTTGAATAGTTGCACCTAGTACTTAACAGTACACAGTGTTATGCTGCTCATTGTCTTATATAAGGCTTCCCCGACTAGGTAAGGACCATGTCTTTCTCCCACTTGAATTCCCCATAGTATCAGGTACATAATAGATTCTCAATAAATACTCCATGAAATGAATGGACTTAAGACACCTTAGAGAACACACAATCTAAGTGCTTCATCTTGCCATCCCCAGAAAACTCTTTAGGTGGACTTGGCCACTAGTCAGTGGATAATACTAGCTTAATTTGTTAATTCTCCTAGAAATCTTCAAAGCCATAATCAAAAGGAATAATTAATATTGGGAATTTGAAGTAGGTGGAACATTTGTGGCCAGTGGCAGGGTAAATAATTTTGTGACAGGAGCCCTTACTTTGGGCTATGTAGCCACTGTCCACACCTACTGCCAGTCCTACCAACTTCTTCAAGATGGGAGAACAACTTCTGACTGCTACATGAGTCTATGAGAGGCAACATGGTATACTGAAAAAAGAACTTAGAGTTAGGAAGGCTAGAGTTCATTTCCTTCTTCTGACATATACTAGCTGTGTGACCCTAGGCAACTCACTTAACCTTTGAGGGCTCCAGGGTTGTTATTATTAGACTTTAAGACTATGGGATGCAAGGAAGGTGCTGACCTGCACTAGAAGAGTGAATTTCCTCTTTCAGAAGTTCCCTATTTCAATGAAATCCCAATTCCATTATTTATCTCTCTACCTACATAAGCTTGTACTTTTTTCTTCAGGAGCTAAGAACTGCCAGCGTCTTCTGTGCAAAGAGACCAGACACAGGCCTCAAATGGAGATCATGTTTTCCAGATGTCTGTTTGGAGGGGATGGGGATGCCTTTCCTCATCAAAGAGCACAGAGGTCAAGTTGTATTTTCCCCATGCATAAGAAATAAGCCATCCACCTACAGCATCAAGTTGTTCATTGTCACAGCAGGGAATCACAGAGCACCTCCTTTAAAATGTGGAGTGCATAAATCACCATCTGTTTCTCCCCTTGATGAACTAAAACACAGAATAATGACTGCCCATTAAAGGCAATAATCCAATGCCCCACAGATTGGGGAATTTTATAATGCTACTTTATTTCAGTTTAAATGCTAGTCAGACCACACTCTCCTATATTAAATTAATGTTCTACAAGTCGGGAAGTTTTCAAAGATCAATAGAAAAAAAGCAAAACCAACAACAACAGCAAATCTTTGTAAGACTCTATAAACATGTTTGTACTGTTTGGAATATGGTAGTTGAATTTACTGGGTGGTTTGTTGGAAACCACTAGTTTTTGAGTCAGAGGACTGTGGGTCCCGTCTTAGCTCAGTCACTTATTAGCTTTCCCTCAAATGAAAAAACCTCAGTTTCTTCATCCATAAAATGGAAATTATATCCAGATGGCTCTGGAGGAGAGAGTGAGGCTGGTGACTTTACACAGCCCTGCCTCACTTGAATCCAATTCACTTGCATGTCATGGCATACCTCGAACGAAGGACAAACAACAACAACATGTACTCACAATCATCTTCCATTGTGAGGCAATTGTGTTACAGACCTCAAAGCTCTCTATAAATTCAGAATATCATAATTAATATTACCAATGATTTCATTAGTGTAGGGAACACCCTGTGAGAAAACTCCCTCTCTACTAGTACAGACAGCTACCGCTCTGCAACTTACATCATTAAAGAGTTACTTGGGGCACGGAAAGGTCAAATAACTTGCCCAAGATCATTCAGCCAACCAATATATGCCAGAGGCAGGACTTAACCCAGGTCTTTCTGACTCAGCTGCTGTTCAATCATGTCCAACTTTGTGACCCCATTTGGAGTTTTCTTGGCAAAGATACTGAAGTGGTTTGCCATTTCCTTCTCTAGCCCATTTGAGAGATGAGAAACTGAGGCAGAGTGACTTGCCCAGGGTCCCACAGCTAGTGTCTGAGGTGACATTTGAACTCACATCTTCCTTACTCCAGGCCCAGCACTCTATCCACTGTATCACCTAAATGCCCCTTTCTGACGCTGAGGCCAGTTTTATTCACTATACCGAATAATGCCTTGACAAGTCTGTTAACTATAAATCAGTAACATTGTTAACCAAAAGGATCTATTCTTATCCAATATGAAAGAGACCAAGCTCCTCCAATTCCATTTACAGCTTAATGTCCCTTGTTCTTATTTTCAATCTTTTCCTTCTCATTTGAATTAAGAAAAATTTGCCTTAATTGAAGCTTAGTATAAAGTTTGGTACAATAAAACCATGGTAACATGTTCAAAAATAAAACTCCAAGGAATTCACTACTGACAAAATGTGCTTTCTAAAGAATCGGCAACATGTCAGGAAACCAACTGTAGATAGTTGTTTTGTTCTGTCATTTTTTAAGGGGGTGCTCAGCAGAAGTGGGGGCAGGTTGCCTATTTTAGTATCATAATTCTTGTCATAAATTATCCTTTCAGAGTACTACAGAGTACTGAAAACTTGATTTCTTCCAATTTCAACGTTTTATTATTTTCAAAACGTGGTTCAAATAGATAGGCCAGGATCTGGGTCAGCACCTTCTCTACAGCATCACTGAGTTGCTTAGAACAGGGGGTGTCAAACTCAAAATGAAACCAGGGACCTGGAACCATACATAAGGATCCCTGTCGGCTGCAGATTACTTAAAAGACAACATATTAACATTAATATATTCCATTGTATTTTTATTTATTTCGTTAAATATTTCCCAATTACATTTTAATAAGGTTCAAGGCACACGGGGGAACGCTGCAAGCTAGCTATTTGTTTGATACCTCTGGCTAAAGCATGGAGACTTTAAGTGATTTGCCCAGGTTCCTCCAACCAGTGTGTATTAGAAATGGGATTTGAATCCAGGTCTTCCAGGTGGTGGTTTAAATGAATATTTATA
This sequence comes from Phascolarctos cinereus, assembly GCF_003287225.1. Taxonomy (NCBI): domain Eukaryota; kingdom Metazoa; phylum Chordata; class Mammalia; order Diprotodontia; family Phascolarctidae; genus Phascolarctos; species Phascolarctos cinereus. Next base: position 357,936,929 of record NW_027555847.1, read on the forward strand.
AGTTTATATTTTGACAAATTGAAAAGTAACTTGGTATACTAACTTTTTAGGCATAACAAGATTTCCTAATTCCTTTTTCAAAATAGAAACATGCTCACATGGCAATCTATACACATGCTACATATGTAGGGCTTTTAAAAAAAATTTATTTCCTACTCCCAACCCCCTTCCCCCATTCTCTTGAGAAGCTTTTTATTTTTTTTTCTTGAAGACAAGTTCATAGACTAGAGTATTTCCTGTCTACACGGTGGCTTTGAGCTCAAACAAAACTGACAAAAGACTGATTTATTTCCTAAGAGGGGGTCATTATAATCACTTCATAGACCAAGATGACATTCTTTCCACTTTGGCCTTAATCAGAAGAGATTACCAAAAAACAAAGCAGAGAACAAGATCAAGAGGAAGAAACATTTCAGCTGAGTACTGTGGGAGGATCTGAATGAATAAGATATGTCCTGACTTTTTTTTGTGGCCCTTGGGATCCCAAGAACCTGAATTTTGTTTGTATGTACGTACGTATGTATGTATGTATGTATACACACTTCTTTTTCTCATGCCTATTTACAACCACTACAAGCACCATCATATGGTGGGTAGCCTTACCTTTCTTTTGAAGATGACAATATGGTATGGGACAAGAAGCTTTAGAGTGGGAGTTGAGATGCCCAACTGAACTCTTTCATTTTGTAGATGACTAAAGCGATAAAATGACCTGTCCAAGGTCACCAAGCTATTCAGTGACAGTAGCTGGGCTTCATGATGACTAACCCAACATTCCTGTTGGCACACTATGCCTACACACTATATACCATACTATGCTACCTCCCTGTAAGGTTTTCAGTTCTAGTCCCAGCCCTACCTGTAACTACTTGAAAGAGGCAGCTAGGTGGTACAGTAGATAGAGCTCTGGGCCCGGAGTCAGAAAGAACTGAGTTCAAATCCAACCTCAGACACTTACTAGCTTTGTCATCTTGAGCAAATCACTTACTCTTGTGCAACAGTTTCCAGATCTGTAAAAATGGGTATAACAATAGCATCTACCTTCAAGTATCATACGTGAGGCTCAAATGAGATCTATAAAGAGCTTTGTAAACCTTAAATCATTATATAAATATATAATAAATATATATAAATATAAAAACATATGATAAAGTACTATATAAAATAAAGATGATAGGTGGCACTTCTAAAAGTAGTTGGTTACTTTCTTTCCTATCCAAGTAGGAGAAAATTGTGCATATCAGCTATGGCTATGTACAACGCTATAAATATATATTATAAATATAAATGCTATAAACTATCATGTAAAAAATAACAGTACTTTTAGCACTGTAACCTTGAGCAAATCACTTAACCCTGTTTGCCTCACTTTCCCCATCTGTAAAATGAGACAGAGATAGCAAACTACTCCAGTATCTTTGCCAAGAAAACTCTAAAAGGGGTCATGAAGAGAGGGACATAACTGAAAAATGACTGAATACTACTTAGGGAGCTGGCCTTGGAATCCTGGGGACCCAGTTAAAAGATTGCTTTTAGTCTCACATCCTGGCTAGGTGGTGGTGTTACCTGGGCAAGACACTTCACCTCTAAGTGCTGTGGGCAACTCTCTCCACTTCTAAGTTGCAGAGAAGATGCTGATCTACATATGATCTCCACAGGAAATTCTTCCCCTAGAGCTCCCCTTAATGAAATCACAGGTCTGATTTTTTTTTCTTAAGTCCTTTTACACTAACAAGGTAAAAGAGCCCCATTAAGGCCCAGCACTTGTATACTCTTGTATACTTGTATAACACTTGTATACTTATATAAAAATACTTGTATTTTTAAATATGGAAGCCTGGGACCTTCAAGGTAAAGGAGCCATTTTCTCAGTAATGGAAGGTAATTAAAGAGATCAGACTTTACATATCAAGAAAACAAAACTCCCCCTGAAAAGAACTCAAGTGCCCCAGAATAGTCTCCATCATCAATATTCTTCAAAATAATTCAACTCAACTCAATCCTCCAAGTTAAATATATTATGGGATATAAATATAATGGAATATTGTTAGGTAAGAAGACCCACAAATATGGTGAAAAGGAATCTGAAATAACAAGAGGAGAGGGGTAGAATAGAACCAAAAGAATGGATTTCACAATAATTACATCTATATAAGTTAAAAGTAAATGAGAATGAATGTATAAACAAAGGCTCCTGATAGATACTTGGAGTGAATGGAAATTCATTCATAGCATTTAAAGCTGGAAGGGGCCTCAGAAGCTATCTGGTCCAATGGTCTCATTTTTACAGATGAGGAAACTGAGGCCCATATGGAAAATGACTTGCCTAAGGTCACAAAAGAAGCAAGCAACAGAGGTGGTATTGGAATCCAGATTCTCTGATTCCTGAGTCAATACCCCTTCCACTGCACCATGCTGTTAGGATCCTTTATGGATAAGTTTTAATTAATTTAAATGTAAATAGTTACTAAGCAATTTATATTGGTTTTATTGATGTTCAATGTTAAGTTTTAAATAAGTCATTTAATTAAAAAAAAACATCCCTAGAAAAAACATTTCTTAAGGGCAGAAAGTTAATTCCAAGGAATACTCTAATGGTATAAAAATTTAAGTTTACATCCAACATAACAAAAGCTCTGGAGACCACTGCTATAAAATCTTCCTGCTATATATAAGCTGAGAGCCCAAGGTTTAGGAACTGTCTTCAAAATGTGAACTTATTTAAATCTATGCCTCCAAACCATCAGTCAGTAACATCCTTGGCTAACTACAGCCAAAAGAAGTCAAAAGGACAGAAAAAGCAGAAAATAACCAGCCCTGTAAGGGACATATGTCCTAATTTGTTTGTTTTTAAGAAAGGAGGTCTCCCCTTAGTTTAATGAATAACTTTTAGCACTGGAAGATTCACACATTCTTCTGGTTCACAAAGTCAATGCCAGCGGAAGTGGTCAATTTTAACATTTCGAGAAAAAATTATGAATTATGCCAAGGTCAAGTCACTTTTAAAAAAAAGCATATTACGATGCCTTGCAAAAACAAGGAAGGGATTATAAATCTAAGTTCCAGGCATGGAAACTCCCTTGTATGGACAGGGAAAAAACACGGTGGCAGAACAATTACATTCCGATGCTACCACAACACTTTTTTTTAAAAAAAAGTTTAAAACACACACACACACACACACACACACACACACACACACACACACACACACACACACACACACACACATGCCAAGCCCAAGTGTAGAGAGCATATTTTCAGCAAGATGGGGCAGTCTTAAAATCAGTAGCACTGTAGCAGCTTCAGCTCAAATTTCCTTTCAGGCCAGAAGACAATTGGAAGGATCTTTTACTCAATCACAGGGACTGCTTGCATGCAAGAGGAGAGCAACTGAATAATTAATTGGCCCCGGAACCCAAGGGCTAAAGGTGTGCCAGGAGGACTCCCGGATGAAAACTAAGACGGAAATTCTGCTCAAGGAAATACAGGACTTCTGGGAGCACATCTGTGCACCCAGTTAAGAGAAACAATTTCTACGGGCTTTGTAGTTTTCTTCCTACTTCTAATAGCTTAAAATAAACAAGAGAGCCAGAATAAACAGAAAGCAAAGGGAATATGAAGAGTGTTTAAAATTTTTGATATGTTGTGTTTTTATATCGCCTTCATTTCCAAACAGACCTCTACCCCCTTTTCCTACTGAGTGACTTCCAACCTTGTAACAAATAATTTAAAAAAGGGGGGCGGGAAGTATTTCAGTAAAACTAAAGAACATATCAACTAAACATGAATACATGCAATGTAGCACACCAGCAGACCCCTTAATCTGCAAAGAGGAGGTACATTTTTTTCCTCTCTTCTTGGGACCAAGCTTGAATATCATAATTACAGAATGTTTAGTTTTTATTACTTTGTTGTCGTTCATTCCATTTACATTGTTGTAGTTGTGTGTATTTTTCTTTGTTCTGTTCAACTTTGCATCATTTCATGTATCACTTCATATTCACTGTTTCTTAGGATACAGACATATTTCATGGCCTTTTGTTGAGTCATTCTCAAAGCAAAGCATCAACTTTATAGTGCTTTACTTCCACAAAAAAAAAGTGATGCTATGAATATTTTGTCATATGTGAGACCTTTCATTCTATCTCTGACCTCCTTGGGGTACGTGCCTAGCAATTGAATATTAAGGACAAAAAGTATGCATATTTAAGTGATTTTTTCCCCTTTAACATTATTCCAGCTAATTTACAGCTTTAACAGTATTATTAGTTGTAACTTTCTTTGTACAACACATCCAACATCGGCTATTCTCATCTCTGGTCTTCTTTGCCAATTATTTAAGATTGTAACAGAAGGTAAATAAGTTCTTACAGGTATCTTCAAGATGGAAGTTGGAGTCTGTCTCATTCAAAATAAAAAGCCCTAAAAGAAAGGATAGAGGAGTAGAACCGTCTGTGAAGAAAGTATGCACATCTTTATGTGAATCCATGAACCCAAGAAGGAAAAGGACAGCAGACAACAACTGGATAAGGATAAAAGGAAAAAGAAACGTAAATGATATCATTGTGGGACCTAACTAGAGACTGTCAAGCCAGACAGAGAAAAGGAATATAACTTCCTCAGGAAGAAATTTGGCAGAGTTGACATGAAGTAATAAAGTTCCCATAGATCGCTGGAATCTCTCTATCACCAGGGCAAGGGCAACACAAAGTGATACCAGAGATTCAACTTTTGATGACGCTGGATTCCTTATCTAACTATCTATCTGTGTGTGTATACATACACATATATGTATTAATATATGGTAAATTTAATATAATTAGTATATTAATGCCATTATAATACCATGTTATGATTATACTAATTATATATTAGTTACAGTAATATGTTGCATTATTTTGCGTCGCATTTTTAAATGTGTGTGTGTGTGTGTGTGTGTGTGTGTGTGTGTGTAGATGTGTTTGTGTATTCTCTCCCCCTACCTCACTCATCACAGTATCTCCTCATGGATGTCCAAATGTGCTTGCTCCTGGGCAGCGAGCAGAATTGGTACGGGTAGAGACACCACAGTTTTCTTTACCACTATTCTCTAGAACACATCAATGCATACTAATGGGACATAACTGAAGCTCCACCCCCCCTACCTCCCCAACCATGCTAGGCTGCTACATCCACAAGTAAGCCTCACCCATCTCAGTCTAGTCTCAAGAATCTCTTTCTGAACACCAAAGAACTGGGGTGGGTGGCTTTGTCCACAGGCAGCCTTAGTCATACCTGCTGTTTCCCAGACATACTCTGGCTAGTGAAAACCCAAGCACCAATGACATTTGCCAGCCTCACCCCTGCTGCCCCCAGTAGACACACTACAATGGAACCCACAGGGAAGAGGCTCCAGAGAACACCAAAACGTGCTCAAACCTGTGCATGTATCTTCCTGCCTTTGGGCTCTACTGAACTTTTCCCCTAACCAGGTAGGGATGCCGATGGCACAGAGGAGAGAAAGCTGGTTTTGGGATCAAGAAGATCTGAGTTGAAGATCCTTTTCTGAAAAATCCTGGTTTGGGAATTCTAAAAAATTCTGGCAAGACATTTCCTTTCTAAGGGTAAGATCTGCATTAGTAGAAGGACTTTGCTCAATGGAAATTCCTTAATGATAATGAAGATTAGATCTCATTTTGAAAAACACTGACTTTCATGGACATCTTTGGAAGACTTATTCTCTAAAAACAGACTCAACAAATTCCTTTCTTGCCTTGCTGAGCATTTCATCTCTCAGTAGGGAGAAAAAGCAAAGATGATAATGTTACTACAAACTGAATTGAGGTGACACTTGAAATGACACAAACTTAGGAGAAAGCAATGATGCTCTCTTGGAATTCATAATATTGAAAGAGGGGAGCTCTAGACAAGACACATGCCATGAAATTGAGGAAAGAAATTAAGTGAACAGCTAGGTTCCCTGCTGTACAGAAATCCAGAAGATGCCGTGTAGCTCCCAATCACTACTCTAAAGTGAATTCAATCCAACAAGTTTTTACTAAGCACTCACTATGGTGCCCTGTGCTCTGACAGGCTCTGGGGATATAAAAATCTGCCTGGCCTCAAAGGGTTTTCATTCTATACTGTTTCTGTCTACTTCCCCTGGCATCATGTTCTGGACCCTACAGATTCAAAGAGCAAGCTCCAGTTCTGGCCATGCCAGTAACTCTCTGGGTGACCTTGGCTAGTTGTAGAGGTCCACTTTGTGTCTCAGCTTTCTCATTTGTCAATGGGAATGACAAACCCTGCCCAATGTACCTCAGAAAGCTATTTTAAAGGCTAAATGAGAGACATTACAAGTGCTTTGACAAAGCATAAGAATGTTTAGTATCATTATTAAAGTGGCAAAATCATCCCCATCCTCTTCTACTTCTGCCATCCTCTCAGCTCATCCTCACCCCTCTCCCCAACAGTCATGACTGGAGTGGAAGGGGCAGTGAATAATCAATGCCACTCTCACTCCCGCCTTGGTGAACCAGGCCCCATGTCCTCACCCAGACCACCCGGATAAGAATCATGAGACTAATACAACTACATTCAGAGATTCAGCAGCACCACACGATAGAGCGAGCAATGGATGAAAGTCAGTCAAGAACTTATTAAGTGCGTACTGTGTGAATCCCAAGCTCAGCCACTCCTTCTCTAGCTGTGAAAACTTAGGAAAGTCAACATCTTAGAGCCTGGATTTCTTCATAATAATACACACATTATCTCAGTTTTTCCTGTGAAGAAATCATTTTATAAAACTTATATATAATGTATAAGTTATATAAATTAGTTATTAATGCTATTATTTACTGAACTTTTTTCTCCACCTATAAAATTTGGATCATATACCCCCATTTCCATGAAGTAGACCTCTTCCTCCTCAAATTTCTCATACGTTTTGCTTGCACAACTATTTTCTTCTCTCACACATGTGTCACTTACACCACAGTTACTTGTGAACATGCCTTTCCCTTCATTGGACAGCCCACTGAAAGCGGTGACTACCATACCTACATTTTTATTCCCAGCAGTCTTGTGCATAGCACACCCTTAATAAATGTAACATATTATTTACCAGATTCCTGACACATAGTGGGTTCTAGCAAGGTGCCACTACCTCTTCATGATCCCTATGTCCCTCTATATAGGTAAACATAGATTACTGGAGGCAGGAGGGAGTCAGAAGCAAAAACAAAATAAAAAAATAGCCAAGAGCATTCCTCCTTGCAGAAGCTGGGGGTGGCAGTATGGTAATACTCAGATTTCACAAACTGTAATAATGGTAACTCACATTCCTATATAGCTTTAAGGTTTAGTCTGGCAGGACTACAAGAAGGAGATAACACCCAAGACACTATCTCCTATCTCCAAGTCTTTGTACTGCCTGTCCATCAGAATGGTTTCCGCTTCACAGAATTCCTTGTTTCCTTCAAGAATTTGGTCAAAGGCCACCTTCTCCCTGAAGTGGAGTTGGAGTAGATGGCCCAAGGTCTGATCCAATTATAATTCTGTGAACTATAACATTCAGTCAATAAGCATGTGTTGAATGCCTGCTGAACACTGGAGATACAATTAAAGGCAAAAACCAGTTCCTCCCCTCAAAGAGCTCACACTCTAATGGGGAGACATTATATAAACAACTGTGTACTAACAAGATATATACAGGATAAAGTGGCGATAATCATCAGAGGGGAAGCACTAAGATTAAGGAGGACACGTTAAGGATGGACTAAGGATGATCATGGACGTTCAGTACGCCATTTCAGCTGCACAGGGGGATACTCAAATCCTGAATCCACTCTGTACAACATCCCAAGTCAATAGGAAATGAGATGAGTGAGAAGCCCATCTAAATCGACCACTCTTTAGCCTTCTTCTTACAGGAAATGCAGGACAGGCAATGAGAGGCAAGGGATGAGAATAAGGAATAGCAGATACTCTTAAGGGACAACTGAGGCCCACTGCCTTAATCCACAATGCTAGCTGTTGTTCATCCTTTGTTTTCAGAGAGGACCAATGACGTTACAGGGTCATGTCTTAAGTTGTGCGTGAACTGGATTTAAGTGAGGCAGAGCTGCACAAAGTCATCAACCTCACTCTCTCTTCCAGAGTCACTGAAGCCCAATGGCAAGACAAAAGTCAGGACGACTAGCGATGGCCCAGGATGCAGTGGATGACCTTGGAATCTTCACTGTCTGACGGAGCTCTAAGGGCTCCACAGCACTTACTTCAGCTGCCTTCATGGCCACTGGAACAAACTGTTCTCATCTGCCCATTCCACCAGGGAAAGTCTTTACATGTTTGCAATAGACATCCCCGTAACTCATGGATGGGTTTGAGGCCTGTTGGGTACCCTCAACCTGGTTTAGCCCATCTGCCAAGATGGTTTTACCAGGGCATGGTCACTGCATGTGCTGTATCTGTGTGGAGCCACAGATGAGAGTTGGGTGGGAGGCAGACACCAAAGGTGGATGAGCAGCCCTGAAAAGGGCTTGATATGCCCTCACACCAGAGGTATTAGTCCTTCCTGAACACTCCATACATCTCATGATGCTAGGACTAACCCAGGTAAACCCTGGATGCTTTCCAACACCTGCCTGAAAAGCTAGCTTCACCTGCTAATATATCTTTTCCAAATTAATGTTCCAGACAGGCCAAAGTGAGGTAGAGTTGAAAGAAGGTGAGACAATTGCCCTCATAATTTTTTTTTAAAATTAAGCTGTGCAATGTGTTTTTTAAGCTCCACTGGTTACTAAAGTGGTTTAGAAGCAGTCATATGATTTTAATGTGAACTTTTAAACACTGTCTGCTTTGTATTAAGAGTCTGGGGAAAGGACTGCAAAAGAGACATACTGACCTAAACCCTGAATATTTATTAAATGTTTATGCATGCAAGAATCATGCTGATCCTGAACAAAAATTAAAATAGTACAGGGGTTCTTATCCTGGGGTCCACAGACCCTTGGTCTTCAAATAGATTTCAGGGGGGCCTGTGAACTTGTATAGGAAAAAAATTATACTTTTTAAAAAAATAATCTTTGTTTTCCTTGTAATTCTATGAATTTTATTTTATGCATTTAAAAATATCCTGAGAAGGGGTCCATAGGCTTCCCAATTCTGACAAAGGGGTCTATGATACAAAAAGAGGTTAATACTCTACTCTAGAAAGATATTGTCCTCATTTCCTTTTATAATGTGAAGAAAGGACAACACTGATCCTGGTTTTTTGCGGGCAGCAAACAAGAAAATCATCCCAATGTAAAAATACTCAAGCATTGCAAAGCTGGAGGCTTCCAACCCCAAATGGAAAATCTGGAGTCACAATAATGTTTAATTATTCAGGTGTGAGGCTTAACTACAGAGAAACCTGTCTCACAGTCCCTGTCCGCTAGTCAAGATTATTATTAAATTATCAGACGCACATCTGCTTCACTGAGGAGCTATAAAGCTTTCTTCATCTCACACCTGTTGTCCAAGTTCCTCAGGCCCTAGCCTCCTTTCTTTTCCTTTTTTTTTTTAGCTAGACAATGGGATTAAGTGACTTGCCCAGGGTCGCACAGCTAGTAAATGTCAAGCAAGTGTCTGAGGCCGCATTTGAACTCAGGTTCTCCTGACTCCAGGGCTGGTGCTCTATCCACTTCGCCACCTAGCTGCTCCCCCAGCCTCCTTCTACTCTTATCATGTCAGTTTCAGAAACACAGTCCAAGGGCCTCTCAGCCCTACTAATATAAGGATATTTTAGAAGTATGCAGATGATTTAAACATTAAGATGGTGAGCATTCCCAGGGGAAACTGTATCTATTATTGTACCCCATCAAAAATGGCCTGAGCTGTCCACACTGATAACTGAATGGCCCAAGAGCCAAGGCAGGTTCCATTTTGTCTCAGTACAATGAAAATAAGGGCAAGCCCAATGCTACCTCAGCAGCACCAATTACCCAGGCTAAGGAGTGGAGAGGTGGCATGGTATAATCATAATAATATTTATGGAGCACTTTAAGGTTTTCAAAGTGCTTTTTACATATATTATCTCATTTGATTCTCACAACCATCCTGGAAAGTAGGTGATATTATTATTCCCATTTTGCAGAAAGGGAAACTGAGGCAGACAATGGTTAAGTAACTTGCCCAGGGTCACAGGGCTGGCTAGTAAATGCCTGAGGTGAAGCAGAATTTGAACTCAGGTCCTCCTGACTTCAAGGCCAGTACACTATTCAGTATGTATCTCTACCCATTAGAATGGAGAAAAAGGACCCAGACACTTACTTCCCTTTCCCAGAACATTAACAACCAAACAGTACAACAAACCTGAGGCTGGATAACCAGGGCTCAGGTGTGCTTGTCTCAATTCTTTTTTTTTGGCTAGGCAATGGGGTTAAGTGACTTGCCCAAGGTCACTCAGCTTGTAAGACTTGTCTCAATTTTATTTTTTTTTATTTTTAGGCAATTGGGGTTAAGTGACTTGCCCAGGGTCACACAGCTAGTGTCAAGTGTTTGGTCTGAGGCTGGATTTGAACTCAGGTCCTCCTGATTTTAGGGCCAGTGCTGTATTCACTGCACCACCTACTTGCCCCGCTTGTCTCAATTCTTAAGAGAATAGTAAAAGCTGGTTACGAACCATAACTCTCCTATTCTTCAATTTCTCTGATAAAATAGAGATAGCAACACCAAACTATTTTTCTAAGTGTATGCTGAAAGTTCAGGCAGGTTGTGAGAGGATGAAATCATGTATTCAAAGACTTATACAAATGCAAGCTATCAATCAATTTACGGCCAAAACAATTTCAATCAACAGACTGAATATCGTTCCCTTGGCATCTAGCCAAAACACTATATAAAGCATGTGAATTAGCTACATGATTTTCCCGCCTCCCACTTTGATCACCATTTATTGGGAGTTCCTGAGAAAAAGCCTTGGAAAGTTCCAACGTACTATACAGTACATGGACAGCAGGCTGAGGGTGAATTGGTAGAGGGTTAAAGAAACCTCCACTTCTCATTAATAATTCATTCATGAACCACCATTTCTAAACCATGCTGCCTCTACTCCTGCCATCATCCTCTTGTCTCTACTTCTACCCTTACCCTCCCCCTCAATCTTTTGACTGTGCCCCTGGAGTCACTCTGGGCTCTGATAGATGAACTTCCCCACCACCATTTCCAAACTATGGGAGCCTATGCCCCACCATCAGCCTTTTCCCTTTCTCCTATGTGTTGTCTTCTTCCTATTAGAATGTAAGCTCATGAAGAGTAGAGACTCTCTTGCTTGCAGATCACAGCACAGTACTCAGCATAAAGTGTTTAATAACTTTTATCTAAGTACTGAATAAGTTAAAGAAAAACAATATGTAAGTTATAGGAATGCAGTTCTCATGTAAGAAGAAATAATGGTACTGATTAATAATATAACATCTAGATGAAAATTAGAGAAAAGCATTAGTTATTTCTCTCTCTCTCTCTCTCTCTCTCTCTCTCTCTCTCTCTCTCTCTCTCTCTCTCTCTCCCTCTCATTCATTAATTCAACAAATGTGTTAAAAGCCTAGTAAGATCCTAGATCCAGAACTGGAAGGTGCCTCAGACGCCACATATTTCAGCCTGCTCATTTTATAAGAAAGGAAATTGAAGCCCAGAGAGGTCAAGTGATTTTCCCAGGGTCACAAAGAAAGCATTATGTGCAGAAGACAGTGTTAGGAAATGGAGAAGATAAAAAGCTTTAGATAATACACAGTCCTTGCCTTAGAAAGTTAACCATCCAGTAGGGCGAGTACCATTGCAGAGCCTTGTAATGGAAGAATATATATAAAGTATGATATAACACAAGTAAAGTACCATATAAATCTCAATTATTATTGCATAACAATGGCATTCCACATTTTTAAAAATAAATAATGGTGATACAGTCAATTGAGGTATTAGTTGTCCTTCATCTGTCAATATGATTTTTTTTCCTTTTTCTTCTTCAGATCTACCCTAAGGTTCACCCTCCCCCCCACAAACTGGTTAAATTGGTTACAAGAGGGGAGCTCACTCAGCCCAAAGTAGATACAAGGGATGGGGCACTGGGCACATGTGGGACCAACAGAGTCCAGTCCAAAGTGAGGATGGAGGGAACAGTTAATGACTGCCCCTGGTAGTCTTTGAATTATGTGGAAAATTATGGGGAAAAACAGGGATACCACCCAGGGAAAGCTCCAACTGTGAATCCTGGTTTCCAAACAGCCCTACCCTGAGCTTTGACTGGGGGAGTCAGTGAAAGGCAAGAGGGGTCCTCTCTCTGAACTTCACCTTCTACCCTTCCCATTCTTTCCTTCTCTCCTCTCAGAGGCTATAATCTATGATAGCAGAGGGAAGCCCTTTAAAAACAGGTTTTTTTGGTTTCTAGTTATTATTACCATAAGGATCCTTTCTAAAAGCTTGTGAATATGAATCCACTTTCAGGTTTGTGAATTTTCACACAAGTATAGAGCTCAGAGAGATACAACCTTCATCAAAGGGTTATAAAATATTCTTTTCTTTTTCTTTTTTCTCCTTAAAACTTAGTCTCTCTATCTCTCCCAGGCTGGAAGGGCAGGTACCACTCACAGGCCTAACCACACAGGAGCTTTAATCTGTTACATTTCCAGCCTCAGCTAGTTCATCTCACCTTAGGCATCTTGCTGGCCCCAGCTACCAGGGGCTCACCATAGTAACACCAAATTTAATGCAGATTCCCAACCAGCTTAGCCCATTGCAGCTCAGAACTTCCAAGCTCAAGAGGTTTATCAGCCTCAACCTTTCTGTAGCTGGGATTATAAGTGTAGGTTTTTCAAACAGAAATGTAGGCTTTTCAAACTCTCTGAATTGCATACAGACTTAGAAAACCACAAATTAACATTATCTATACTGTACTGTACTTTTAGTTAAATATTTCTCATTTACATTTTTATCTGGTTTGCCATCCGTGACACCTGTGCTATGAAGTAATCTGTGACCCAAATTCCTCAGGCTTCAGCCTTTTTCTACTTTCACCCCAACAGTTTTAAAAACAAACACAGTTTATCCATAAAAATATATTTAAAAAACCCCCACGGTCCCAGGGTACTACATTCTACTCCTTCTGTTAGATCTCTTTCTTCTGAGCAAAGAATATACTTCTACTGCCACACTCTGGTAATAAATCCTATCCTACCAAGTCCAAACCATCCTATGAGATACTGATCTGCTTGTGTAATTTTTAAAAATAAATTTACTGATAACCTTGTTTTTACATCACCTATATTTCCCCACTATATTTTTCACTCCATCCCCTCTCGGGCAGCTATCCTTTATAATAAAGGATGAAGCAACAAAGAAAACAGTTCCAAAAAATTAAAAAACGTAAAAATTCTGGGTTATATGTAGTATTCCACACCCCTGGTCCCTCACTTTGGCAAAGGAGAGGGGGAAGGTGAAGGCATCTTCTCAGGTCTCTAGGGCATTACAATCACATACGTTGCCTGGGCATTACAATTGCATAGCATTCAGTTTTGACTGTTTCGTTGTTGATCTTTCTATTTACATTGTGGTACTCATTGTGTATGCTGATTTTCTGATTATACTTTCTTCAATCTGCATCAGTACAAGCAGGTCTTTCCACGATTCTCCATGTTCAACATGTTTATCATTTCTTACAGCACAGTAATATTCCATTACATCTGTGTACCATATCTCATTTGAGCAGCTAGGTGATGCAGTGAATAGAGTGCTAGCCTGGAATCAGGAAGACCTGAACACAAATCCAATCTCAGACACTCTAGCTGTGTGACCATGGACAAGTCACTTAACCCTGTTGGTCTCAGTTTTTCTCATCTGTCAAATGAGCTGGAGAAGGAAATGGCAAACCACTCCAACATCTCTGCCAAGAAAACCCCAACTGGGGCCACAAAGCATCAAACACAACTGTAATGATGGACCACCACCACCATTGCCACTTTGGACAGTCACCAGCTTAAAAAAAAATTCTTTGCAAAATAGTCTTTTCGGGGGCAGCCAGGTGGCGCAGCGGATACAGCACTGGCCCTGAAGTCAGGAGGACCCGAGTTCAAATGTGACCTCAGACCAAACACCTGACACTGACTAGCTGTGTGACCCTGGGCAGGTCACTTAACTCCACTGCCTAAAAAATTAAAATAAAAGTCTTTTGGGTAAAGTGCTTGTGTCTTTTCCCCCTGCTTGATTTCTCAGGGCCCCAATTTCCTCCTATATGAGAATAATAATAGTTATAAGAATATATAGAATATTATAAGAATAATACCAGCATGGACTTCACAGAACTTTCATAAGGATCAAATAAGGCAACAAGTACTTTATAAACTTTGAAAAGCTCTGTACCTGTGAGTTATTATTATTATTAATCTACTTTTCACATATTTCAATTTCTTTTTTCTTTCCTTTTTTTTTTTTTAAGGTAATTGGGGTTAAGTGACTTGCCCAGGGTCACATAGCTAGTAAGTGTCAAGTGTTTGAGGCCAGATTTGAACTCAGGTCCTCCTCACTCCAGGCCTGGTGCTCTATCCACTTCATTACCTAGCTGCCCTTCTTTTGCAGAGAAGTACAGGCAAAATCACAAAAGACAGACTAATGATATGATCATCCAGGGGAAAACTGTACTCTAAACCTTCCAAAGAGTAATGACATTTGCCTAAGTCATGTATACTTTTTTATACAACAAAGAAAAAAAAACAGCTCTAAGATTCCTTAAGACTTTGATCCCAATTTGCATTTTGGGTCTCCCTCCTCCACACCCTTAAAAAAAAAACAAGTCTGACAACTTCAATTCTAGGTTTTCCACTCTTCTTATTTCACTAAGCCAAACTACTCTTCAACAGCTAATTAAGAATCTGTTTAGAGAAGCTCAGCAGAATTAGAATTGGTTAAAGCCATAGTTTTCCCATGATATCTAAGTTGTTATCTGTCAATCATCTAAGGAAATTAGGGAAAGAAATATAAGTTCCAAAATACAGGCATTTGCTTGGTTAGGTAAATATTATACTTCCCATGGGGAAAGGGAAAAAAGGCATGGGCATTTTACCCAAAGGACTATTTTGCAAAGATTTTTTTTTTAAGCTGGTGACTATCCCTTATTAAATCAAAAAGTTCTTCTGATGCTTCTAAAAGCTTAGTTGCTTCAGAAACTATTTTAGCCTAATGATTCCCTGTCCCAACTACCACCAGATGATCAGTGTAGGCTTGGCTTGGGGTACTCAGATCAGAATGGGAGAGAAAATAATGGTCAAGGCACCTTCCAAGGTTACTGTTTAAATATCAACTTAAATATAAATGTTGGAGTTATCAACTCTACCCATCTTCTTCACTCTTATTCCCAGTTAATCACCAAGGCCAGTCAATTCACATAACCTGCTATCTGTCCCTTCTTTTCCACTGCTGCTGTCATCCTTCAAGTCTAGGTCCCTGACACCTTGTGCCTCAGTTATTGCAATGACCTCTCCCTGGTCTCACAGATTCTGGTTTCTCAACCTTCTAATGCATCTTATACCATACCAGCAAACAAATCTTCCTAAGACACTGTATTCATCATGTCAGTTCCCTGCTCAAATGCCTTCAATGATTCTCTACTGACTGCCACATTAAATCTCAACTCCCTTGCCTAGTTTTCTGGGCTTTACAGGGTCTGGCCCCACCCCTACTTGTCAAACCCTATTTCCTGCCATTCCCCAACAGGAACCATCTGCTTCTGTTATACTGGCTATCCTCCCTCTCCACCTCCTCCTTACTGCCAATTTCTCTCTCTGACCCACACAATGTTCATTTCCCTGCTCATACTGTTCCCTTCATCTCTGGAGTTCTTAAGCTAGGGTCCATGAACTTTTAAGAGAATATTTTGATATTGTTACTTCAATGTAATAGGTTTCCTCTGAAATTCTATGTATTTTATTTTATGCATTTAAAAATGTTATTCTGAGAAAAGGTCCACAGGCTTCATTAGACTGTCAAAGGGGTTCACAAAAAAAAAGTTTATCCCTATCGTATCAACATGCCTTTTCTATCCATCTGGGTCCTACCCATCCATCAAAGTCTAATATCATGAAGGCCTTCCCTGATTATTCAGGTGATTATGAAAGGAGGGGGAGACAGGCCAGAAGAAGCTAGGCCCTTCAGTGCCATTATGTCTAAGAGCCAGAAGCTCAACTTGGACTCTATCACTGTGCAGCTACTAGAAGGATGGGGCATGTGGACAATCCAGAACATACAAATGACAGAGATCAAGATTCCCAAGACTCAAGTACTGGGAGATCATCCTGAACCATTCCATCTTCCTGGAGGCTCCAAGCAAAATGGCCCAAGATCTATCTGCAGTATAGCCAGGGCAATGGCCTGCTCAAGTCTGTTCTATAATGGGAGCTTCCTCCCTAAGAGCAACTAATTCTTCATGGGTGTTTTTTGGACTGGGCCAAACTATCCTCGGAAAGCATCTGTCCACTATTGCTGGTCAATAAGATGTAGTACCCCAAAATGCTTTTCTACTTTAGGGCAACTATGAGTGTGCTGGCATCAACTCCATCTATGGCTTCTCCAGTGAGTGCAAAAGACACCAAAGCACTGAGCAGTAGAAAATACTCACTGCCTGTTTCACCTGCCTCTTCATTCCAGGCAATGCAGAAGGAGACTGAATTAAACCAGAATTTAGGAATACCTTAGGGGCCCAACCTGTGTCAATTGACACTGCATTTTTTTTTAATCCATATGGCAATGAAAATAGAACTAGTAGGATGAAAATGTTTATTTCAAAGTAAAGTTACAACATCTGCTTTTAATTACTTGTATTAAAAGCACATTTGCACAAATAGGAGAAATTATAGTAAGATCATAAAGAATTATTTAAAAATTCTTCTATCATTTGACACAATTGGTCCTTCTAGTTAATAAAGTCTTTCAGGGACAGCTAGGTGGTGAAATAGATAAAGCTCTGGCTTTGGAGTCAGGAGGACCTGAGTTCAAATCTGGCATCAGACACTTGACACTTAGTGGCTGTGTGACCCTGGGCAAGTCACTTAACCCTGATTGCCTCACCAAAAAAAAAAAAGGCAAATACAGTTTTTCATTAGACCTACCCCTTTCCTGGGCAGCTAGATGCCTCAGTGGATAGAAGACAGGGCCTGGAGTTAGGAAGAACTGAGTTCAAATTTAGCCTCAAACACTTACTAGCTGTGTGACCCTGAGGAAGTTACTTAACCTTGTTTGCCTCAGTTTCCTCATCTGTAAAATGAGCAGGAGAAGCAATCGGCAAACCACACCAGTATCTTTGCCAAAGAGTTGGACATGACTGAAAGGACTGAACACAACTCCTTCCCTACCAGTACCTATGAAAAAATACTAAATAAACTGACACAGTTTTTACTTTTAATTCAAAAAACATTTATTAGGCACCTCACCTACTATCTGTAAAACGCTATGCTAGTCACTGGATAAAGGCGAAGAGACAGAGTTATCACACTGCAGCAGGAAAAGTGTTTGATTTTGGAGTCAGAAGATTTGAGTTCAAATCCAAACTTTCTACCTGTGTGACCTCGGGCAAGTCACTTAACCTTTCAGGACCTAAATTTCCTCAACTGTACAAGATGAACTCTGAAAACTATACTCTGAAGTCCCTTCCATCTCTAAATCTGTGGACTTACAAATCTCTAGTTCTTAACATTTTATATAAATTATGTAAAGTAACTAAGTCTAAAAAAATTCAAGAGCAGAAAGTTCTAGAAAGCAGAATATTTAAAACAGGCTTCTGCTAAATACATAGCATATCACACACAGGCCACCCAATATATTATGAGTTTTAACAGGAAGATTCTGATAATGCAGTTGGCTGGCATCCCTGAGTGGCTCAGCTTTCCCATCCGATGATCTAGCAAGAAACTTATCATTTAGGTTAATGTAATCCAGCATGCTGTAACATGCTTACCAGCTCAAATGTTTGGGAATTGGGTTGGTAGCCAAAATGAAAAAGAGAAAAATTATTAGGAGAAAAGAAAAAAAAATAAAAGTTTCTGAAGCTCAGTATAGAAATTTTTTTTTTAATTCCCCCTAGGGGGTTGGTTTTTCCTCAGACTTTTTCCTTAGCCTTGCACATAAATAATAAATAAAAAATGCTTGCTGATTGATTGGTTTTCATTGTGAACCATTTCCAAGAAGAGACAGATATGTAAAACAGACAACAAAACCCTTTCTAAAAACATGTCCGGAGTGAGAAAAAATCATCAGCAAAACACTCTCAGTATTGGAGAATGTTCATCCAAACACCAACAAAGGCAACACCTGGTTGTATGGCTGTTTTCTTCTGTTCTCACATTATAAAAATCCCCAATGCTCCCCAGCCAACCAGAAACTTAGGCAATCCAAGACAAATGGAAGAATTAGACATCAAGATCTTCCACAAAGAAAATCTAGAGAAGCATCTTTTCCAGACATCCCTTTGAAATTGAAAACATTTTCATTAAAACAATAAAAACTATTCTAGTGTCTAAGAGGCCTGGCATGCCAAGAAAAAAATCAATTTATCATTAAATGAAGGTAGAGAAGGGAGACAAGAAGGAAATTCTACCAGGGTTCATGACTGACTGCATGTTTACTTATTCTTTTCTCCTCCTGTTCCCAAGTGCACCTTTAACTGACAGCAGACCAGATCCATCTAGTGTAAGCTCCCTGAGTTCACAACTATTTACCAAAAGTTAGCATCCTCTCTCTCCCCTTTTCTCTCTTTCCCTTCCCTCTTCTCTCTCCCCTCCAACTTTCTCCCACGTTTCCAAAGAACCAACAATGAAGAATGCTACCTATGTCTGGATAGAAAGGTGATGGACTAAATATGCAGAATGACACACATTTTTAGACAATATGGGAATCTGTTTTGCTTGACTATTATTATTTGTTTCAAGGGTTTTTTCTTTTCTTTTTTTTTCAATTGGGGTAGGGAGAAGTAAAAGGGAGAAATATTTTTGATAAATAAAAAAAATTAATCTAAAATAAATTTTAAAAGAGAAGCAATGGCTAGAGCTTTTGTGGTCTCAAAGGGCTAGAAACTAAAGGGCTGGTTATCCAGCTATTGGGGAATGGCTAAACAAGTTCTGGTGCATGAAATGTAATGGAATATCACTGTGCTATAAGAAACAATAGAGAAGCAAGGCAAGACTTTAATGAATAGATACAATGGGGAGTGAAGCAGAACCAGAAAAACAACACATACCACAACCACAAGCAATAACAAAAATGCACATGGAAAGAATAAGAAAACAACCAAAAGTGAATGCAATATTATATCGACCAAGTGTGGCCCCAGAGAAGACATGTGAGAAGATACCTTGCCCTTACATACTTCTTTACAGAAATGGAGGCCATGGATATGGAATCTTGTTTATGATATGAGATTTTTCTATATTTTGGTTAGCTTTGCTGAACTTTCTTCTTTATTATCTGGGATGGATCTTGGGTGGTGTGGTGGTGGTGAAAGAGGGAAATGGGAAAAGTAGCTAAAAATACAAAAGACATTAATCAAAATTTATTTTTCAAAAATAACTCATTCAACACATGTATTCACAAAATGAGGAATACCTGCATTCAGAAATCCCTTCTCACATCCACACAGTGTTTTAAAGTTTATAAAAGGTTTTTCCTTAAAAAAAAAATGCTGTGAGGTAGGCATGACCAGAACCACTGTTCTTGTTTTACTTAGTATTTGTTTTCTTTGGGCATTTACAGAAATGATAAACAATGATCACTCTTGAAGGAAATGCCAGAGAAGACCTAAAAAGGATACCACGAAGGTCAGCAAACTTGGACTGTGGCAGCAAAATCTCTCTGGCTCATTAAGATTCTTAGTAAGTATTAAATTCCTTAACCAAAAGGCTTTACTGCTATCCCGCTTAGAAAAATAATAATCAGCTTGGGCTTCCGAGTAACCCAGAAATGTGTACTGGCTGATATTTTTATGGAATAAGAATTGTCTTTAGTTTCCTGAAAGGGTTCATAATTCAGAAATTCCATCTCCCAGTAATAAAATTATAAACACAGCAAGTAAACTCTGAAGCACTCTATCACCTCAACAGAATTTGAGTCAGTTTTTCAAGATTTACTGCAAAGCTCTCTCTCTGAACCCCATTTCTCAACCCTAACCTCCACCCCTCAAGGCACAAAAATTGGCATTTACAGAGAAATACCAGAAGTCTGAGCATTTTATTAGCCAAGGGAAATCCCAACCTTCTTGGCTCCATTTCTAATGATGACAGCTAGTTTTCCACATTGAATCATATACTAGCTGCTGCAAATATTTAAAGGGGGGAGGCACACTTTCAAACTATAATCATAAAATGCATAAATAATTATGATTTAAAACTTTCTGCTCATTTTTATAAGGCCAAAACTAAAACAGTCATTTAAAATATTGCAATGCAAGTAGAGTGCTTCTCTTAAAATACTTTCAATGCCGTGCCAAGAGTAATCTCCAGGGTTTCTCCAGTATCACCAGTTTGTATTTCAGGTACAGTTTATACGAAAGTCTACCTATTTTAGAAATAAGCATGACCCCTTTTTCTCTTGTCTCATCCACAAGCCCTACCTCAAATCCCATGTCCTTCATGAATGCATCCTGATGACTCCAGCCCTAGGAAACTGCCTCCCTCCCTGAATTCTCATAGCCTTTATAGTCTATGCCACACAATGTACAACTGTTGATTATATGACCTCAATAGCTCCTTCTGGAATTTTAACATTCTATGCTGCCCCATTTTCTGCAATTGGATTGTCTCAGTTTTGTTTTTTTTTTTAAGTAAGGCAGTTGGGGTTAAGTGACTTGGCCAGAGTCACACAGCTAGGAAGTACTATGTGTCTGAGGCTGGATTTGAACTCAGGTCCTCCTGACTTCAGGGCAGGTGCTCTATCCACTGCACCACCTAGCTGTCCCCAGGTTAGTCCTGTTTCCCCCCTCCATATCCTTTGCAGGGCTTGAAGTATGCTATCAATAAATACAAGCTGACTGAAAGATGAAGGGATGCTGACAATTTCATCATGTTTTATTTCTACTTTTAAAGGAAATCAGAACCTGACAAGTGAAGTACAATTTATCTGTTATCACTGCATTCCTCTCCTTATCACTTTAGGATTTCTTATGTCCCAAACAAGCCTAGCATTAAATACCTGAAGGTCCAACTTTATTCGCCCCTCCAAACAAACAGAGATGTATTACAAACTCTTTGCATGGTTGGATTTTCAGAAGCAGATACATGCACGCAAAGGCAAAATTAAAGTCCAAGTGATAGTCTTCATTACTGCTCTTATTTTCTAGAAAAAAGTTTCCAACGCAAGGGAATTTGTGCTTCACTACCTACAGCAAATTTCATGACTATCCTAAGTCCTTTGTGCAAGATGTATGAATAGGATATTGGTTCTGTTACAGATGTGTCCTTAGGTAAATCAAAAGAAAAGAAGCTGGGGGCAGCTAGGTGATGCAGTGGATAGAGCACCAGCCCTGAAGTCAGGAGGACCTGACCTCAGACCAAACACCTGACACTTACTAGCTGTGTGATCTTGGGCAAGTCACTTAACCCCAATTGCCTTAAAAAAAAAAAAGAAAGAAAAGGAGTTGGCTAGCTAAAATCCACTGCTTTGTTGTCATGAAAGGAAAAATAGTATACTAGGAAGAACACTTCAAATTAGGATACCTGAATTCCAATCCTAACTCCACTATAAACTTGCTGTGCACCCATGGGCAAGTAACCCAGCCTATATGGGCATCAGTTTCCTCATCTGTAAAACAAGTTAACAAGCCCAGTATTGTCTGTAATTCCAGCTTGGTAGGGGGCAAAGGATCTTTTGAGCTTCAATGACCATCAGGTGTGTGCATTCAGTCTGGCATTATGGGGTGGGGGGAGGACTGCCTTGAGCTAAGCTGCCAAATTTATTTGATCAAAGAAGATCAACCCTGGGATGAAAAAAGAGTGGATCAAAGCTATCTTGCTGATCAGGATGCAGCTGGGCTGATATAAGGAAAAAGCTGGGTGGCACAATGGATAGGGTGCTGGGTGCCACAATGAATAGGGTGCTGGGCCTAGACTCAAGAAGACCCAAGCTCAAATCCGAACTCAGACACTTACTTGCTGTGTGACCCTGGGCAAATCACTTAACCTCTGTGTGCCTCAGTTGCCTCAACTGTAAATGGGGATAATTCGGAGAAGGAAATGGCAAACTACTCCAGTACCTCTGTCAAGAAAACCTCAAATGGGGTCATGAAGAGTCAGGTGGACTGTAGAACAACTGAACAACACAAAAAATGGGGATAATAATAGCATTTCACAGGGTTATTGTGAGGATCAAATGATATTTGTAATTCCCTCGGCTTGTACACATAGCAGGTATTAAATCATTGGTTATTCAGGGTTTCCTCCCTCAAGTCTTTAAAAAAACAAAAACCACAGGTTAACGTATCTTACACAGAATAAGTGCTTAATAAATGCTTACTAGTTTGGATTGTGAAATTGTCCAACCCACCTTAACAGGGAGTATAAAAAACACCCAGACAAATGTTCAGTGCTATTCCAATATCAGACATTAATATGCAATGTCTTCTAAAAATAACAGAATGGTAATCCTCAGGGGATGGAAAACTGAAAAATATATTGTGTTTGGAATGATACTCTTACTTCAGAAGGAAAGATATTCTGCTCTAACATAAGTTTGATTTATTTATTTGTTTGTTAGTCCACAGAGCCCCAAAGTGCTTAATTTCAAATAAGAGTTCCTGATGTTGTTTGGCCATGGCCTCTCATCATCAGACCCCAAATTCTAACAATATCCATTCCATACCAGGAAGCCCAAAGTCCACCTTATTCCACATAACTTGACATGCAGATAAACATGTCTACATAACAATGTACACCAGGGAAAGACACATAGATTAACTCCCTAAGAAAAGTAGAGCAGCAAAATGACATTAAGGTATATGTGTGTGGCTTTCTTATGTCTATCTCTACTCTTTATAGCAGAGATCTATGAATTGGGCTTTTAAATTAATATTCTGATAAGGGTATTTCAATAAATTTATTTCCTCTGTAAGCCTATGAATTTTAT
Source organism: Phascolarctos cinereus (assembly GCF_003287225.1). Classification (NCBI taxonomy): domain Eukaryota; kingdom Metazoa; phylum Chordata; class Mammalia; order Diprotodontia; family Phascolarctidae; genus Phascolarctos; species Phascolarctos cinereus. Next base: position 357,960,047 of record NW_027555847.1, read on the forward strand.
TTCATGAAGTTAAAAACATTCTGCAAAGGGGTCCAAAGTTTCACTAGATTGCCTAAGGGGTCCTAACACAGAAAGGTTAAAAGCTCCTCATTTATTTCTAGGTGATTATTAACAATTTGGACACAGGCTGACTGAAATGGTATCAGAGCAAACAGGGCCACTGTTTCTTCTTTACAAATGCACAGATATGAACTGCTGTCCTCTTCTCTTCTTACCCTCCAGAACACAAAGAACCTATTTTTTAAAACATTTTTCAACTGCCTCGCACAAACACAGGTAAGAAAATTGCACAGATGGTAATTTAGGTTAGTTCGCTAAGAGGAACCATAACACTGGGCAAGAAAGTAAACACTTAGCCATTCACTTAAATGAATTCTTTTTCATCTTATTTTCTGCCCTGCATTATCCTGATTACCATACTTTCCTGTTTCATACACTCAAATCCAATCCCAGAGACCCATACTGGAGTTCCACTGTACTAGCTGGCAGGCATTTGCCCAACTAACAAGCTGGCAGGCCACCATGAAAGCTTTCTTAATGACCACTATCTCTCTTTAGCAGTTGAGTGGTTTGGCTTTGGGCAGCAATCTGGGGGCCAATCAAGCTTCTAACTTCCAGTTGTATCATTTCTTCTGTCCTCTTTCCCCTTAAATCTTCACTTAAATTTCTCTTTTTAACTTAAACTACTGAATACTGTGGCACCTTTTCCCACCAGTTTCAGAAGCTTCTCCTATTTAGTTACTGGTACAGATTTCATTCTTAAGGCATTCTGTTGGGACTATTATTGTATTCCAGTATCAAACACATTACTGCCAACATTCAGGAATTTTTAATCACAGAAGAAATGATGCTGCCACCTAGCCTCCCAACCAGAAGAACTCTTGCTTCAACAGCCCTTACTTTGACGGAATATAAATTTTCTTTGATCATAGATCACAGATCGGATTTATATTTCAATAGATGTTGGACTGGACAGAGTTTTCCTTCTAAGTAATTACAATAATCAAGGCAGGTATATGATCAGAAGCCCATAGAGGACTGCAAATTTACAGCTAGAAGGAACCTTAGAGGTCACCTAGTCTGACTCCACTATTTTACAGATGAGGAAAATGAGGCCTAGAGTTTATTTGATTTGCCCAAGTTTACACAGACAGTGAATAGCAGAGTTGAGATTCAAGCCTTGGTCCTCTGGTTTTAAATCCAGTGTTCTTTCCACTGCAACATGAGAGCTTCAGTGTCACATAAAATACCTAGAGCATCCTTGACTTCATTGTGTATACAGATCACAACCCCTTTACAAGTTGCTAGATGGTTTGAGAGTTGTGGTGACCAAACAATTTATGATGAACTCTCAATGTATTTAAGCTAGTGCTCAAATGAAAGTCCATTGCTAGGTCTCTTCTCAAGAGTCTTTCTAACCTGTTAAAGACCTCCCAAAAATACTTTTCAAGGCCAAAAACCTTCAAGAGCCTAGGGTTATATAGAACTATCAAGTATCAGAGTAGGGTTTTTGCAGAGGTCCTATGGACTATAGATGAGATAAGAGCACACACACACTGAGCACTTAACGCCTGAAAATCAGATCATCTAGAGAACTAAAATGATACTTTGCGGTTACCAGCAAAGAAAGAATCCATCAGGGCTGTAAATTACAAGTCATGATGCAGCCTCAGGGGATAGGCTACTGCCAAAGAAGGGTGTGCATGTGATATATCAGCCATGAATGACTACAATCTCCACCTACTGCATCAATGCAGTTGTGCCAAGCAGTCAAATATAATTCATGGTAAAGCAATAAAATCCAAGGACACCTTAATTACATAAGGTTAAAAGACTGCTGTGCAAACCTCTTATTCTAAAGCCACCATCTTATTCCCTTCCACAGACTCCTCCTAGCCAAAAGGGCAACAATGTGTGTTCAAGGCATTTAGAAGGCAATTTGCACAAGAGGTACAAATGGTGTCACATGGGAGTCCCAAAGGAGACTTCTGAATCCAATTTCTAAAATGACCTTTAGCGAAAATGTTATTGGTTTTAGTCCCTCTGAGAACGATCATTTACTATTTTCTCCACTGGGGCTCACATTAGCAGGATGACCAATTTACTACCTTTTTTTTTTCTGAAGGACAATGGAGAAAGGCAGAGATGCACCAGGCAAAAATCAGGGGAGTGTTTGGTATCTTTAATTACGATTATTAAAATAAATTGGTGGAATTAAATCAACTTCAGCTTTCTGGCTAAGGTCAAAAGTAGGCCACGGGTTTCTGACAATCATGTCACCAGTCTATTCCCATGAAAACAGCTTCTCTTTAAAAAGGGGTCCCTTCATAAGACAGCTTTATATTTTGCCAATTTCTCTTCTTCCTTTTAATAGGGGCACTTTTCCAGCCTTCTCTCATAAGGTCTATAGATCCTCTGTCTAAGAAAGCTTAGGGGAGCCACATTCTCAAATAGAAAGAATTCAACATGTCATTCACAAACCTTGCACTAAGAGGGTGGGGAATGGCGGTAATGGTGGGAAAGCTTCTGTTCTCTGAAGTTATTAACCTAAAGCCTTATCAAGGTGGGAGTAAAGTACTAGCCTTACAGTACAAGCTAACAGAGACTGAACAGCCAGACTGTGAGTCACAGGGTACTTACATCATTCTTCCTGAACTTTGCTTTCAAGCTCTTCATGTTTAGCCCATTCAGCCTTCCAAAGCAAGAAGAAATTTTTCAACACCTAAGTAGAAGGAGAAAGGAAAAAGTAAGTTTCTAAGATTCCAAATAAACACAATCTACTTTCCCCAGGTCAGACTACATATCTCTCTCTCTTTTCCGTGCTAGGAAATTCCACCTTCATGTTATCAACCTGGATCTAACCCCTGTAGATCCTAAAACCTTAAAGATCACTAGTATCCCCTTATCCATTCAAACATTAATTTAAGTAAAATATTTGCCCAGGGTTCCACAGTCAGAATAACAGCTATATAGTATTGTAAGTAAAAAAAAAAGTTTGACATATGTTATCTGATTTGACTACTACAAGAGCCCTGTGAGGTAGGTGCTACTATTACCTCCATTTTTACAGATGAGGAAATTGAGGAAGAGAAGTTAAGTGACTTGCCTGGCAACACACACTGAAGTAAAAACAAAGAAACAAAAAACCTCCACAAAGAACTGAGGGCAAGATTTGACTTCAGGTCTTCCCCATTCAGCATCCAACACTCAATTCATTGACCCAACCCTGAGGGTCTTCCCCTCCCAGACTGATTTTTTGTTTGTTTGTTTGTTTTGCTAGGCAATAGGGTTAAGTGACCTGCCCAGGGTCACACAGCTAGTAAGTGTTAAGTGTCCGAGGCCACATTTGAACTCAGGTCCTCTTGACTCCAAGGCCAGAGCTCTATCCACTGAGCCACCTAGCTGCCCCAATTTTTTTTTCTGACCAGGTAAAAGAGATCAGTCTTTGTTTCATTTCTTACCTAGCCTTAAGCACTGAATGGGCATTGCCTCAGTCAGACCGAGACCTGGCAAAGATCTTACTTTAAAAAGGCCAAGGTCTCCCACTGCATCCGAGGCCATTCTGATCTACACCTTCACACTGGACCCAGATGGCTCCAGAGGAGAGATCAAGAACAGTGACTTTGCACAGCCCTCCCTCATCTAAATCCAAGTCATTTGCATGTCATGGCAGCACCTTCCTGATATCATAGTCCTCTTAGAGAAAGAAGGACAAACAACAATACTGACCCATCTAGCTGCCTCCTGATCTAAGGCACAATGCTACCTAAAAGTATGACTTCAGGGAAATATCCCTGCACAACACATTCACAGGCCAGCACTGTGCAAAGTTTCAGTGAATCTTGAGGTCAGACTCTAGTCTGTGTAAAGAGATTCACCACTATTTTTTTTAAACAGAAACAAGTACAGCAGGAATTTAAGCAAGTAAAACAAAAAAGTATGTTATTATGTTCACACAAAGAAATAGGGAACAATATTTCAAGAAGAGTTTTTGCAAATTACTACTTCCATTCACATAACTAGCCCTTCACATTCTTAGTGCCAGATTTAGCTGTTCATTTTCTCTTAAAGAAGTAGAGAGGTTTGTATTCTAGATTCCATTCTTTCCCAATCTGATCCTGTTGGAATTCTACTCTTCTTACTGTACAGTGCAATTAGGAGGGGAAGAAAAGCAACACGTAATGAACTTCACCGCCTCACCCCCCCATCCAACTGTGCCATACTGTTTTCAAGTCAAATCAATAAATATTTTATTAATCACTTATTATGTGTCAAACAAGCACTAGGCTAAGTGGGAATACAAAAAAAGGCAAACATAGTCACTGCCTTCAAAGAGCGCCAGTCGAAGGGCAGGAAGACAACGTGAAAACAGCTAGATATAAACAGGATATATATATAGGACAAACTGGAAGTAATCTCAAAAGGAAGACACTAGCAGTAAGGGGGAGGGTGGGAAAGGGTTCTTGTAGAAGGTAGAATTTGAGAAGGGAACTAAAGGAAGTCAGGAGAGCCTGGTGACAAAGATGAGGAGGAAGAAAATTATACGCATGGGAAAAGAGCCTGTGAAAATGACCAGAGTCAGGGGCAGCAGCTAGGTGGCACAGTGGATAGAGCTCCAGCCTTGGAGTCAGGAGGACCTGAGTTCAAATCTAAGCTCTACATTTAACACGTATTAGCTCTGTGACCCTGGGCAAGTCACTTAACCCCAATTGCCTCACCAAAACAAAACAAAAAATAAATAAAATAAAATGCCCAAAGTCAAGAGTGTGATGTTCGAGGAACATCCAGAAGGGCAATATCAGTGGCTGCAGAGTCCATGGAGGGGAGTAAGGTGTAAGAAGACTGGAAGGGGGTCAGGTTATGAAGAGCTTTTAAAGCCAAACAGAGGATTTTGTATCTGATTCTGGAAATACTAAGGAGCCACTGTAGTTTAGTGAGTAGAGTGGTGACATTATCAGACCTACCCTTTAGGAAGATCAATTTGAAATCTGACTGAGAATGGATTGGAATGAGGAAAGGTTTGATGCAGGGAGACAATCAGCTGGATATTTCAATAGTCTAGGTATGAGGGGATATGGCCTCACCAGAGGGGCGGCAGGCTCAGAGGAGAGAAGGGTGTATATTCAAAAGACGTTGCAAAGGTAGAAATGACAGGACTTGGTAGCAAACTGGAGGGATAGGATGAGAGAGTGGAGAGCCAAGAATGACACCTAATTTTTGAGCTTATTCAAAAGATACGGCAAACCCACAATTCATTTCCTAAGAGAATTCTAAAAGTTTGAATGGTGATAAATTAATTACAGTACAGAGTTAGTTGGAGAGTTTTTGTAAATAGGAAAAATCAATTTAACTCTACTATAATAAGTGAAAACAAAGTTCAGCATTCAGCATCCATTTGCTCTGGAGTCAGAAGAAATGTTTTCAAATGTAGCTTTTGATGCTTTCTGCCTGTGTGGCATTAGGCAAACTGTTTCACCTCTGCAGGCCTCAGTTTCCTCAACTGTAAAATAAGGGGATGGGACTAGATGACTCTCACAGTCCCTTCCAGTGAAATATCTATGCTCCTAGGACTCCAGCTCAGAACTGATATCAATCAAATGTTTACTCTGGCTAATAAGTAACTACTTTAAAAATTACTTTTAAGGTCAAATTAAAGTGTTCTTTCCACTACCCACAAACCTGAGCAATATTGATGACTGGGATCTAGAGGAAGTGGGTAAGCTGTTTTACAACTGTGATCACAGTGTGGAAGTCAAAAGATGACTGCCTCACTAGAACTTAATTTCATTATACAGCCTCTGTTTTCATTATAGCACTGAAATGACAAGATCTGCATTTAGCAAATGGTATAAAGGAAGGAAAGAAGCAATATGTCAAATGTTAGGAAGCAGTGTGGTGAGCTCCCCTTCACAAACTTCTCTCTGAACAGATCAAGGAAATGTACTGACCCAAATCCTGAAATTCACTGTGAATCCTTTGTCAGCTTAAAGAGAAAGACAGGGAGGTCTATGGACACCAAGGACAGAATCAGAGCAGCAGCATGCCTAGGGCAGGCACTTCAGTGCCCAAGAAGAGGCAATACAGAAAGAAGAGGTCCTAGATCCATCCTAGGGCACTGAAATGGAGACTGATGTCAACAGGCAGCTTTGTCAAGTACTGCCCCAATCCTGGTGACAGATCCAGGGCAGATGGATAAGAGGACCTGAGCAGGGAGTGGTAGTCCAGGATAGGGTGACTGGGGGCTGTGTATGGAGAAAAGAGGAAATTCAGAAGCCAACAGCTGCCATAGTATGGCCCAGACACTAACCAGGCTCAGAGCAGGGTCTTACTTGCAGGATCTAGTCTACTCAGCAGAGGAATAACCAGGGCAAAAAACCAAGACCAAAGAGAAACTTTGAAACAACAGAGCTTTCCAGCTGGCTGATAAGGGCTGACTCCCAACATCTACCCTTGCACAGACCTAAATCCAGGTCCTGGAACTTACAGAGCTCAAATCAGGGGGGCAATAATCAGGTTTTACCCTGGATCAGATCTCTTTGGGAGCACTGAAAGGTTCCCAGTCTGTCCCTGAAGATCCTAGAATAACACAACACTCAATATCCCAAGAAAGCAGTACCATAAGTAGCCCAGACCTTCCCTTCAGAAGAGTGGCAAAGTCCAACCCTAACACCAAGTTCTAAGTCAGGAAGTAGACTGGAAGAATGGACAAATAATGAGTTATTCTGGTGGCTGCACACTCAAGACATAAACAAAGAAGAAAAGTATGACTCCAAAACACCAGAAGTGAAAAACAGACCCTGGACACAAATTCAATTAAAATTACAGGAAGAATTGAAGCAAGAGTTAAAAGACATATTAAAATGTTTTCTATAAATTGAATAAAAGAAATAATAGTTATGGAAGAATTGTAAAGGGAATTAACAATCTGGCACAAGAGGTAGCAAAACCTTGCCCAAACAACAAATTCCCTGAAAATCAGAATGGATCAATTAGAAGCCAACATTTCCATGAGGCAACAAGAAACAGTAAAAGAAAGTCAAAAGGCTGAAAAACAGAAGGATGTGGAAAGTGCTCTCACAGAATAGACAACTGACTTGCAAAACAGATTCCCCCAAAGAGTCTTGACAACATATTTCAAGAAACCTTAAAAGAAAACTGCCCAGAGCTATAAGAACCAGAGGACGCAAAGGAGAAATAAAGAAACCACGGTCATCTTCTAAAAGAAACCCTAAAATGGATACTGTGAGAACACTACAGCCAAAATCTAGAGTTTCTAAATTCAAGAATTTAAATACTGAGGAGCCACAGTCAGCATCACATACAACTTAGCAGTCACCACTTCAAAGGAATGGAGAACCTGGAATAGTATATTCTAGGAGTCAAAGGAAAGGGGCTTATAGCCAAGAACAACCACCAACCAAAACTGAGTAAAATGCAATGGGTGGGGGGGGGAGGAATGGACCTTTAATGATATAGTGGATTTCCAAGCGTTCCTGATGAAAAGAGTACAGCTACTTAGAAGCTCTGAAGTTCAAACACAGGAGTGAAGAGAAGCATAAAAAGGTAAACATAAGTGAATAATAATAAAGGATAAATGAGGACAAACTGCTCACATTTAAATATGGGGAGATGATACATGAATAGCCTCTGAACCCCATTATCATCAGGGTTCATTGAGGGAGTCCAATTAGACAAGGCCTTGAAGTGGCTCTGTCTTGATAATTTTTTTAAAAAATAGCAGGAGAAAGAAAGAATACACACTGGACAGATAGGGAAAGACAGACTAAGGAAAATTATCTCACATAATCAGGGCGTACAAGTAGACTTCTATACAAGCAAGGAAGGGGTGAAGGAAACAAATGACACTTAAATCTCACTGTCATCTGAACTGGTTAAAAGAAGGAAGAACACATGTGTGTGTCCCACACGCACAGCTGGATAGAGAAACACATTTCACCCAACAGGGAAACTGAGAAACGGGAAAAGGGAGAGGGAGAATTAGAGAAGAGTAGATGAAGGAGGGATTCACCCTAAGCAAAAAGAATTGTAAGGATTTACAAAAATACTTCTAGCTCTTTTTCAGGTGACAAAGAATGGGAATCTGAAATGGCACCTATAAACTGGGGGATGGATAAACAAATTATGGCATATAAAAGTGATGGAATACTATTGCGCTGAACTTTTATCAACATGATAATGAACCATGATTTCATTTTGCAGACGAGGAAACTGGGACAAGATAAACTTTAAGTGATATCCTAGGGTCACATAATTTAATAAACATCTAGGGTCAAATATGACCTCAAGTCTTCCTGATTCCAGGCAGAGCCCTCTATGTACTGTAACACATAGCTGCCTCTACCTAGAGGAAACCTACTTTATCACCTCAAACACTTAAATAGTATTAATCCTCTACACACCCTATCCCTTCCATTCTTTGGCATCCCTTTCTATCCACTGCTGAAAGAATATTTAGTATCATTTATAATTTTGGGGGGTGAGATACACATCTGTGCTTTCATCCAGTTACTGATGAACATTATCATCTTCAATTCAATGTAGAAAGGGACTAGATCTGTGAGATCACTGACGCAGAGCTCCCAGTGAGGAAACTCCCTTTACCAGTGCAGATCAGTACCTGCTCGACAATTTAAGACAGTTTCAAGACAGCTGCCTTGGACACCGATGGTTAAGTGCCCTTTCCAGGATCACACAATCACTGCTAGGCAAAGGCAAGACTTCAGTTCAGGTCTTCCTGATTCTTGGGTCAGCTCTTTTGGCCACTGCAGCAGGCATAGGGGCATGGGTATGAAGACCCCTCCCCCACAAACACACACTCTCCACCCCTTACTCCCACCTCTAGGTGCTGGCAAAGAATGATAGTAACCTGGTTGCTTCAGGGAACAAGTTCAAGCTGAACTAATCTACAGGACGGTCATTTTCTATGCTCATGCAGACAGCACTATAATATCCTAACACTAGTTTACACAGAGGAACAGAAGAAAAGAGATGTCTATAATTGCATAATATTTTAACCTTTTATCTCAGCTAACAAGGAGAAAAGCTTCCTTGGGTTAAATTTCATCTCTTCCCCACGGGCACTCTGGTGGAACAGCAAGTCCAAAGGAGACCAGCCAATATTCAAGCAACGAGATGGGGTAGGAAGCAAAAGAAGGAAAGATCCGAACAATCAACCAGTTTGTAATTGTTTCCTCGATAATCAAGTGTTAGGGTTACCTTCCTAGTGGTCCTAGTGGTACTTGTAGTTCACCATCGAAATCCTCACGGTCTTATTAAAAAAATCATATGTAATGTGAACATACTTTTTCCATTGTGAGAGCAGGGTCTATGTGTAAGGCAGGTTTAGCATGGTCATTTTTACCGCTGTCGTCGTCATCATCATCGTTTCTTGTATTATACAGTTTGTTTGGGGTTTGATAGCTTAGGGATGGTTATGTTTGTTGGTTTTTAGTAGTTTGAGAATTGGCGTTATTCTGAGAATGGGAGCAGAGCTGACAAACTCTTATAGTAAATATAATATATATTATATATACATAATATATTATATTATATAAATATAAGTAAATATAGTAAGCAATTCCAAAAAGTTCTCAAGGGAATTAAGTTAATGTAGTCAGGTAGATTATTACCCTTAACTGCAAGATGAGTGAAAAATCATTCTGGAACACACTGATTCACCTCACATTTCAAAATATAACTTGTTGGTAATTCCATATCTTAAATTTCAAGATAATACTTTCTTAATGGTCATAGTTGTATTTGTAGCTCACTATCTAACTCCTCATGGTCACAAGGATCAAGGTATAAATAACACGATGACTTAGTAAAGACTGTATGTTCTTAGCTCCAGAACTAAGAAATGGTTTGAGGGATTTTTTTTTTAAAGTTTGGAATTCTATTTGGGATTTAGTAGATTTAAATGCCCCAAGATAAATCACTTATATAATGCCCCAAAACAAGTCATTAATGATTAATCTGGCTGCCAATAAGATGGAAGCTTCTGTTTTCTAAATGTCACATCACAGTTTTTCTGTCAAAATACATCTGCTTATTAGGATACAGTCTCAACTGCCAATAAATCAAATTTGTTTTCCCTACTCAGCTTCTATTCTACTTCTGGCCCTGACTCCAGATCTTACTAACATCTGTGCCTATCCAAAAAAGGGGAAAAGCAGGTCTCCCAGGTTCCCTGGGCCAACCTTTCCATCTCTCTCCTACTACCCTCTCCAGCTTCCTGTGTGCTGCTCTTCTTTCCCTTTTTTCATATATAGAACCAAGGCTGAATGCCTAGGGACTATGATAACCCACCTGAACTAATTCTCAATGACTAACTAGGATCCTTCACCAGACCTTCACCATACCAGTGATTCTGAAACCCAGCCACTCGTTGTTTTTTTGGTTTGTTTTTTTTTTAGGAAGTTGGGGTTAAGTGACTTGCCCAGGGTCACACAGCTAGTGTCAAGTATTTGGTCTGAGGCTGGATTTGAACTCAGGTCCTCCTAACTTCAGGGCTGGTGCTCTATCCACTGTGCCACCTAGCTGCCCCCCTACTCATTGTTTAAAGACCATATTTAATTCCCCAAGTCCCCCCTCTTATTCTTCCCCCAACCCAACATTCCCCAGCAACTTACCTTAAAGCAACCACCCTTTCCTCTCTGCTCTGCCTGCTCTACAGATAACAAGTGTACTTTCATCTTAAACCATTTCCTTTTTCACTCCCTTCATCTTCTTGTACTCAATCAATTAATAATAAACATTTAAGTACCTACCAAGTGCCAGGCACTGTGCAAAGCACTGAAGATACAAAAAGAGGCAAAACAAAAGCAAAAAAATCAATCCCTGCTCTCAAAGAGCTTACAGAGGAGACAACAGGCAAACAGCTATATATAAACAAGCTATATACAAAATAAATAAGAGAAAAATTAACTAGAATTAAGGCACTAGAATTAAGAGGGGCTGGGACAGGCTTCCTGTAAAAGACAGGATTTAACTGGGACTTAAAGGAAGCCAAGGAAGTCAGCAAGCAGAGATGAGAAGAGAGAGGGTTCTGAACATGGCGGGCAGCCAGAGAAAATGGCAGGAACCAGAGAGATGGAGTGTCTTGTTTATGGAAGAGAAAGGAGACCAGTGTCACTGGACTGAAGAGTATGGGGAAGGGAGTAAGGTGAAAATGAAGACTGGCAAGGTATGAGTGTGTCACGTTATGAAGGGCTTTTGATATCAAATACAGCATTTTGTTTTTGATCTTGGAGGCAAGAGGAAGACACTAGAGTTTACTGAGTAGGACAGTAACATGGTCAGGCCTGAACTTTAGGAAAATCCATAACTTTGGTGTTCGAATGAATGGAGGATAGATTTGAAGTAGGGAGATATTTGAGGCAGGCAGACTCATCAACAGTCTATTTCCATACTCCAGGCACTAGTGCAGGGTCATTTTCAGAACAAATTTGCTGTTTATGTATTAAACCTATTTGTTGGTTTCCTAATAAAATAATTTTTTCATGGAAAAAAAAAGTTTCACTTGACCCAGGCTTACTATTATCCTATTATCTCCTCCCTTTCATGGCTAAACTCTTTATGAAGACTGTCTACAATCCATGCCTCCACTTCCTATCCTTTTATTCCTTTCTTAACTTTCTGGAATCTGGCTTTTAACTTCATTCAACCAAAAATGCTCTCTCCAAGTTACTAAAGATTGCTTATTTGCCAAGTCTAACATACTTTTCTTAATTTTCCTCCTTCTTGACTCACTGAATCCTGGGCCAGAATCATTATCTTCCTTTTGTCTTGCCACTGGACTTGGATAACTCTGGAGGGGTGAGGCTGATGATTGGAAGCTCTGCATCACTTCAATCCAATTCACTCCAAAGTTAAGACGTCAACTTCACGTCATTGGTCCTCTTCAAGGACTAACAGCATCCTTCTTGACTCTCGGTAACCTTCGACATTGTCCATCATTCCGTTCCCTTTGATACCCTCTTCTTTCTAAACAGGTTTTCATTACACTACTCCTGGTTCTCTTCCTATCTTTATCCAGGTTTTGCCCACTAACCAATTATTATGGTATTAAAAGATAAAAATATGTTGGTATTATACAATACTGTATGCATTTCTGAGTTTCTAAACTTTTTCTGTGTTGTTTATTGGCCTTCACATGTTGTTTTTGGCTTCCACAAAACTCCCCCCAAATTCTCATTTAATTTCTTATGTTAACCCATGAGATATGGAAACCACAATGTGGAAGAGACAACTGTAGTTTCACTACTGATGGTTTTACTAGGGTACCCAAGTTTGGATATGTGAAAGTTTGTACTATTATGTGGCAAAAGCTTCTACTAAACACTTTACAATCACCATTGACAAAACCAGACTTTTACCATCTGCTGGATTTAGAACAAGCCTTCTGCTCTATATCCACTTAACATTAAGGCTCAAAGCTTATTACAAAACCTGTCAGGGTGCAATAGCTATCCAAGGGGTACCATATCAATGGTGTCCATGTTTAGCCAGCGATGTGATTTAAATTTCTCCCTATATTTCCTTGGGAACTTTTTGGTGGTAGTTACCAAATTTACTTGGAATTTGTAAGGATCCCCCTGCCTCTCATTTTGAGTGAGAAAAATACAAGGTTTTTCAGTTCTAATACAATGACAAGAACCTTGAATATAGAGTCAGTTAGAATTCCAGATCTAATTCTTAGAAGTGTGACTTTGGCACTCAAATGTCTCATCTCTCTAGTCCCCAGTTTCTTAATTTTTTAAAATGGGGGGGGGGTTTAGACTAAATTATATCCAACTTCCTTCCCAGATCTAAATGCTACAAACCTACCTTTCTCCTAAGGAGCTAATGAGCTAACAGTTGGAATCCTAAAATTCTAAATGAAGGCTAGACAAGAAGTTCAAAGGGTGTGAATTCCTATGTCATTAAATCTCAGAGGGTGACAAGTGACCAATTGCACAGTTCCTACCTCTTCCATTGTACTTATAGAGGCTTCCAAGACAATGGAGAAATTAAGCGCTGTCCTCAGTGCCCACAGGAATCACAACACCAAGGGAGGAAGGGGTCAGAGACTGGAAGGATAAGGCACACAACAAGAACACTCTGCTGTTTCTACATTTTAACATAAAAGAGCTGTGGGAAAGTGGTACTGCTAAATATGATGAAGTGGTTTTTAAAGGATTCATTCTGAGTTTCCAATAGTACAGCCATCTCATGCAACTTTAAGGTAAACTTCTAGACCAAGAGTAAGGGGACCAGGGGGCAGAAGGTGATTTCTCTCTTCACACTAAATTCCTTCCAGAGAAATAGGCAAATGAAACATGGTCAAAAGGGGCAAAACTAAACCATGGATGCAGCACAGAGGGTGGCTATAAATATGCACATATTCCAAATTATAATATGATACTGAGATTCAAAAAAGCACAAGCAATGACTAAGACATAACAAAAAAAGAAGAAAAACAAAACAAAACAAAGAAAAAATCATCTACTGAATTACATTAGGATTAGAAGATCAAAGGAAATTACAATGCCCCATAGCTAATCCTCCCATTATATTTCATCAGGAATTGTTATTCATCAGGAATAGCCCCGTCTACACCAGAATACTAAAGAAAGTACTGTGCTAACACCCAAGAGCCCCAGTGGAGGACTAGACCACAGACCTGCTATCATCTCCTACTGTTCCTCAACTGCCCTACATTCTTCAAATAATAATCTCTGCAGTAGAGACAGTAGGGTTTTTTTTACAAGCTATATAAAGAAAACATTTATTTTCTTAATCTAATGAAGAAATCAACTTATAAATTGTATGGTATCCCCTGGAACAACTTCCTACTTGGGTACCACAGATCTGAAAAAATTCTGTCCCAGCAAGTCACTTGATTATCTAGCTGCGTAACTGCCTGGATTCTCTGCTTTCCTGGTTGGAGATAGACCTTGCTTATGAGTTATTTCACTCTCTTTGTAACATAGAGGACTCAGAAAAGACTAAAGCTAACCTCCGGAGCTGTTTTTATAGCATTTACTACAGCTCTGCACTTAAGTTAGACTGTCAAAATTGTTATTAATTCATCAGCAAATGGACAAATACTAGTATAAGGCACTGTGATAAGAGCGGAAGGAGAAACACCTAACAAAGATATTGGTAGACCCTGCCCCCAAAGAGCTTAAAATCTAGTTGCAGAGTTAAAAAGTGGTATGTAATTCAAAATCAAGACAAGCAGCATATTTGTTCACTTCCCCATTATTTACTTATTTCCTCCAAAACTCAGTTCAATTATTACTTTCTACATGAAGACTTTCCTAATCTCCCTGAGCGCCTGTCCCCCACCCCAATTACCTTGTATTCTTTTTGTATATACTTCTATATACACATACGGTTTCCCTCCATAGAATATAAATTCCTTGAGAATAAGAATGGTTTAATTCTTGTCATCGTATCTCCAGCACCTCACAAAAAGCACATGATAAAAATTAATAAAAGCTTACTGAAAGCATGTGCTTGAGGAAGAATCACCTCCCTTGTCTTTTTGCAGAAGTGGGAGAGGGAAGAAGGGTGGGTAATGAGTATGGTATACTGCTTATGTTGTCAAGACTGTCAATGTCTGCCTTTTTAAATTTTTTGTTACAGGTTGGGGAGAGGGAAAAGGATATACGCAGAAATTAAGCTAACGTAAAAACAAAAGGTATCAATTAAAATGTGAAAAAAATAAAAACTCCTTCTTAGTCTCCTTTGCTGGATCCTCCTCCTCCAGATCACACCCTCTAACCATAGGTGTCCCTCAGGGGTCTGTCCTAGGCCTTCTTTTCTTCTTCCTCTATATTACTTCACTTAGTGATTTCACCAGCTCCCAAGGATGACTCTCATATAAACTGCAAATCTGGCCCCAACTTCTCTGCAAAACTCCAATCTTACATCTCCAACTGCCTTTCAGACATCTAAAACTGGATGTCCAATAGACATCCTAAAATCAATATGTCCGAAACAGAACTCATTATCTTTCTCCCTAACCCTCCCCCCTCCTCCTCCTCCTCCCCACCTTCTCTATTACTATAGAGAACACTACCACCCTTCCCAGTCTTCAGGCTCCCAAAGTAGGAGTCATCCTGGGTTATCTCTCACTCCCCTCCCCCTTCCTTTCCCATCCAATCTGTTCTAAAGGCCTGTCAATTTCACCTTTGCAATATCTCTTGTATATGCCCCCTTCTCTTCTCTGACACTGACATCACCCTAGTGCCTCAGGCCCTCATCCCCTTACATCTGGACTACTGCAATAGGCTGTTGGTGAGCCAGACTGCCTGCCTCAAATCTCTCCCTACTCTAATCTATTCTCCATTCAACGTTACCCCCCTCCTACTCAATAAAATTCAGTGTTCCTCTGTTGCTTCCAGGGTCAAATATAAAATGCTCTGTTGGGCATTCAAAGCCCTTCACAGCCTAGCCCCTTCCTACTTTTCCAGTCTTCTTATACCTTACTCCCAGATCTGTATTCTTCGATCCAGTAACACTAGCCTAGCCTACAGACTGTTCTATGAACAAGATACTCCATCTCCTGGCTCTGTACCTTCTCTGGCTGTCCTCCATGCCTAGAATGCTCTTTCTTCTCTGCTCTGACTACTGACCTGCCTGGCTTCCTTTAAGTTCCAACTAAAATCCCACCTTCTACAGGAAGCCTTCCCTAATCCCTCTTAAATCCAATGACTTTTCTCTTTTAATTCTTTCCTATTTATCCTGTACATAGCTTGCTTTGTATATGTTTGCTTGCATGTTGTCTCACCCATTAGATTGTAAGCTCCTTGAGGACAGGGACTGTCTTTTGCCTTTTTGTATCCCCAGTGCTTAACACAGTGCCTGGCACATGGCAGATGCTTAACGTGATTGGCTGATTGAGTATAAGCTTTTATTAAATGATGTAGTTCAGAATAAATACTGTAAGATTTCAGAGAAAACAGAATATGCAACCTGGTCAAGCTTACAGTACACCAGGGCCCAAGACTGGGGGATCAGATGTTAGTTTCTTCTTTGCCGCTCACTTATTGCTACTACCCCACCAAGGCACCATCAGAAATTGCTTTATGGTTACAAAGAACTCTTTTCATTTAATTCTCACCATCCATCTTGCTAAGGGCAAGAATTACTTTCCTCCTTTTCCTTGTGGGTAAAATGAAGCTTTGAAAGGTTTAAGGATTTGCTCAAGGTCACACAGCTAGTCATCATTATCAAAAACAGTCCAACCCTGCTTTCTCAATTCCAAGTTTGATCCTTTCTCTCCATTATACCCCACTGCCCCCAAAACTTTCACTAAGTTGTGCCTAACCACTCTGAGCCTTAGTTTTAATTGAATGCTACCTTTTAAATAAAAGGCTTTGGACTATATGATCTCTTCAAGTTCTAAAATTTTAGGCTTCTACAAGGATCACCTAGAGACTGGAAGCTCAAGAAAGGCCTCATGGGAGAGTGGGACCCTGAAGAAAGATTAGGATTGGACACTCAGAAGAGAAAAGAGGGGTATGGGACTGAAGGTAAGGAACACCAATGTGTCCCCATATGGCCATCTGTCTTAGATCTCTTCCAGACCCCACGTAACCCTCTGGCTTTAGTCACAAGACGAATCAGACAAGAGTTTGTAAATAGGTCAGGGACCAATTACAGTAGTAGATATATCTCTTTACAGAAAGGTTAGCAGGAATATTAGGTTTTACGTCCTGGGATGGTACCATTCAGAAATGTCTCACAAATGTTAATGAACGATTATCTTGGAAAATAGACATTAGGTTGAAATAATAACCTGTGAAATTCTGGTAAAACTTATTAGCAGAAGTGATAAGTGCTCATGGGCACTAGGTAGTATAATGGATAGAGCACCAGGCCTAAAGTCGGGAAGATTCATTTTCCCGAGTTCAAATCTGACCTCAGACACTTGCTAGCTGTGTGACCCTGGGCAAGTCACTTAACTCTGTTTGCCTCAGTTTTCTCATCTGTCAAATGAGTTGGAGAAGGAAACGTCAAACCACTCCAGCCATCTCTGCCAAGAAAACCCCAAATCAGGTAACAAAGAGTCAGACATGACTGAAAAATGACCGAACACACACACTAGTGGATGCTCAAGCACAACTGCTCCTCACCTCCCTTTCTTCTCCTCGCCCTCACAGATGCTATATATTCCTTTGCCAACAACTTAGGTCCATCACTCAAAAGGAAACTCTACACTCACAACATAAATTTGCTCTAGGCAAAAGGCTGAGATATAGGGAATGTGCCTTAGTCTTTTGGGATGTCAATCCCCAAGAGAAGCAACTTTGTTTTCTTGTGACTGCCTGTAGAAAGTAATTCTACAGGAGAGGCATCTGGTCTCAAGTCAGAAAGACCAGAGTTCAAATCCCCTGTCTAACATCTATCTACTAGTCATGTGACTAGATGAGTCACTAAACCTCTTATTTCTCAAGGCAATTAATTCCCTCACAACATAAGCTGAGGTGGCAGGTACTGATCCGGTTGGGTGGAGAGAGTTCTATATGCCAAGGAAATCACAACTTTAATATTTAAAAAAAAGGTATCAATGGATCTGTTTCTAGATAAGTATAGAAAGGAAAGGGTTGCATCTTTATGACTCAACTTCTGATATAACAGGCAATAAATAAAATGTCTGTAACTATGGTGAAGAGCATGTTAATTTTTAAAAGGATAACAGTTCAGTTTTGATACTTAATTCCCTTTCTAGCAATTTTAGGCAGTTGCAAACAAATGACTATATAGTCTATAAATAAAACATCCCAGAGATGTTGCATAAAAATACGAACAATAATAATAATAATAAAGTTGTCATTTCCCTAAGAATATTAATCATGCCTACTTGCCACCTTTCCTTCCTCTAAGCACCAACTAAAAGAACAAACACAGCCACCAGGCTGGACTGGTCCACCCACCAGCCAAGGCCAGAGGCCCTGACAAGGAAGTCTGAAATCCCCTGGGCAGCAAGACCTCAGTGCCAGTCTAGTCTGCTATTTGTGAACTCCAGGGACTCTAGTAAGAAAGACCCTAGAGGTAATTTCATGTCCCGATCCTTCCGCTTCAGTAGTCACTGGATCTGCCAAAGCCAGCTGCCTGATTTTGTTCCATCAACTGGAAATAGAAAGCCCTCCATGATCAAGAAGCTAAATGTGATCATAGCATTTTTCTAAAATCTTTCAACATCCTTTCCAATGTCATTCAATTCAAACACACATTTATTACTGGTCTACAATAAGCCTGGCCCGATGCAGCATAACTGGTACACAAAGACAAAAAAATGAGATAGTCCCTACCCTCAAGGGCTTACAGTATATGGACGGGATCCAAGGAGAACACAGATTAGTAAAACAAGATTATTTGAGGAGGGAGAGAGTACAAACATCTGCCTAGGGAGTGGGTGGGATGGAGAAAGGCATCACCTGTTTTAACTTTCAAGGCTGCATCTGGAAGAGGCCCCTTACAGAAGTGAATCAGGGGTGCATTCTAAGCATGGAGCACAGCAAGTGCAAAGGTATGGAGCCATAATGGACCGCTAGGTGGCGTCATAGAGCATGGGGCTTGGAACCCGGAAGACTCATCTTCATGGGTTCAAATCCAGACTCAGACATTTACTTAGCTGTGTGACCCTGGGCAAGTCACTTAACCTTGTTTAACTCAGTTTCTTATTTGTAAAATGAGCTGCAAAAGGAAATGGCAAACCCAAGAAAACCCCAAATGGAGTCACAAAGGGTCAGACTTTAAAAAAAGCTTTTAACTACAACAACATGGAGCCAGAGATGGCAGATGTGCATGAGCACAGCTTATCCAGTGTGGTCTGAAATGTAGAATGTGTACGCAGAAGTCATAGGAAATCAGACAGGAAAGGTAGGTTGGAGCCAGACTGTAGAAAGCCTGAAATGCTCAGCTAAATATTTTCTATTTTACCATAAATGCAACAGAGAGCCCCTGAAGGCTGTTGTGCCCATTGTTAATAAGGTCAGGTTTAGGAAGATGATTTTGGCAGCTTAATGGAGGACGGACTAGAGAAGGAAGGGGAAGCAGTGAAACAAACTGTTCAAGCAAAAGGGGATAGAGATCTTCAACCAAAATTCATGCCCTGTGAATGGAAAGGAAATTTATAAAAGAAATGTTCTCTAGGGTAAATTAAGAAGACCTTAGTTTAATGGTTGGGGTACTTTAACTTGGAATCAGGAAGATCCGATGTTAAATTGCACCTCAACTACTTACAGGCTGTGTGGTCAAGTCATTTAACCTCTCTATACCTCAGTGTCCTCATCTGGAAAATGGGGAAGTTGCACTCCATGGTTTCTAATGTCCATCCATCTCGAGATCAATGATCCTATCCCAAAATCCCAGAACTTGGCAAGGAATAAAGGAGAATGAAGAGTCAAGGATGAGAGATTTTGCGAGTGAGGAGGATGAAGGCGCCCTAGATAGAAATGGGGAATTTTATTTGCTTACATGAGTTTACTTTGAAAATTCAGCAAAGTTTGAAATTTTGAAATCAGCAAAGAAACTAATAAAGACAAGAACTTTAGTAAAGTTCCTGGCAACAAAATTAACCCACAATAATGAATAATTTTTGTATATAATAATGACAAAATCCAGAAAGTGAAAATAGGGAACTATTATTTTTAAAAAACACACAAAATGCATAACATATCTGAGTCTACCAAAACAAACTCAATGCTTATGCCAACACCATTACAATATGTTCCTTAAAGATTTTAAAAAGTGATATAAAAACATCGATAAAATTTTATTTAAAAAAAAACAAATGGGGAATTTGGAGAAAGAGTAGGTTCAGGAGAAAGGGTTCATTCTGGACATGGAAAGTCTGAAATGGTGATTAGACAGGAGAATATGGTTGGCAGTAGAGTAGTAGAATCAGAAAATAGGGTAATAGACTCAGATAATATAATTTTTTAAAAATGAAAACTATCTCCCATACTCAGAGAAAAAAGAACAACACTATACTTTCTACAAACAATACACACACAAAAATGTATACCTACTCATAAACAAGAAAGGCATGAGACTTTCCCTGTACTACAACTTCCCCAAGATCCTCAATTTCTTTTGCTGGAAGTCCATTCCTTGGATTTATCACCCCTCTGAAATTCAGTAAAATCAAAAGAATTTTAAAATGAAGTCTACATATACAGTGTTGGTTGTGGAAAACATCTTGAGGAACGCTGATGGAAGCAGGCACCATTTATGGTAATAGCTAATCCAGGCTTTTGTTCTAGAAAGATTCAAGTTGCCAGAAGTTGATTTGTAGAATGTTTCGTCAGCAATCAGTTTGACTAAATTTCTAACTGAGAATGGGTTGGACGTTCTACTTTCTGGAATGCTGGAAATTTCATTTGTAACAATCACAATGGTATTGTTTGGAGGCAGTGAGTTAGAAGTGGTGATGCTAAATATTTTCTTTATTTATAAAATCTGCAGCCTTAAGGGAAGAGGATTAATTTTATCAACTAACTTATTCTTGCTGTTAGGACTCTCATTAAAGAAAAGAAGTCTAGCTATCTTGTACATGAAAACATTCTAGTTTCTACCCCATATTGATGCTAGGTTGCACAAAACTCCTAATTATAAAGAGAAAAAAAAAACAACCACCTTATTTGTTTGTCATAATAAAGATTCATCACCAGAAGACTGGCCACATGGCGCTAAATTTTTTTTGGTCCCAGCAAGCCACAAAGACTTTTTACTAAACAATGTTGGGGTTATGATCTGCACTGAAAGGAACACCCAATCATGAAATCCCAGAAAATGTATGGTCACTCCCAGAAAAAAGAAGAGGAACATGGTAAGCATGCTACAACATCTAACAAGTAAGGAACTTAGAAGAGTTTGAGTAAATGATGTCACCAGGGAAATGTAGGAGTCAAAAGAAGATAGGGTGGTCACATATCTAGAGTGAAGGATAACCAGTAGACAAGTGAGACAGACCTCTGGCGTACTACCAGTGGTGAATTTATGGAAGGACACGGACAAAAGTCAAACTTGATGGGCAGGCAAGGATGGGCTTTGAGACGCATCTTTGTAGGGGCATCTACAGCAACAAGCACTTGTTGCTACATACCTACTAAGTGTCAGGAATTGTGGGAGGCACAGGTACACAATGATAAAAAATGAAACAATATCCACTCTCACATGGCTTACATTTATCGGAGGAAACATGTACACATGTAAGTGTATACAGGATAAATACAAAACAAATATGCAGTAGTTTAATACAAAGTAATTAGTAATTGAGGGCATTAACAGGGGAGGTTTAGGAAAGGGATCCTATAGACTTGAGGCGCTTGGTTCTGTGAACCTGGACAGGAAAAAAAAACCTTTATTTCAATAGAACTGGCTTCCTTTGAAATCCTACCTATTTTATTTTATGGATTTAAAAACCATCATTCTGAGGGAGGTCCCACAGGCTTGCTTCGATCAGTCGGCCTGAGGTGTCCAGGACACACAAAAAAGGTTAAGACATAGAAGATAGTGATCAATCTGTGTCTTCAAGGAAGTCAAGGATTTTGTGAGGTGGCAAGAGAGTGTGTTCCAGGCATGTGAGAAGGGAGATGAGTGTCACGTCTGAGAAACATAGAGAAAGGCCACTTTGGCTGGGAAGTTGAGTATTAAAAATGTAGTAATAGATGAGGCTAGAAAAACAGGTTACAGCCAAGTTGTGAAGGGCTTCAAACAAACAGAGTACTAGGAAGCTACGAGAGTTTATGGAGTAAGGGAAGTCTGATCTGTGCTTACCAAAAACCACCTCGGTAGTTACATGGAGGATGCTCCTTCTACACAGTGTTTTAATATGTTTTTCAGTGCTTTTGTGTTATATGTCATATCTGTTTTATATGTTATGTGGATTTATATGTCTGATATGTTATTCCATCTGGGTGACATTTTGGGAAGGGCAGAGAAAGGCTCAGAAGTCATTCCTCTGCACCTGCAGGCCTCTTCCTCCAGCCAAGTAATTAAATTGATTACAGTCAAAGAGACAGTCCAAGTACACATGGTATACACTTTGAACTATCCAGATTAATCATGGAATCCAGTGACCCAAATGACCCAAAGAAGATAATGGAGAGAGACTCTCCTTGGGAATCTCCCCAAATGTGCTCTCTTCTTCCTAAGCCTCTACTACCATGATGATTAAAAATATTATCTCTAACACTGCCAAATATGGAAAGTTCTAATTATTGCCATTTGGGGAAGGAGGGGAAATATTTTCCCATTTAATACTCTTTGTTTTCTGCCAATCACAATTATTTGTAATTGATTAGGGGTTAGAACAGTTTAAAACCTCTTCATCCCTGGCGTCAAATCTGGAAAAACTACAATTTCCAGCAGCTGGGTGGGCACTTCCTGAAAGGATTACTGCTTGCCAGGCCTGAGTACCAATCCTCCTATATGCTGTCTGTCTACAGAGAGGGAGCTTTTTTGTTGGGCCTCTTTTCCTCTACTCTCCATTAACCCAGCAGCCTATCCAGATGGCCTAAGATCAAGTCTCTGGGCTGCCAGGAATGGGAGGGGAGAGAGGGAAAGGGAGGAAAGAGGCTGTTCTAGCAGCTGAGGGTAAGGGAAAGTAGGGAGTGCCTCGAGCAAAGGGAGGAGAGAAGGCAGCCAGCAGGAAGGGGGGGGGAAGGGGCACACCTAACTGTAAGGGAGGAGGGGAAGGGTTCCTGGGACCCAGCTGGAAGGAGTGGACTTGGAGGTCTCAGATACAATCCTCAAAGCAGTTAATCGTTAAATAATGTAGAATATTTTATGTAAGCAGAAGCCGTCATTAACCCTAATTTATTCTAAACAATATATTCCCCAAAGTCTAGGCCACCCCCATCATGAGCACTACCCTCAGTATGAATGCCCTATTTTGTCAGAAGGGTAACAGCAAAAGAGTTTTAAGTCTTGACTCCAGGAGGGTTTTCAGAAGCTCTGTGCCTGTTCTCTGGGGGTCTAGAATCACCTGCCTGGGGGAAGCCAGACTTTTGTGTTACTGGATCTGATAACCAGTTATTGCCTAAGCATCCCATCACTCAGCAGTGTGCCATACCTTGTGTCTGAGACCTTTGGCAAACAGCTACCTAACAAGATGCTTTGGACCAAAGTGGGGGGAGGGAAGAGTCACAATAAGATGGGGGTAAGGGGTAGTTCTCTAGCCTCTGTCCTTGAGGATTTTCAAGCCAAAGGAAAATAAGACCTCTATAAGTGCTTAAATACAGGAGGTCCTATAAGTCTTAGTGCAATTTTAAGCTCTTAAAGGATTAAAACCACACTAAGACTTTTGGGACACCCTGTGTAAAGCTTTGGATAACATACCCATATAAATATAGACAGAATATTTAAAATACTAGCAAATTCTGAATATAATTGTATGTACTTCATAGTTCAGAGGCAGCTAGGTGGCTCAGTAGATAGAGAGCATGGACCTGGAGTCAGGCAGAACTGAGTTCAAACCCAGCCTGAGACTCTTATGAGCTGTGTGATTGTGGGGAAGTCACTTAACCTCTGTTTGCCTTAATCCACTGGAAAAGGAAATGGCAAACCACTCCAATATCTTCTCAAAGAAAACCTCATGGACAGTATTGGTGTGACCATAGAGTCACAAAGAGTCGGACATGACTGAACAACACCTCACAGTTTAAATACAAATAACCACAGGCAATAGTGTGTTGGAGTTAAGCAGGCCAATGAGGTTCTACATATCAATGGTAAAGCCTGGCTTGAGGCTAAGAGACAAGGTTTTAGACTACTGGAGAAAGCAGGAGGGAAATTCAATCAAACACAGAGTCTGTTGCAGGACATTTTGTGTTGAATGCGAAGGGTGATATAAAAAAGAAGACATAGTCTCTTAAGGAATTTATCTCAAAACACAGTAGCAACAATGCACGATAGACACACCTGTGATTTCACTGTGTCTGGAATTCAAGATAAGGAAACTTCCTTAACCACCAGCAGATAGCTACCCACTCTGTATCTTAAGAGTCTTACTAAGGGGTTAAATGACTTGCCTAGGATCACAAGACAGAAGCAGGACCTGAATACAGGTTTTCCTGATACCTATAATAATCATAATCATAATAATACATGTGTGTGGGTATAAGTGTGGACTCTTAATAAAGTTTGTATATGGTTTCCCCACAAAAACCTTGAGAGGTAGGTAATTTAAGTATTATTACCCTTGAGGTTCTATGGCATTACGTGACTTGCTGGTCATCCAGTTAGTATTTGAGGTAGGATTCAAACCCAGGCCTCTAGACTGCAATGTCACACTGCTTCCTCATGAGCACTACGGTGATATGAGCTCAGCATCAAAATAATGTAAGCAACAATACACATATTTGGAATTTCGGTTTCACAAGATTGTCGATAAAGAACCAGGTGTTGTATATATCAGAATAGCAAGGATAAAACCTCATCTAAATGCTGCACTTGAAAGGACATACTCTGCCCCATAAGGTGAAGTTAACCAATGATTTATATTACTCTGGGAGGCTCAACAATTCCTTCCACCGAACCCTTTTCCCTTCCCTCCCCTCCCTGACTCGAGCAACCATGTTCATCCTTTGTAGCCCCCTGCTCCTAGGCAGAGTATCTTACATACAATGGGCACTTAGGAAACACTAGCTTATTTCAATTCTCTATCAGTATTATAAAAAATCAGTAAAATCAGAAAATGAAGAAATCTTCATGGCTGATACACTCATCAGATGTCAACCAGGATGACCTCACAGTTCAAGTTATAGCTAAGCAGTTCTCAAAGGGTGGTCCAGAGACCAAGAGAATACTTAAGACCCTTTCAGAAGTCAAAACTATTTTCATAATAGGTACTAAAACATTTTAATTTCTAATATTCTAAATATCGATAGATATAATGCACATAAATAAAAGCTCTTTTGGGAGAGGTACTCAATAATTATTATGAGGGTAAAGGGTTCCTGGGGGAAAAGAGTTTTAGAACCACTGGTCTAATTGCTGATTGATGGACAGAAAGATAAAAGTATTTATTAAGCTCTTACTATGTTCTGGGCATTGTGTTAAGTGCTGAAGATACAAATAGAAGGAAAGGCCACATTTCCCATTCTCAAGGACCTTACCTTGTAATGGGGTAAGACAACAAAAAAGGGGAGTGAAAAGGGGGAGAAGTGTGGATATCAGTTAGGTGGGTGGTTGAGGAGGTGAGATGGTGAAGTCTGGAGAGGAAGTTGAAGCTGGAATGAAGTGAGAAAGACTTAGGGTGCCTCCTGAAATGGCAGGGCAGGGGAGCCAGTCAACAGTCAAGACAATAAGTTAAACAAGGTAAATTCTTGAGTGAATTACAGGATTTATTATGACAATTTCAGACTGTTGGATCAGGAGAACATCATAAACACAGTATACTTGTACACTAAAGTCCCACCTTTGCATAGGCTGCTCCCCCATGTTTGATGATAACACTCCCCTTCCCCGCCTTGGAATCCTTAGTTCTCCTCTGTTTACTCTCCCATACTCAGCCCCTACTGATAAACCTTAAAGATATCCTTCCCACCCTGTAAAAAACAAAAACAAAACTAACTTATGTTTTATTTACAAATCTCTGTGTACACACACATATACACATACAAACACATTCACACAAGTGTGTGTTTGTGTATTTATGTGGTATCCCTAAAGTAGAAATAAGCTCCTTAAAGGCAGGGACTGTTTCCTTTTTCTGTCTTTGTATTCCCACGGCTAAGTAGAGAATGCCTTGTTCACTAAGAAAAAATGCTAATTGTTTACTTGATTGAAAATCTACATTTTAGCAATGCAGCAAAAAAAAGTCCCTCATGAGATCCTCATAGATAATGCCTAGTCGATGTAGGCTCCATTTAGATGGAGGCTAAATGATAATATAATATTCATACCTAGTTGGATGCTGTAGGTCTGGACCTGTGATTTCATTAGTATCAAGAATTCCCAGGTGAAGGGCTCCTCTTCCAATGCAGGTTGGCACCTTCTCTACCACTTAAAACTCTTAGGACAGTGGTGTCAAAACTCAAAGAGATATGGATCTCTCAGGGCTGAAAAATGACTTAGAAAACCACAAATTAACATTATTACATTGTACTATGTTTTTATGTATTTTAAAAAACATATCCCAATTACATTTTAAGGCCTGACTTGAGAGTTATACAGGCTACTAGCAGCCAGTTTGAACACCTTTGGTTTTAGAGAGTTGCTTAATGTAGTAAGTTAATTAACTTACTTAACGATTACACAGACAGAGGAGGATCTGAATCCATGTCTTCCTGACTTAGAGGCTAGCTCATAGTGTGTCCATTATGGCACAATCCTAATAGCATTCTTCAGACTTTGTTTAATGACTGAACTTAAAAAGAATAGTAACTAATGGATTGACTTGAAGGAAGAGATGTCATACTTATCAAATTTGCCAAAGACACAAAGCTGGTAGGGGTGGCTGAGGCACTGGACAACAAAAATAGGATCTGAAAATACTACAGGCTACTATGGGCATAAATCTAATAAGATGAAATTTAATAAGGTAAATGTGAATTCTTAAATTTAGGATTTAAAAAAGTCAATTTTACCAGTCAAGCAAGGAGGCCACATGCCTACAAAAGACCCTGCGACAAAGCTATACAGATGTGAGGGCCTAGTAGCTATAGGGGGCTTATGACAGGGTGATATGCAGCCCACAAAATATAGGCACTAAGGCGCAGCTAGGTGGCGCAGTGGATAAAGCACCAGCCCTGGAGTCAGGAGGACCCAAGTACAAATTTGACCTCAGACCAAACACTTGATACTTACTAGCTGCATGAGCTTGAGCAAGTCACTTAACCCCAACTGCCTTAAAAAACACACACACACACACACACACACACACACACACACACACACACACACACACACACACACACACACACACACACACACATATAGAGAGAGAGAGAGAGAGGCATTAAACAAAATAGCATACAAAATGAAGGACAGTGGCACACATCCAAAGGAAGGAATCCAAGAAGGAGAAGAGACTGGAACCACGATGCTATAAAGCAGTTTTCCAAGCCATAGAGAGGCGACAGATCAGCCATAACCAGAATGATCTGATATTTTCAATGGATAACTCCTGCATTAATACATCCACATTTTTAACGAAAAAATGAGTTCAAATCAAAGTCAGCCATAACAAAGAGAACAATAGCGACTTCTCCAACTGACAGTGAATATAGTGGAGATAACTGCATTAGTCCACTCTACACACATGAAGTCAAATTTGAGTTGACCTGTGCTGAATCTTGAAGCTGATGTGAACCGCCACCATCACTCAAAATAGGCTCACGACATAAATGAGAACTACTGTGTTGCTTGTGGCACTGTATACTGTAAGATCACAGATTTAGAATTAGAAGGAACTCCAGAGGTCATCAAGCCCAACCCCCTCACTGTACAAATGAGGACACCAAGGCTTAGGAAGATTAAATGACTGGCCCAACGTCACATGGGTAATGAACACCAGAGGTGTGATCTGAACCAGTTGTTCTCTGACTCCAGGTTTAGTGCTCTTTCTGATTGAGTATGAAGTGTGTCAAATATACCCTTATCCGTATGGGAGTTAGGAATGCCAAAATTTTCCCTTTCTCAACATTATTCATATTCAATAATCTGATTTAAAAAAAAAACTTGGAAACTTTTTAAAAAAATGAAATAAGAGGAACTGTTATAACACAAAATTGTCAATAATTTTAGTTGTCCTCTTTTTGTAAAGGGTTTTTACCAATGAAAAATCAGTATGGTACAATATTTTTATCTTAAAATTTACATGTTACAAAATATAAATTCTTAATTTTATTTAAATAAAATATGAGCTAAGAAAATTATCTGCAGAAATTATTTTTAAAAATTAATTATTTTTAGTTTTCAACATTCACTTTCACAAGATTTTGCGTTCCAAATTTTCTCCCCATCCCTCCCCTTCCCACATGTGCATTCTGAATACCCAGTCTCCCAATCTCCCCTCCCTTCTATCACCCCCCCCTTATCCCCTTCCCCTTTTACTTTCCTGAAGGGCAGGATAAATTTCTATACCCCTTTGCCTGTATATCTTATTTCCCAGTAGCATGTGAAAATAATTTTTAACATTTGTTTTTAAAACTTTGGGCTCTAAAATCTCTCTCCCTTCCTACCTCCCCACTCACCCTCATTGAGAAGGGAAGCAAATAGATACAGGTTATACATGTGTAGTCAAAACACACCTATAATAGTCATGTTGTGAAAAACTAACTATATTTTCCTTCATCCTATCCCACCCCCCCCTTGTTTGTTCTATTCTCTCCTTTAACCTTGTCCCTCCTTAACAGTGTTTACTTCTGATTACCCCTCCCCCAACATGCCCTTCCTTCCATCATCCCCCCTCTTTCATCCCCTTCTCTCAAATTTTCCTGAAGGGTAAGATAGATTTCCATACCCAACTGAGTATGTATATTATTCCCTCCTTAAGCCAAATCTAATGAGAGTAAGATTCACTCATTCCTTCTCACCTTCCCCCACTTCCCCTCCACTGCAAAAGCTTTTTCTTGTCTGTTTTATGTGAGATAATTTACCCCATTCTACCTCTCCCTTTTTCCTTCTCCCAGTATAATTCCCTCTCACCCCTTAATTTTATTTTTTAGATATCATCCCTTCATCTTCAACTCACCCTGTGCCCTGTGTGTGTGTGTATGTGTGTGTGCGTATCTTCCCCTCCAATTACCCTAATACTAAGAAACATCTCACGAGTTACAAATATCATCTTTCCAGGTAGGAATGTAAACAGTTTAACTTTAATAAGTCCCTCATGATTTCTCTTTCCTGTTTACCTTTTCATGCTTCTCTTGAGTATTGTATTTGAAAGTCAAATTTTCTATTCAGCTCTGGTCTTTTCATCAAGAATGCTAGAAAGTTCTCCATTTCACTGAATATCCATTTTTTCCCCTGAAGGATTATACTCAGTTTTGCTGGGTAGGTGATTCTTGGTTGCAATCTTAGTTCTTCCAACCTCCAGAATATCAAGCCCTCCAGTCCCTTAATGTAGAAGCTGCTAAATCTTGTATTATCCTGATTGTGTTTCCACAATATTTGAATTGTTTCTTTCTGGCTGCTTGAAATATTTTCTCCTTGACCTGGAAACGCTGAAATTTGGCTATAATATTCCTAGGAGTTTTCCTTTGGGGATCTGTTTCAGGAGGTGACTGGTAGATTCTTTCCATTTTTATTTTATCCTCTGGTTCTAGAATATCAGGGCATTTGTCCTTGATATTTTCTTGAAAGGTGATGTGTAGGCTCTTTTTTTGGATTATGGCTTTCAGGTAGTCCAATAATTTTTAAGTTATCTCTCCTGGATTTATTTTCCAGGTCAGTTGTTTTTCCAATGAGATATTTTTACATTGTCTTCTATTTTTTCCTTCTTTTGGTTTTGTTTTATAATTTCTTGATTTCTCGTAAAGTCACTAGCTTCCATTTGCTCCATTCTCATTTTTAAGGAAGTACTGTCTTTTTATTTTCCTTTTTTTTGGTTTTAGGCAATTGGGGTTAAGTGACTTGCCCAGGGTCACACAGCTAGTAAGTGTCCAGTGTTTGGTCTGAGGCTGGATTTGAACTCAGGTCCTTCTGACTTCAGGGCCGGAGCTCTATCCACTGCACCACCTAGCTGCCCCAAGGAAGTATTTTCTTCAGTGACCTTTTGGACTTCATTTTCCATTTGGTCAATTCTGCTTTTCAAGAAATTCTTTTCTTCATTGGCTTCTTGGTCCTCTCTTGCCATTTGGGTTAGTCTATTTTTTAACGTGTTATTTTCTTCAGTATTTTTTTTTGGGTCTCCTTTAGCAAGCTGTTGACTTGTTTCTAATGATTTTCTTACATCACTCTCCTTTCTCTTCCTAGTTTTTCCTCTACTTCTCTTATTTATTTCTCAAAATCCTTTTTGAGCTCTTCCATGGCCTGGGACTGATTCATATTTTTCTTGGAGGCTTTGGATGTAGGAGCTTTGATTTTGTTGTCTTCTTTTGGTTGTATGTTTTGATCTTCTTTGTCACCAAAGTAAGATTCTGTGGTTTGCTTTTTTTTGCTCTTTGCTCATGTTACCAGCAAATTACTTGAGTTTTAAACTCTTTGTTAAGGCAGAGGTCTGCTTCCAGTGTAAAGAATGTACTGTCCCAAGCTTCAGGGGTTTTGTGCAGCTGTTTTCAGAGATACTTCTAGGGACCTGTAAATTTTCAGTTCTTTCAAGGTGAAGTGTTTACTCCTTTCCTGGCCTGTACTCTGGTCTACGAGTGACCACAAGTACTCTCTTCTGCCTTGGAACTGCGAGGATTCTCTCTGCACTGCCACCCCAAGCTCTACCACACCAGCGCTCCTCCTCGTCCCAGGAGCACCAACTAGAGCTGTGACCCAGATCCAAGCATGGGCAAAGCAAGAGAATCCTGCACCAGCGGAGAGATCCCTGCAATGCCCCTCTGATCAGCTGTTTGATCCCCACCACCATCTGAGCACCAAGAACTCCAAAAGTAGCCACCTCCTGGTGGCTGAGCCAAGACTGGGCCTGAACCACGCTCCTGTCTCACCCAGGTCCAACAGACCTTTCCTACTGACCTTCTAAGTTGTCTTTGGCTTCTGTGGGTTGAGAAGTCTGGAAACCACTACAACTGCTAGTGATTCAGTCCCCTGAGGCCAGCTCCAGATTCACTGAGGCCTGGTTTTTGTCTGAGTGGTCCATGCTGAACTGCATTCCTCTCCCAAACTGCACAACAGACTTTTCTCATCAGCCATCCAGATTGTCTTGGGCTGTAAATTTGTTTCACTCTGTCTTTTTGTGGGTTCTGCTGCTTTAGAATTTGTTTAGAGCCATTTTTTTTACAGGTATTTGTCGGAGTTTGGGGAAGAGCTGAAGCAAGTTACTGCTTTAAATCTGCCATCTTGACTCTGCCCCCCACAGAAGGTATTTTATAAAAAAGTGGGAGGACAACAATTTAGATGGGGATAATAAAGAGAGCTGGTCACTATATAACATTTGGAAACCATGACCTAATAAAGTATGTTAAAGGAACTGGGACATTTAGCTTAGAGAAAACAAGAATTGGAGGAACTAAGATTATGGTCTTCAAGTACAGAAAGCACTTCTTAATTACTTGAAAGGAGGATTAGTTTTGTGCTTTTCTTTCCTTTTTTGGTGAGGCAATTGGGATTAAGTGACTTGTCCAGGGTCACACTGCCAGTAAGTATCCAGCGTCTGGTCTGAGGCAGGATGAATTATACTACTTTTTTGGGGGAAGGATGAGGTAATTGGAGTTAAGTTGACTTGCCTAAGATCACACAGCTAGTAAGCATCAAGTATCTGAGGTCGGATTTGAACTCAGGTCCTCCTGACTCCAGAGCCAGTGCTCTATCCACTGTCCCACCTAGCTTCCCCTGATTAGCCTCAACCTACCCCTCCAACCTCCTTTTACTTCACTCCTCTTTGCAGACTCTACAGTCCAGCCTAGCTGGCTCTTCTTGCCATCTCTCACGCATGGACATTCCATCTCTTCTTTGGGAGCCTTTGCAATGACTGACTCCCCTTCCTCAAAGACTCTCCCCTCACCTCCATCCCTCATAATCTTGTTTCCTTAAAACTCAGCTCAAGCATCACTTTCTAGTTGAAGAATTTCCTGACCCTTCCAATGCTAGTACACCTCCAATTACCTAATCTGTTTAAAATTAATATAATTTTAATTGTTTAATATTTATTTAATATTATTTTAAATAGTTATTACCTAATATCATACTTCTTTGGTATATACGTACATGTGTACATGTTGTTTCTCCTGACAGAATTTAAGTTCCTCCAGGGCAGGGACTACTTAATTCACTTTGGTGAGCCCAGAGCAGGCTCTTCAGACATGCTTGTACATGATCATTCCCCCCAAAATGTTCCCTCCCCTCTTTCCAAAATTCCCTATTACTGTTTTAGAGCACCACAATCTTACCAGTCACTCTGGTTCACATTCTTCCATTTCTCTCATTCACTCAAATCTAGTCAGTTGCCAAGTCCTGACAATTCTATCTCTGCAATATTTCTCAAACACCTTACACAGGGTCACACAGCTAGTGTCTCAGGCCA
This sequence comes from Phascolarctos cinereus, assembly GCF_003287225.1. Classification (NCBI taxonomy): domain Eukaryota; kingdom Metazoa; phylum Chordata; class Mammalia; order Diprotodontia; family Phascolarctidae; genus Phascolarctos; species Phascolarctos cinereus. Next base: position 357,992,205 of record NW_027555847.1, read on the forward strand.
CATTTGAACTCAGGTCCTCCTGACTCCAGGGCTGGTGCTCTATCTACTGTACCACCCAACTACCCCTTCTTCTTTATTCTGGCCTTGCCCCCACCCTGGTGCAGGCCCTCATCACCTCATATCTACTGCAATAGCCTGTCAAAATGATCTCCCTGCCTCTCCCCACTCCAGTCCATCATCCACTCAGCTGTCAAACTGATTTTCCTAAAGTGCAAGTATGTCTACGTCACCTCTCCTTGCTCTCATCCATTCAAACAAGTATGATGGTTTCACAATGCCTCAATGTAGATCAAACGTAAAATCCTCTGGATTTTAAAGCCTTTTTCAATCTAGCTTTTCCCAACATTTCCACTCTTATTAAACCTTATTCTCTCCAATTACACCATGCAATCCAGCGTCTCTGGGATCATTGCAGTTTACTAGACAGCACATCTCTTTTTTTTGTTGTTTTTTGGTGAGGCAATCGGGGCTCGCCCCAATTGGGGTTGAACCCAGGATCACACAGCTAGTATCATGTATCTAAGGTCGAATTTGAACTCAGGTCCTTCTGACTCCAGGGCCAGTGCTCTATCCACTGCACCACCTAGCTGTCTCAACACATCTCTTTTTTTTAATAGCACTTTTGAGTTTGCAAAATGCTGTTGTTTTTTTAAATTTTTTTTGACATGTTTTGTTCTGTGAATTTTCTCTTCTTGTCCCTATGTCCCTCCTCCTCTCTGGCTTCTGGCTTCCTTTAAGTCTGATTCAAGTCCTATCTTCCAGAAGAAGCCTTTCCCTTAGTGTCTTCCTTTTGAGAATATCTCCAATTTGCACCAGTTGATCTATTTTGTACATAGCTGTTTGCGTGCTGTCTCCCCCAGTGAACTGTGAGATCCTCGAAAACAGGGGCTGTATTTTGCCTTTCTTTTTCCCCCCAGAATTTTGTCAAGTGCCTGGTACGTAATGCTTTTTTACTTGACTTTATCTTTTCAATTCAAACAAACATTTATTAATAACCCACTATGTGTTCTAGGCACATAAAGACCCACCTCCCACCTCCCAAAAAGGGGGGGGGTATGGAACAATTCTTGACCTCAAGGGGTTTAACTTCGGCTGGCAAGATATCCCAGCTAGCACATGCTACAGTGCAGGGTATGCTCAGTAAGCACCTGTTGACTGACTGGGTGCTGCCATAGGAACCAAAGCCAATGGGGGCACTGAGAAATACTGAAGGAAAGAATAAGAATTGGGGGCAGCTAGGTGGAGCAGTGGATAGAGCACCAGCCCTGAAGTCTGGAGGACCTGAGTTCAAATCCGGCCTCAGACAAAACACTCGAGGCTTACTAGCTGTGTGACCCTGGGCAAGTCACTTAACCCCTATTGCCTACAAATAAATAAATAATTAAAAAAAAAAGAATGAGAATTGGTATGGCTTCACACTCCACATAGACCCCAAAGAGCAGTCTATCATGTTTTGGCAATAGTTCAGAAAGCTGCCCTTCAACATGCCTGCCACATTGCCAGGACAATTCTATCCCTACAAGATAAACTGTCCTAATGCGCTTGGCAAAGGCCCATTTGCCAGTTTCATTTACAGCATAAAAATAAAAGGCTAACTTTTTCATAATTAACACTGCAATCAATGTTTTAAAAGGGAGGGAGAAGGCCTTCTTTAGCAATGCCATCCAATAAGACATGCATGGAGGACAGTCAGGAATATGTACAGACCCTATTTTTTTTTTGAAGGAGTATACAAAAGCACTCAAGGCCCTGGAAGCCTGCCACCAAATTCAGAAATCTACATCAGTTTGGGTAAGATCCTCATTCTGTTTCTTTTACTAGAGTGGATGTAAACATGGGCTTCCAATGTAAGAGGAATCAAACACCCTTTGTTACAAGGGGTCTGCATTTAAAATAATTGGGGGAATGTTGTGAAGGAAAGAAAGGAAATGTTGCCCAGTTAAGACATGGTCTAAGCAACTGGTCAATGCCCAAACAAGAAATGAGAAAATGCAATAGGACATCTGTGTGTTTTTATTTTAAAGTACTATTTTAGAGAAATTAAGTTTCTTCTCTGTCTACCTCAGTTTCCTCAACTGCAAAATGGGGATAATAATAGCACCCACCTTCCAGGGTTGTTGTGAGGATCAAATGAGATAATATTTGTAAAGAGTTTAGCTGAGGTGCTTGGGACATAGCAGGTACTTATTAAATGCCTGTTCCCTTCTCTTCCCCTCCCCCATTGTATGTATCTTCTTAGAGTTTAGAAACTCCAGAAGAGGGGCAGTAAAGGGAGAAGAAAGGGGCAATAGCTAGAACCACAAGGTATAGAAGGGTTCAAAGAAAGGACAAGTTAGCCTGGATTAGTCAATCAGTACCAAAACTCTCAGGATGTGTCAAAAGAAAACATATAGATTATGGTGGCCATGAATACTCCTTCTAAAAGCTCATGGAAAAGGAACGGGACTATTTTCTCTAAAACAAGCACAATAGCATTAACCTATTTCTTCACAGAAGAAATAAAATGCTAAGAAGGCTAACCAATCAATTCACATCGCTAATAATACTGGCCCCCCAAAAACTCAACAGAACAGTCTTTATCTGGGTTCTCTCTCATACTGCACAGAAGTCTTAGTAAACCTTTATGGATGAGATATCTTAGTTCTCTCCTGGTGTCACTGCCATCTCCTCCACACCCATGTTTTGGTGAAAGGAAATGTCTTAAAGCAATGGCTTGAAAAGCCTTTTGGCTCCCAAATGCTTCACTATGGAATCAAGGCTGAGAAATACATCCATTTCCACACCCATTTCAGAGGCTCAAGATAACCACCATCCCCAGGAATCTTACCCCTTGTGCACTGTAGGCTTTTGATCTGCTTGACTTGATAAAACAGACTGTGCACCTGATTAATCTGTGATCATTAACACAAAACAGATTTTGAAAGCTATTTCTGTATTGGAAAAAGGTAACTGAATGTTATCATCACCTGGATAATCAAACATAGGACTTATATGTCTGAACGTGTTGACACAGCTTGGCAGATATTTCTGCCCCACAGAGTGTCCTAAGTGATAATGATGACAATTTAATTTACACATTGTATTTTTACATTCATGTATGCATACTTACATATTATATCTTATTTGACTCTTAGAGCACTGTAAGGCACTAGTACAAATATCTCAATTTAATAGATGAGGAAACTGAGGTTCATAAGGTTAAGTGCTCTATTTAAAGTCAAAAAGCTAAGAAGTGTTAAGAGCCCAAACTGAAATCCTGATCTTCCTACTTAAAACTATTGTGTTTTCCAAAAAAACACACTGTCTCTCACAGATTGTTTTGTCCCTATTTATCTCCTCTTTCCCTTAAACAAAAAAGCAACCCTGATGGCACCAAAGATACGTGTGTCTTGATAGTATGTCCCATAATGGACAAAACTAGAACGCCCATCCCATGCTACCTCGCCAAAGTACAGAAGTATCAAATACAGCCAGTGTGCTCAATTCAATCATTATGGCAAGACAGCTCTCCCTAGTTGTGGAAAGTATACTTGTTTCCCCTATGGTCCTATATGACCATATGCAAGTTAATTTTATTGATGTTGATATTCAATGTGCATAGTTTTGGGTATACCAACATAACTCATCAGGTTGGGTTGTTTTGAAGAAGAGATGAATGGAGGAAAGTTAAATCTAGAGGTGCTACTTTGCCCTCACAGATACATCTGTGGGCTCCTCCATTCTGATTTGAGGTCATAAGACCTTCCATGACTTGATGAGTTACGGATGCCTGGGATACAGAAAGCCTACTGTTTCTTCTTGTACTAGTCCTTGGCCAGCACTTCCTAGGGGATGATCTGGCCCTGGAAAATTTAAACCCTAATGTCCAAAATGAATCCATTACTTTATTTCATGCAACCAAGTTTTCATGAAAACAAACCTGTAACAGCACTTAAAAGAATTATAATACACAAAGTACGGTGTCATTCTTACTCAAATGTACGGATGGCAAGACAATCAGCAACTAATGCAAGTAATTTAAAAATCTCACACAAGGTTGTACTGTGTAGTCTTGACATGTTCTTAGTTTTTTGTTTGTTCCCCCCCCCCTTTCTCACAATTCAATGGCCTACGATGGAAAAAGCATTACCCACTCCCGTTGTATATCCTTTGGATACTTGGGAGTCATAAGAGATGATGATCATGATTTAAGTTTGCAAGGGACAGCCCATAGACAGTACTGCCATGTTCCCCCCTTAATAAGAAGAGCACACCCTAGTACATCATAATATCTCTAGTTCATCTCCTCTCACAGTAAATCACCGTAACGTTCACTTTTCTCAATATTTCAGCCAGAATAAGGGACTGAGAATACTTAGTGGAATTGGGACAAGGTGAGAAATATTACTGTGTTAAAATCTTGAAAAACCTGAATTCTTTACAGAATAATCCAGTTCCTTTAAAATGAAAATAAAACATTCTATGAAGAGCAACCAAAAATCTGCCTAGGATTTACAAAGGAAAGAAGCCAAATAAACAAGCCTAATTTTCCTCTTGCCAAATGTAATACTCAATAGAAACAGGGAAAGCAGAACTGGGGTCTCAATTATCCTTAAGTCCATTAAAATGCCAGTTGGAGCTCAATATAACTTAAAATGCTTTCTGGTTCGGTGGTTTGATCAGTCCTCGGGCTCCATCTACCCAAACTGACTTCATCTTCTCCTAAGACTTCTAGTGGCACAGCTGCTGTCACCAAAAACTCATCGTCCTGTACCAAACTGGTCACCAGCCTCTCCAAATGTAGTGAAGCTGGACCCCATACAAGAGACAGAACATCCACCACCAGTCCAAATGTGAAGCTTTTCCAGTTTGGCAAGCCCCTCCAGGGACTGTTTCTTTCCCTGTCAAACCATCACCAAGGCACCAGGATGAGGCATCTCAGTAGGACTTTTGTGGAGTTCCAAAATATGCTGGATTAACCATTGCTTAGAGAGGAAACACAGGATAATGGGTGAGACCTAGGTTAAATTTCCCCTTTTTACACTTACTGGGTGGGTAGCCAGTGGCAAAATCATTTAACTTATAACACCCACACGCAACACTCTCTAAGACAAAGAGGAAGAGGATTTCTATTGGGAAATTCTCATTAGAATGTAGACTTTACGGGTCAGCAAGGTGTGCAGTGGATAGAGCACCAGCCCTGAAGTCAGGAGGACCTGAGTTCAAATCCAGCCTCAGACCAAACACCTGACACTTACTAGCTGTGTGACCCGTGGCAAGTCACTTACCCCCAATTGCCTAAAAAGAAAAAAAAACATAATGTAAACTTTATATAAGAGCAAGAACTTATTTTGTATTTGTACCACAGTGCTAGGCAAGTAGTGCTCAATAAATGCTTGTTAACTGAATGATTTACCATGCAGAAGAAATGATAATTTGGGTTAAAAAAAGCTCTTGAATTAGACTGAGGATGCTTGAATTAGGCTGAGGATATATGGCTTGATGTTACCTCACATAGACAGGTTTAACAAGATGTGAAAAGGTAGGGATCAGGGAGGGAGAAAAGAGGAATCCTCCATTCTTTTACTTTGAACAAACACACTTCCTTCACAAATGGATTGTGCAGTTACTTAAGAGACATGAATTGGCAAAACACATTAAAAAAACAAAAAACAAAAAACAAGACTTCACCTTCAGCCCACCTCAGGAATGACCAATAATTATGGAAGCACGGAGACACAACATCAAGATCGCAGATTTAAAGCTAGAATGAGGTTATCTAGTTCAATTCTCTCATTTTAACAGATGAAAAAACTGAGGTTCAAAGAGGCAAAAAGACTTAAAAACAACTTCATACAGGTAGAAAGCTACAGAGTTGGATCTTGAACCTTGGTCCTCTTAACTCCCAAACCAGCATTTTCTAATATACCACCTTGTGCATCTCTTTGAATGCCTCTTATCACAGAAGAGATGGACATACAAGACTGGCAAAGACTGGATTTGAGTGCAGTTTCCATAAGTAACAAACACCACATAGGAAAGAGCATGTTAATTAGAGGAAGAAGGGACCTTAAAAATGATTCACTCCAACTCCCTCATTTTAAAGGTGAGGAATCTGAGGCTCAGAGAGATGAAGTGATTGTTCACACAAACAGCAAGTTGATAATCTGGACCCATTCAAACCCATGTCTTCTGACTCCAAAAGCAGGGCTTCTTCCATCATACCACAACACTTCCATCACATTGTGCTTTGCCAGCGTAGGAAGGTTTCAATAAATACGCTGCCAACTTTGACACTCTTTATTAGTGTCAGCACTCCAGATACACATTACAAAAAAATGAAACCAACTATTCAGCCATTAAAAAAAAGTATGAACTAGCCAAATTTTTGGTTTAATCTGCCCACTCTCACTAGCAGTGCAGGGCTTGATGTCAGCAAGCATCAATGGGTGAAGAATAGCCATAATAATGGCTTGTATGTGTACTCAATTTTGTAATGGTCAAAGAACTTTCCATTTAAATTATTTCATTTAATGTACAGTTTATAAACAAGCCTCCAAGACAGTTCCCCTTTCCCTTGTCCAGTTGCCTCCCCCTTTCCATACAAGATGATGAAACTCAGACTAAGTGACTTGCCCAAGTTCACAATTAGCCAAATGGCCAAAAGACAGGGCCAAAGTCAAGTAAGTATTCTAATTCCTACATCTAGTCTTACACCCCTAACCCTTCATTTCTTCGGCCTACCCTGATTTACATAAGCATCTTAAATGGGTAAACTAAAAATGTTCCTAATCAAAGATTTTTTCTTCAAAACATTTAAGATTTACTAATTCTTAATTATTTAATTGTTTATTCTCTCTCATTGGTTTTGGCAGTGAAGCTACTCGTCAAGTCTGTGACTGAATTTACTAACTTCCACAATCAGGTTTGTTGTCAAAGGGAATAATCACTTCACTGTGGATAAAAGGGAAAGATATAATACTATGAAGGGGACAATTTTCCCATGATTTTAAAAAAAAAAACCTGTTCTATTCAGAATGTTTTTGGGGGAACGGACAAAGGATAATTTATTTTTTTAAAGCATATTTTCACCTTATAGACTCTGAATTATTCAGCTTTTCCAATCTTCACAAATAAAATGCCTTGATCATGGGATCTTAGCTCATGACTTGAAGTTTCCACAATTAACACTATCTGATGAGTAATTTTCTGTAATCACTGTTAACCCATTCCTTTCAACAACATTTCTTTCTGGAGATTAAAATGATCATCCATTCTCCAATAAGCTTATACCCTCATGAGCATATCAAAATGGTTTATGGAAAATCCTAGAATTTTATTCTTATCACACTCTTAAAATAACACACTAAGGCTTTCAGATTTTTAGCTCTGGATTTTTTTCTTTTTTAAGCTGATTTTTTTTCATGGCAGAACAAGAAAATGCAACTGGTTTTCATTACAAGAGCCCACATTATGATCTAGAGTCTAGACTTTGTCATAATGGAAAGTTGAGGAGTATGTGTGACAATTCTCAGCACAGTATGAGTTTAGGCAGCTTCTAGGTATTTCTGTTTGTCTAATTTTCCTCCATAATGAAATATACATTTGGAAGGGGGGAAGAAGATTGCTGCAGGAGTATCAGAGATAAATGTACAATAGTTGAGACAATCAAGACGGTCACATCTGCAAGAATACAAAGGTACACAGCTCCTTGTTCTTAAGAGCTCTCAGGAGGCTAAGTTCATTGAGATCAGTATTTTGCTGTTTTGACAGATGCCTTTGTGGAATGGAGAAGTAGGCGAGACATGTTTATGCATCTCCCATAAGTAAACCTTCTGAAAGACAGGTTACTAAGAAAAGGAAGAGTGGGCGATCACAGAGCAGAGCCTAAGTTTTCTTTTTGATTCAGAATTACCAAGTGCTGTGTGAACTAAATGGAACAATTTGGTAGATGACCTTGTGGAGGCTAAGCACAAGGAAAACTTAGTGTGAGCATTTCTAGATATGTTGGTACCACCAGGATGGATCAACATAATTGGTTTCTATACCGGAACATTCAAGAAATAAAAAGCTGACTTTAAATACAGCACATATATATTTTTTAAAACCTTCTTCAAATTCAGCTCTGCTGTACAGGACCACAGCTTCTTCATCTGTAAACCAAAAGGCTGAACTAGATGATCTCTACGCTTTCTTCAACATCTAACATCTTATGGTTCTATGATTTCTATGGAAAATAAAAGACAGCTAGCACTGACCTTCAGCATAAAACTATGACATGGGGATGTGGGGACAGGATCAGATTCATATTCATAGCACATTTTAGGATGATAGAAAATGATGAGAGAGAAACTTACGATAGAAATGGCAAGGAAATATTTGAATTCCTTTAGACCCACTACAGACACATCATTGTAGTCTGCAAAATGTTAACCGTCAGTATCACAACCACATTTTCTTCTTCTGTGCACAATGGCTTTATCACAGATCTCACAGAATATTAGACCTGGAAGGGATCCCACAGGAATCATTTAGTCTAGCCCCTTCACTTCTACAAATGAGGAAACTAAGGCCTAGAGCCACATAATTTATTGGCAAGATCAAGACCAGGACCCAGGTTCCTTCCTGTCTGTCCAGTCTCGTCATTTCACAACTTTGGCATCTGGTACTCCAGTGGTGTCAAACTCAAATAGAAATGGCTTAGAAAACCACAAATAACATTATCTATATTGCATTGCATATTTATTTTGTTAAGCATTTTCCAATTACATTTTAATCTGATTCTGGCCTAGCTCCAGAGTTTGTTGGGAGTTTGACACCTCTGTTGTATTCCACAGATGGGAAGCTATTTTTTTGTTGTTGCTGTTTTCAAGTTTTAAATGACGGCACTTTGACAGGTCAAACCTAGTCAAACTCAAAATTATGACTAGCAACTAAACTCATAGCAAAATAGACTAAAAAAAGATTCATAGGTTGATAAAGGAGATTACAGCAATCATGTATATGACCATGGGTAAATAACTTAATTTTTCTAGATTTCAGTTTATTTCATCTGTAAAATAAGGAGGGGTTGAAGCATTTGATATTTACAGGTCCCTTCTAACACTAAATCCTATGACTAGTCTATTGAACCAGTCTGAAGGAACAGGTTCCAAAGGAACACAAATCTAAATAGAATTAAAGTCAACAATCATGTCTGATTTGTTAGTATGGACCCTATTCCCAAACTACAAAGGAAAGCAAACCCATAACTCATTAAAATCTCCAAGTTGTTAAATTCAGTTTGGAACTTGTGACAAAACTATCTGCATAAAGAACTAAACTCTGAACTAGGCTGGAGACTTGGATTCAATTTCAAACTGTGCCATTAACTAGTTGTGTGACCTAAGATAATTTATTTTTTCACTTAAAGCTTCAGTTTTCTCATCTACGAAATGGAAATGACACTTGTCCTAGCTACCTCACAATTGCTTATGAGGATAAAGTGATGTTAAATTATAATTTCACTGAGGGTGGCATGGCATACCAGAGAGAGGATCTGACCTTGCTTTGAACAAGACCAGCGTTCAGTCCCACCTCTGACACCACTGACCATGTGACCCTGGTTAAAGTACCTAACAACCTCTCATGCCTCTGGGCAAGGCTCTAAGGCTATAAAGCTGGAGAGCAGGAGATAGCTTGCACTGACAGAGGCAGTCTCTTCATCCAGGGAAATCCATGGAGCAATGAAACTCTGAGGGTTTTCCCCTCCCAGACTGATTCTTTTGTGCAGGCAAACTAGGCCATCTTTTGCCTCAATTCTTACCCAGCCTTTAACTACTGAATGGGTGTTGCCTCAGACAAACTGGGACCTGGGAAAGACCTTAGCTTAAAAAGGCCAAGGTCTCCCATAGCATCCCGGGCCACTGTCAGTTGTCCTGACCTATGTCTTGCCACTGGACTCCGATGACTGAAGGAGAGTGAGGCTGATGACTTTGTACAGCTCTGCCTCACTTAAAACCAGTTCACTTGCAAGTCAAGACATCACCCTCCAGATGTCATTGGTCCTGTTTGAGAATTAAGTATGAATGGCAATATAGCAATGAAATCACTGAACAATACTAAAACCTTTTCTATTGAGGGCAGCGAATGTCCTATGCCTCTTTTTAACCAAAATCTGTAGCGTTCGTTCTTTTAATGTCTCAGAACGTAGATTTTGAGTTGGAAGAGACCATGGCGGTCATCTAGTCCAACCCCCTCATTTTGCTAATGGGAAAACTTAGGCACAGTGAAGTTAAATGAATTACCAAATACTATACAAGAACTGAGACTTGAACCCAGGTTCTCTGATTCCAAATCCAGCCCCACTGTATATGCTCAAAATTTATTGTAGAAATACTCCATGAAAAGAAGATAAAAAATCTGAGGCATCAAAGTAATAATAAAAACATGAGACACAAATAACTTGAATGGGTGAATATGGCACTATGAAAGTTCATGAATGAAATCTCCAAAACAAATTAAAAACTTGTAGCAGTCACTAGTACAGAACAGGAAGCTTTTTAACTGTGACAGAAATCCTGTACTGTAGTCTCTAGTCTGAGTTATGTAAGCACTGGGTAAGCTTACCAGGGCAGGATATAATTCCACAAACAAAGTTTTTAACTTTATCACCCAGGAAAATAATGAGACATTTGGTTGATATCATGAAGAATAGGCCATTAAATTACATGTGTCAGTAATAATACACACAACTCCTGAACACCCAAAACACAGACTAAAGAATAAGTATATTCTAGGCTGCTCTCAGCCCACACCAAGTTTGGCGCTTGTATTCACTCTATTTCTCTGTTCAAATCACAGCTGGAATAAACTCTACGCCAGTTTCTTAATTCCCTTCTGCTGTTACTATTGATCTAAGTAACCATTTCCTTCACTAGCTCTAACAGACCAACCCAACCCCCTAATTTTTCTCTAAGGATCTGGAAATATTTCCACAAACCAAAGTGGTTTTTCATTCTTCTTTCACACAAGTGAAACTGGAAACACTGTTAAATCAGCTGTCAATATGCAATCCAATGCAATGATCTGAGATAATCAAATCCAAGATGTCAGGATCCAATTTACCTAAGAAGCTCTGCAAAAATTAAAGTTGCACTGGACTCTGTTGGTTGGAAGCAAAAAATAAGCCTAGATTTCCCAGATTCACATGTCCCTGGAAGCAACCTATGACTCCCATTCTTTAAACTTGGCTACACTCATTACTCACCCATTAACTCCATCTCTCTAGAATCCTTCATGCTACCCACCCCCTTATTCTCCACCACAAAGGGGAAACAAAGACACTCAAAAGAGTCACCGGTAAATTTGTGGTTACCCTATATCTGGCCTTAGCTCGTCTGCTTGCCTGCACAACCGGACAACTCCGGACTCAAACAAACTTCATACAAAGCTGCACAAGTCAGCAGCAGTCAGAGGACACTAGTTTGCTGACCGAGTACCCCTACTGACCCCCGAAAACCCCAAACTAAATCAAGGCTTCTTAAGAAGCCTACAAATAGTCCTCCTACCCTGAAAGGCAGCTTTTCCCACCCCTTTAAAAGCTGCAGGGAGGAAAAGAAAGGGAAGAAGGAAGAAAAGGGAGGAGGGAGGAAAAGAAAGGGAAGAGGGAGGACACCTCACCACACCACCAGTCTGGAAATCAAGCCTGGGTTCTTGGGAAAGCCAAAATAGATGATCTGAAACCGAAGGAGAACAATAGCCAGGCTGAGCCGCAAGAAGCCCCTTTGGGGGTAGCAGGCGGGCTACTACTCCCTCTCACGAACTCCCTTCTCAATCTCTGCAAACTTCAGCAGTCTGGAAGAGATGTGAGCCAAGGGGAGGGGAGGGAATCTCGGCATCGGAGTCTCCCGACCGGTCAGGAGCTGGGCGCAGGGAAAGGCAGTTCGCCAGCCCAGGGACTGAGAGCAGGTGGGGAAGGGGTCGTCTGCATCCTGCCACCCTCCTTTTTCCCCCTCCCCGTTTTGTAATTCATTCCCACCCCACTCCCCAACCCCAGACGAGCTCTCAAACCCTTCGCAGTGGGAAGACTGCTGGGGGCGGAGGAGTTTAAGGCTATGGAAGAAGATCCTTCTCCAAACTTTGCCCTGCTCCCCTTCTGCATCCCTAAACTAAGCCACCTCCCCCCTTCCTTCTCAAACCAAACCGATCCAGACAGTTTGCAAGGGGGGAGTGAGCTCCTTCTCCTCCCTTCCCTTTCCCATCCCCAAGCCGCCGGCAGAGCAGGAAGGAGGGAGAGTTGGTACCTCTGTGCCCCCAAGTCTGTCTCTGCCCCCAACGAGGCGTCGCTATCGCATTCTGCCTCCTTTTCCCTCGGCCCCACTGTCCCGCAGCTCCATTCGCTCCCGCTCCAGACACAAAGAGAGGGAGAGACACTATAGGGCGCCGGCACTGCCCCCTGGGAGGGGGGAGGGGGAGGGAAGGCGGGGGTGAAGGCGGACCTAGGGTGAGGGCGCCGGGCAAGTCCCAAAGTCTCCGCGCCATACACTCACCCCATAGAAGCAGCTCCAGACCCGCCGGCGAAGCGAGCCCGCCAGCAAGGGGCAAGCACCACGGACGCCCGCCACCCGCTTCCCTAAGGAAGCCGCTGCAGCTGCGCCTGCTTCCTTCTTCTCCTCCTCCTCTTCGTCCTCCTCCTCCTCCTCCTCCGCTTTCTCCACCTCCCTCCCGCGGCTGCGGGTGGTCAGTGGGCGCCTCGGCTCCCGGGGCTGGGCGGGGGCAGCGCAGTACCACCACGTGGCCGCCAGGCGCCGGCCCCCGCCGACCTGGAGCAGGAGAGCGAGGGGAGGTGCTTGCCATTCCCCACCCCTTCCACCCGGCCGGCCGGCGGGGCCAAAAATTCCTCGAGTCAGGTGACCCGGAGCTGGGCACTCCGTCCGGACCTGACGGAGGTACTCCTGGGCTCGTTCTGAACCACCCGGTTTTGCCGCCAGTGCCCCTCTGCCTCGAGTTTGCTTCGTGGGGGGTTGCTTCTTGCTCCACTACTGTTTTCATCTTTCTTTGCTGAAGCTAGGAAAAGCTAAGATTGCCTTTGACCCTGAGTTTTAGAATCAATCAATGAAAAAGCATTTATTAAAGCCTACAGTGGACCTGGCCCTGACCTAAGGCAGGGACATGAACCAAAGTGAACTAATAAGCAGAAGAATAGCTGAGATTCTGACTGGTGCGGGGAGGAGGGGGTACCCCAACCATTTTCTTTTTAAATAGAACCGAAAGAAAAAAAAGTAAAGAACCTGTTAGAGAAGATTGAATCAGAACCAATGCTGTAAGTACACTATCTAAAATGATTGAACTAAAGCAAAACTGGAATGTTCTCTTACCTGAGCCAGTATTTCATCTGGTTGCAGTACAGATCAGGGGTAATACAGAATCAGAGACATTTTGAAGTAGGAAGAGGAAATATTTGAAATGGAAAATCTTTACTATTCCTTCTTCCTCTCTCCTCCTTGATGATACAATAGGCTTTGGCTGCATTTTAAGAAGACGCACTAGCTTCCAGACTTTCTCTTCCTGATTGTGCTGCACAAACATTTGCCAAGGAATCTCACCAGCTTCCCTTTTTATACGCACATGTAACCCATCTCTTCTGACAGACGAGTGTTCCATCTTCTTCCCCTTAGATCAGGGGTTGCAGTCTGTCAAATCCTATGGACCCCTTTACAGATTTTTTTTTAAGTAATTGAAGGAAATTCTAAATTTCAGTTACATGTTAGTGAAAATAAAAGTATTTTTCCCCCATCCAAGTTCATAGATCCCAGGCTAAATACTGCTGCTTTAGGTAATAATCTATATGATGCATTGTACTAACCTAATTGAAGCCCAGGCCCTGAATACTGAATTTGACTCCCGTTAGAATGTGAGCTCTTAGAATGTGAGATCTAGGGTAGGGACTGTTTTTCCTTTCCCCCCCTTTTTTTGTATCCCCATCACTTTGCACAATACTTGGCACATAGTAAACAGTCCATAAATGCTTGTTGACTGAGTGACTTGTTTCTAGGTTTGGTGCAGGGGTATTCAGTTCTCTGGAAAGTAGCTCAGGTTAGTAAGATAGAACATAAAATAGATTTTATAAGAATACAATAATTACAGAAAGAATTTCACAGAATCATAGAATTTAAATGTGGAACATTTAGATCTTAGAAGGCATTTAATCTAACCTACTCCCAAAATGAGGATTTGTGCTGAAGCACATAGATGGTCAAGAAAACTCTCATCTGCCCCCAGAGATCTGTACAGTTATTGCACACTTAAGGCACCATTGTGGTTTTGAGGCTCACCTGAGTGGAGAAATAACTTGTTGTTCTCAGAAAGTCAAGCAACACTCCGCAGCCAGAGTTATCCCCCACCTTGCCCAGAAACCTATTATACAATCAATCCAGACTTACAGACTACTCTGAGGTCAAGGTTTCCCACCCAATCCTGGGAAAGAACTTGAGGTCACTGGAGTATTGACCCCCCCCACCAGAACCTGCACATTTCACAACATTCTCAGTGCCAGTGAAAGACATGGTCCAAGTTTGTTGCTCTTCATTACAAGTCTGAGCCTCACTGTTTCTAGGTTCTAGCTTCTGCTCTGGTTCTTGTTCATGCCTTGCCAAAACAGTCTGTCTTCTTCCTTTGGTACTCTGCTTCCACAGAAAACTACAAGGCTGAAATAACCTTCAGTGGTCATCCTAATGCAACTTCTTTCTGAAAAAAGGATCTCCATTACCACACAGCCAACAAATGGCAATCTAGCCTTTGCTTAAAAGACCTCCAGTGAGAGATATTTCCCAAAGCGGCCCATTTAACTTTTGGATAGCTCTTATTTTTAGAAAATTTTTTCCTGATGTCAAGTCTAAATTTGCCTCTGTAACTTCTGTCCATTTCTCCCACTTCTGCCCTCTAGAACCAAATTTAGCAAGTCTGATTAGGAGGCAGTGTGGAAAGAACTCTGGCTTTGGAGTCGGAAGTTATGACTGAAGCTAATGACCTGGGTGACCTTGGGCAAGTCACCTAAACTTATTGGCCTCAATTTCCTCACCTGTAATATGAGGGGGTTGATTTTTATATGGCCTCTGGGATCCCTTTCAGCTGTATAACTCTTGACTCTAATTTTTCTTCCATGTGACAGACTTTTAAGTGAATGAAGACAACTGTCATGTTCTTCTTGAGCCTTCTCTTTGGATTAAAAATTCTAGTTCCTTTAACTTGTGGAGTGGACTTCACCATTGTGGTTGACCTCCTCTGAACCCGTAGCAATCCCATTTTTAAAATGACATTGATGCCTAAGACTTAACATGATGCTTCAGATAGGAATGGATGCTACGCCTCTTTTTTTTTTTAAGTGAGGCAATCGGGGTTAAGTGACTTGCCCACGGTCACACAGCTAGTACATGTCAAGTGTTTGGTCTGAAGCCGGATTTGAACTCAGGTCCTCCTGACTTCAGGGCCAGTACTCTATCCACTGCACCACCTACCCATCCCTAGGCCTCTCTTAATGAGACTAAAGATTGTGTTAAGGTTTTTACCCCTTGCCATATCACATTGTTGGCTCATATTGAGCTTGTAGTCCACCAAAACCTCTAGATCTTCTTCTGTTCCTCCACTCCTACATCTCTAGATCTTCATTGCTCCCTGACATGTACTCTTTGATGCAGTGATACAGTGCTCTTGGCTATTTTGGAAACAAGACATTCCATCGTTCAGCTCTGGGGCAGTTTTTTTCTGGCTGTCCCCGATGCCTAAAATGCATTCCTTCCTCTTGGGCAACTACTCACTTCCCTGGCTTCCTTTAAGTCCCAACTAAAATTCCATCTTTTACTGGAAGCCTTCCCCAAGCCCTTAATTCATGTGCCTTCCATCTGGTAACTATTTCCTATTTATCCTGTATATAGCTTGCCTTATATATGTGTTAGCATGTTGTTTCTCCCATTAAATTGTAAGCTCCTAGAGGGCAGGGACTGTTTCTTTTTGTATCTGTAGTGCTTAGCACCGTGCTTGGCACATAGTAAACATCTGATAAATGTTCATTGATTGGTTAATTGTGTAGTGTCACTCCCTCTCCTATTGTGTGTAGTTCAGCTTTGCCTCAATATCTTGCCTAATTAGGCTTGGAGGTTTGCCATTCTGCTACACTGTTGCTGCCCCTGTTTCCATTTCTACTTTTGTAATCTACTTCCCCTTCCTTAGGAGGGTATCATGGCTCCTAAAAAGACAGTTATGTCCAAGAGAGCTAGTAACATTTCCAGCCGTTCTGTTCAGACCCCAAACCCCACATGGCTGGCACAGTAAAGGTCACTTACCCCACTTGTGAAGACTTTTTAATCTCAACTGATGTGACATGTAAAGTAGCTCTCATTCCTAGCCAAGTTAGGAACTCCATTTACCTGTTCCCTGGCTCAGGTGCAAGAGAAATGTGTCCTTTTTCTGAGTCTTCACGAGGTTGGACTGAACACTCCTTTTATTTTGCTTTTCTCTCTCATCATTTCTCTCTCTCCTTCATGCCCTGATTAGAGTCAGGGCATGCAAACGACCCTGAAACATGAAAAAGCCTCAAGAAACCCTTAGGAAGGAACCCTGAAAGCTAGAAGGAAGCATCTGCAAGCACAATAGTGAAGGCTTCTATCCTCATTGCATACACATCCACACACTGCCTCACCCAGCCTGGGGCAAGTGGCACATAATGCCATCTCAAATCAGTTGTTTTAAAAGACAAATTGAGTTGGAGAGAGGAGAGGAGGGGAAGGGAGGAGAGACTTTGCACTTCAATTCCCTCGATGGAGAGATAAGAGTCCCTAGGACACCCAGAAGATGCTGCTAGGGAGGCCACAACCCAGGTAGGGCAGGCTAGGCTGGCTAGGTTACTTATCCTGGGTGTGGCTGCTGCTAGGTGAGAACACACACCATTTCTTAGCTTCTTATTTGGATTAATTATGTTGTTGATTAGGTAGTAAGTTCAATTATTTCTCTGTTACCTAGGACTGCTATGAGCTGTCCTTTGAATTTTGTGGCCTGACATAAAGTCATCCATCCTGCTTCACACACCTTCCCATCCCCATGTTTTTCTTAGACAGTCTAAAATGCTACAGTATTGTCTTCTGTGTCAATATTTTGGTTATATTATTCTCCTCCTAATATCTCTCCATTAGCTGCTTGAATTACAAAGCACTGGGGGCATCTAGGTGGCACAGTGGATAGAGCACTGGCTCTGGAGTCAGGAAGACCTGAGTTCAAATGCAGCTTCAGACACATAACACTCACTAGCTGTGTGACCCTGGGCAAGTCACTTAACCACAGTTGCCTCAGCAACAAGAACAACAAAATTACAAAGCACTCATCTAGTCTACTCCTGGTAGTATTATCACGTTCACATTCTCTTCTTTTCCTGTCTTCTCCCTTTTTTTTTCTGTGTCCCAAAGTCCATTGGTTTAGGTTGTTTAGTCATTTTCAGTGATATCTAACTCTTTGTGACCCCTTTTGGTTTTTTTGGGGGGGGCAAAAATACTGGAGTAATTTGCCATTTCCTTCTCCAGTGGATTAAGGCATACAGAGGTTAAATGAGTTGCCAAAGGTCACACAGCTAGTAAGGTCTTCCTGATTCCAAACCCAGTGTTATATCCACTGTGCCATCTAGCTGCTTTGTCTTATAGTATGGGACTCTCTTCTTATTGAGGTCGATGAAGGAAGGCCCTGCCCTGCATGAGGGGCAGGACTGAGTTGGTGAGAGGCCAGAGTTTCAGTTCCCAGCCAGTGCCCCTTGAGGGCTCTCCAAGTGAGAGTCTTTTCCTCCTAAAGTAGTTTTGTAAGTGAAGATGGAAAAGGTTAACCCCATATCAGATTGCCAAAAGAAAAGACTCTGGGAAAACAGGACAGTTGGTTTCTAACATGTCCCTATCTAGCTTGCTGCTCTAGAGACTTCAAAGTTTAGAGATTTTCCCTTTGGGTAAGATCTAAGACTTTTTCTCTTGGTTGATCTGAGTTACCTTCCTCCCAATGGGAGAGCTCCTTTATTCTGTATTGTGTGGTAAATATTCTCCTATGTGTACCCTCTCTGATTTTTGTTTGCTATCATTTGGATAAATGGATTTCTTGGCTATTTGCTATGTGTATTCATTTTGGAACTGGTATTAAATGGGGGGGAAAGGGATTACACCTTGGATATAGAGCTTTGGTCCTCTTGTCCCCTCCAAATGAGAAAATGATCAAAAGTTAAATGGAAACCAATGATATCCCCTTAGATAAACAGTATTTAAGATAAATATGCTTCTAGCCTGCTACTCCCTTCTCTCTGAGGAAAGTAGAGTAGTCTCTTTCAACCTAACCTCCTGCTTCCCCTCTAGCCAGAAATAAAGTCTCACTTGGAAAAAGGTGGGGGGTTAGTCAGGCTAAAATACTGTGATTCCATATCCAAGATGTCCTTCCACCCGAAATCCACCGAGGCCTTCTCACATCTTGTAAAGCTTTCTCCTTATATTTAACCTTCTACAAGACATCTTTCTAGCCTAGAATTATAAACTCAGGATATGTCCAAGCTCTAAAGGCTGTTAGAAGTCATAGACAGAAAAGCTGTAGAGCCAGAAGGGATCTTCTAGTCCAACCCCTTCGTTTTACAGATGTGGCAAGTGAGACCCAGAAAGGGTATTGGAACTAGACCCCAAGTCTCCTCCCAGCCTGTCCAGCACTTTTCTTCTTTTTAGGCAATTGGGGTTAAGTGACTTGCCCAGAGTCACACAGGTAGTGCCAAATGTTTGGTCTGAGGGCACATTTGAACTCAGGTCCTCCTGACTTCAGGGCCGGTGCTCTATCCACTGCAGCACCTAGCTGCCCCTTTGTCCAGTGCTTTTCCAGACAGTTTTTCTTTTTTTTTTGTACCCTCCCCACCTCCTAAAAAATATGCAGAGTGAGTACTGGGTAAAATCAATTTGTTAATTGGCTGTTATTCTTTAACATTTTTAAAATGTCACTCGACTTTATTTCCCTTTGTTCTCATTTCTTCTACCTTTTCTCTCCCAGCCCTTCCTGGAACAAAGAAAGAAAGGTGGTTCAGTGGATATGGCGCCAGATGCCCTGAGCTGAATCCCACTTGTGACACCACCTCTGTGACTTTGTGCAAGTCCATTTTACTTCTCTGGGCCTCAGTTTCCATGTCTGTGAAAGGATGGGATGGGAATGATCTCTAAAGGCTCTTTTGCTCTAAATCCCTCTGTTCCAAAGGGCAGCATGTGCCTAGAGAACCAAAGCAAAATCTTGATGGAGTGGCACAAAACTGTCACGGAAGAAGGAAATAGAGATGGATGCCACATTGGAGCCAAAAAGTAATCCTTCCACTTTATTTGGCATGAAGTCAGGCCCTTAACTGCAGTTCTGTGTCTACTTAGAGGCTACATGATTGAAGAGGAATGTGGAGAAATTGGAAGGAGTCCACAAAAAAGTAACAAAAACGCAATCAAAGGGCTGGGAAGAAAAGCTCTATGAAGAAAGTTTCAAGTACTTATAGTAAAAACTCTTTTATATTTTCCTGGAGACTATGGGGAAATTTTACAAATAATGAAAAGGCTCAGACTAAGGAAAATTAAGAAAGATGCTATAATGCCAGCAGTTGTCATGTTATTATGCCATACAGTAATAAAAACAGCAAAAATGTAGAGCTGGAGGGGGCCCTATAAGACTATTTAGTTCAACTTCCACATTTTACAGATGAGAAAACTGAGTCCAGGAAAGAACAGGACAAGGATTTTTGAATCCAAATCTGATGTTCTGTGCACTGTACCAAATTTCACACTTTCTCATCACAAGCAATAGAAAATACTTTTCCTAAGGGCAGATTCATAGTTAGCCATACATGTGTTAACATTTTATATTAGGACCCTCTATAGGGGAGCTAGATTCTCTAGCCATTTCATTTTTTAAAATTAATTCCATAGTTCTTTTTATTTTATTGATGTCTTTTTGTTTTATATGTTTTATTGTTGCCTTATGTTTTTAAACTCTAGTCATTTCTCAATATACTCTTCTCCATCACTCCATACCATCCTTATAACGAAAGAAATCAGTTAAGCAAAACCAATTGAAAAAAAAAAAAGGTACCTGATGGGATATACCAGCTTCCACTTCTGTAGTCCCACACCTATCTACTAAGATGAAGAAAATGGAGTTCCTCATCTGTTCTCTGGGACTAAGAAGTGCAATTAATATGAGTTCAGTTACTGCTGAAACTCATTTTTTACATTATTTTGGTATATATACATATATGTGTGTATATGTATGTATGTATGTATATGCAAAATTTTCATGGTTCTGCTGACTTTGTTCTCCAGCAATTCATATAAGTCTGCCCATGGTTTTATGAATTCCTCATGTTTGCCAACTCTTATAAGTATTCCATTCTTATGGCATTCTTATAGTGTTCCATGAATTCATATTCTACAGTATGTGAACTATTCCAATCAATGAGTTCCAAGTTTGTTTCCAGTTGTTGTAGGTTTTTTTTTCACTTTCACAAAAAGTACTGCTGTGAATTGTGGGGTCCAAAATTGTCCAATCTGCAAGAAAAATCACTGAGGCAGAGCTCTGAGCCAATAGCACTTCATTAAAGAGTCCATGGTCCCCTCTAATGAAGTAGACCTCAGATCTTCCTCATGATCTGAGATGCCTCCTTTCCCCAGGTTCTTACTTTTATAGGACTTGATACCCAGACACTCAGAAGAGGTAAAGTAAATTACAGAGTTTCATTGATTGATAGACCTTGATTTTGACCCTCCAGGAGAGTCAGAAATGAGGCATCATCATGGATGTCACAAGATGGGGAAGCCAGTAGTCATCTTCAGTGACTAAGTGGTCATAAGATGGCCACCTGCTCATGTTGGACAAGAACAAGTGGTCCAGAAGTACAAAAACAAATTGAGGGACTTTCCATATCATGCCAAAGTTTCCCACCCATGCTGACCTTGGTCATCAGCATTCTTGTAGTTAGGCAAGTGAACTTTGCAACTGGTAGTTGCAGAAATTTGTAATATGCAGAATTTATAATAACTATCCTTATGGAATTACATCAAACTGATTAATACTAATTGAAATAAAATAGGGGTCTAATTGTCATTTATTACAGGATATTTTAGTATATATTCTTTCTGTCTCTGATCTCATAGAATCATAGCTCTAGAGGTTATCCATCTAATCCAACCCTTTCATTCAACAGATGAGAAAACTCAAACCCAAGAAGGTAAATGTCTTGACCAAGGTTATACAGCTAGTAAGTATCAGAGGTGGGATTGAACCCAACATCCTCTGGCTCATAAGCCAGGGCTCTTTCTACCATACTATACTGCCTCACGCTTGGGGATGGACCTAGTAGTGGTACTTAGGTCTGTAGCTCGGGAAGTTATGGCTTGCCACACACAGCTGTTTAAGTCAGGACTAGAACAACTAGCCTGGTGTTCTTTCTACTACGCCAAGATGTTGAGCACTAATTAGTTCACAGGAGCTAAGTTTGTCAATTCACTAAACATTTCTAAAGAGTCAGGAGAATTGGAAGCAAATGCAGGGCCAGACGTACATACACAGCATGGAAAATGCAATGGACCCAGGGATGAAGATATAAATTGAGGAAAGATAGGATAACAGGTAGTGTGAGTATAAGGAAATAAAACTAATTTCCAGAGATAGAAGTAAAGCATCTTTAAGTTGGAAGTGACTTAGAAATCCAACCTTCCCTTCCCTACAAGATTCCTCCCTACAGCCTTTCTTGTAGTTGACCTTCCTGGGTCTGCTTCAACACTCCTGGTAATCAACAGTCATTTATTTGTTTGTTTGTTTTAACATTCATTTTTCTAAATTTTGAGTTCCAAGTTCTTTTCCTTCCTCCAGCCCCTCCCCTACCCACTGAGAAAGCAAACAATATGATACTCTTTATACATGTGAAATCATGCAAAATATATTTCTATATTAGCCATGTTGCAAAAAAAGCAAGAAAAAATAAAGTAAAAAACATTATACTTCAATCTGTACTCAGAGTTCATCAATTCTCTCTCTGGAGGTGAATAGCATATTTCATCATGAGTCCTTTGGAACTGTCTTGGATCATTGTATTGATCAAAATAGCTAAGTCTTTCACAGTTGATCATCTTTACAATATTGCTGTTACAATGTATGTTCTCCTTATTCTGTTCACTTCACTTTGCATCAGTTCATATATGTCTTCTCAGATTTTTCTGAAAACATCCCTCTTGTCATTTCTTGTAGCACAACAGTATGCCATAACAATCATATACCACAACTTGTTCAGCCATTCCCCAATTAATGGGCAACCCCTCAATTTCCAATTCTTTGCCACCACAAAAAGAGCTGCTATAAATATTTTTGTACCTATAGTTCCTTTTCTTTTTCCTTTGATCTCTTTGGGATACAGACCTAATAGTAGCACTTCTGGGTCAAAGGGCATGCAGAGTTTTACAGCCCTTTAGACTCATTGCCAAGTTGAGTCGACAGGTATTTATTAAGCACCCTTTATGTACCAGGCACTATGCTAGGCTCTGGGTATACAAGTACAAAGAATGAAACAAAAACCAGTGTTGGAGAGGTAATATCAACAGTAATAAAATGATGAATCCTTGAAGAACTGAGATAAGCAATAATAAAAACTCCTCTTCCTACAATACACTTTTCTCATAAGAGTCCTAAGGAAGATAGTGTACAAATAACTACAATACAAAATGATGCTTGTATAAGTGCATAAGGAAGAAGCAAATCTACCACTGAGCAAGGTCCACGGAGAATGGACCTTTCACCACAAAACAAGGGGATCAGAGAAGACTCCATGAAGGAAGTAACACTTAAGTTGGCCCTTAGAAAACAGATAAGATTCTATAAGGGAGAAACAGGAGGCAATGACATTGAACTGCTTGAACAAATGCATGAAGGCAGTACCAGTTGCCATACGTAGAGCCAGCGCTTCTTAAACTGTGGGTCAAGACTCCACATTAGGTTGAGACCCACAGTTTAAGAAGCACTAATAGGGGTCACAGAGTGGAAAAAAGTTTAAGAAGCCCTGGAATAGACAATATGTTGTGAAAGTTAACTGCAGTGTGGTGAAATCTAGTCAGTAAGATGGTATCATGTTATAGAGGGACTTAAATACCAGATTAAGGATCTTGAAATTTATTTTGAAGACAATAGAGAACTATTGAAGGTTCCTGAGCACAGGAAATGGTAAGGTCATATCTGTATGAAGCTAAATTTATCAGCAATAGGATGAATGGTTTGGGAGGAGGAATAGGCAGAAGACTAGTTAGATAGATATGTATGGCAATAGTCTAGGTAGATTATAATGAAGGTCTGTACTACAGTGATGACACTGAGAATAGTGAGGAGGAGGACAGATGTTAGAGATCATATTGACTGGCATCCATATAGCACTTTAAGGTTTGCAAAGCACTTTCCTCACAAAAATCCTGTGTGGAAGGCAGTGCAAATATTATTATCTCCATCTTATAAATGTTGAAACTGAGGCTGGGAAAGCTTGAGAGACTTAACCACGTTAATACAGATAATAAGTGTCTGAGACAGAATTCGTGGCCATGTCTCCTGACTCCAAATATAGTTCTCTATTCACTAAGCCAATCATGTGCAAGTCAAGACACCACCCCCGTGAAGTCACTGGTTCTCTTAGAGAACAAAGGACAAACTACAACAACAACAACAATAACAACAACAACAAACTGCTTTAGGCAAAGATAACAATTATAAGAGCTTGTGTCATAAATAACTCGATATGGGAGGCTAGAGGTAAGCCTCCCATAAGATAAGGTTTGAAATGTGGCAGACCAGATAATGATTGCTGACCCAGTAGAATATTGGAGACAGAAGAGAGAGCCAGCTTAGGAATAAAAGGGGGCTGTTGGGATATCCAGGTATAGAAGTCATGTAGGCAGTTTGAGATATAGGTCTGGAGCTCCCGGGAAAAGGCAGGTTGGTGCTAAAGATATGGCAACTATCTGTCACAGCGATAAAGAGCTGAAAACATGAACATGAATGAGGTTATTAAAGGTAACAGTGTAGAAAGGGAAGAGCACCAAGAAAAAAAACTTGAGGAGTCAAGACATTAAAGGATTGGGGGCAGAAAAAGGAAAAGGAAAAGGAGGAAGTAAAGGAACAATTAGAAGACAAGAGGAGAACAAGGAGAAAGGAATGTTTGGGAAGCCAAGGAGGAGAATGTATTGATAAGGAGGGGGTGGCTGTTAATCTTAAAAGCTGCCAAGCAGCCAAGGAAGATGAGGCCTAAGAAAATGCTCCTGGATTTATGGAGAGGAAGATCTCTGGTAACTGTTAAGACAGGTAGTTTCAGTAGAACAGTGATGGAGGAAACTAGATTGCAAGGATTTGAGGTCTTAGGATCACAAATCAGAGAGAGCGGGAATTGATCTCAGAGGTCATCTAGTCCATTTTAGATGGGCAGCTGGGTGGTACAGTGGATAGAATGCTGGGAAGTCAGGAAGACTCATCTTCCAGGCAGAGTGAACAGCCAGTGCGAAGGTGCGAGAGGAGATGGAGTATCCTGCGTGAGGAAGAACAGATAGGTCAGTATGGCATAATTATAGAGTGAGTAGAAAGGAACAGTATTTAAGAAGACTAGAAAAGTAGGAAATGACAGGCTATGAGTTGTCGAACAAAGGAATTTACATTTGATCTTAGAGGTAATAAGGAGCCACTAGAGTTTATTAAATAGGAGAGTGATGTAGTTTGACCTGTGGCCATGTGGACCATGGATTAAAGTGGGGACAGACTTGAGGCAGGACACCAATTATGAGGCTATCCCAGGAGTCCCAGAGAAAAGTGATAAAGTTAGTGAAGGGAAGGAGAAAGATTTGAGAGATATTGTGGATATAGAAACAATAAGAATTGTCAACTCTTTGGGTACGTGAGGTGAATGATGGGAAAATAGGAAGTTCAGAGAGGGGTAGGGTGGGGGAAAAGATAACACTTTCTGTTTCAGGGTGTTGTGAGTTCAAGATGCCTATTGATCAGCCAATAGGGATCATGACCGGAGAGAGCCATTTCAATTGAGTAATGAGGTAGGAAACCACAATTCAGAGGGTTGGGAACAGAGTGAGAGGAGATGAAGTAGATGTGCTAGGTATAGATGGCTTTTTAAAGGAGATTAACTAAAAATGTAGCATTTTGTAGTTATTAAATGGTGTTTTTCTTGGCTGATTATATATTACCAGAAGCATTATTATTTTTCTATTATAGTACCAAACCTGAGTATTTAAAGTTTTGATTTTGGGTTAAACAAACAAAACTGCAAAAGAGTTTTGCAAAGAAATATTTTCATTATTTTTGGTCACTCCAGATCTCATTTTTATAATCAATTTCCATAGTGCTAAAGAGGTGTATGATAACAGCATAAAGAGTATTAAATTAGGAGTCAGAAAATCTGGGTTTGAGTCCTAGCTCTGTCACTTATTTCCTGTCTGACCTTGGGCTTTATGTCCTCAGCCTCAGTATCCTCTTCTACAAAATGAAGCGCTGATGGGTGCTTTTCTTGGCTCCCTGTGGCTGGCTTCCTGTTTATATTGTTCAAAGTCTTATACACAATTGGCTTCTATATGTATTTACATTTCTTCCTATCCTATCCTACCCTTTTCTTTTGTAAGTGTTCTAAAGAGGTTGTTTTTTGCAAAACTGACTTTTCTAATTTGAGTTCAAACTAATTTTTAAGAGACTTTTTACTAGCAGACAAGAACTTAAAATGTTTTTTTTCCTATTGTAGCATCATTTAAAAAGATCATTAAACCATTTGGCTTTATTTTCTTTTGGCTTTTTAAATTTGGCAATGTTTCCCTTAACATTTCCAACACTTCCGAATTAAAACTTCTTACTTCTCATTATTTCATTATCTCTACCTTGCACTCTGTTCTTAGGCATACACTTTGAGAAACTCGTTCATTCTTACATTCACACATTCTAGTATGAAATCACTATTCTTTTTTTGTTATTTGTGGGTCCTTCATTTTCAAAGAGGTTCCACCCTGCTCACAGTCATATCTTATGCAGTGTGTGCACTCTAGCTCACTCTCTCAAGGCCAGGTAAGCTACATCTTCTCTCCAGGTTCCAGGGTTACCTGATGAGCTAGTCATGGCTTTTCCTCTGCTGTTATTGGCTTGAGCTCCCCATGGCTTTATTTCCCCCATTATTAAGGGGTACCCCAATTCAATTTAAGATCCATCAGCTTTTACAAAAGGAAATTTTCTTCAAAGACAGGCTGTACAGGCATATAAACATTTCTACTACCATCTCTGAGCCATACTTGCCTGAACATCACCTTAGTTTCTGGAGAGGCTTACCCTATCTCGGTTCTTACACAGTATTGGTTCTACCAAATTCATGCCCAAAGGCGACATCTTTGCCAGATGAATACTCGTCTTAGCTGTATGAGGAACTGAAGGTCCTTCTAAAGATCAATGCTTGCTTCTTGGGACATCACTGCTGGGCTGTCTACTACATTTGACCTTGGCTCCAATTCCCAGATTCCTGTGGTCTACCCTCTTGACATTTAGAATTTCCAGCACTAGAGCTCTTCTCCCTTTACCAGATGCTATGAAGAGCAACAGTCACTGAGAGCGCCCAGAAGTGAATGAGGCAAATAAAAATTAAGTCAACTGATTGGCTCTTATGAATACCCCAGAAGCCAGTCAAAGAGCCTTCTCTTTTTTTTTTTTTTTTTGGTGAGGCAACTGGGGTTAAGTAACTTGCCCAGAGTCACACAGCTAGTAAGTGTCAAGTGTCTGAGGCTGGATTTGAGCTCAGATCCTCCTGACTCCAGGGCCAGTGCTCTATCCACAGAGCCACCTACCTGCCCCCAAAGAGCCTTCTCTTCAACACATGATTAAGCTCCTGGAATCAGTTATGGAATGTCTACATGTGTTCCATAGTCTGTCTCTCCAGGGTACTTCCTTTACATGTCAACATGATTTTTCTCCCAGAAGCAGGCTTACTTAC
This sequence comes from Phascolarctos cinereus, assembly GCF_003287225.1. Classification (NCBI taxonomy): domain Eukaryota; kingdom Metazoa; phylum Chordata; class Mammalia; order Diprotodontia; family Phascolarctidae; genus Phascolarctos; species Phascolarctos cinereus. The sequence continues at coordinate 358,019,200 of NW_027555847.1, forward strand.
CAAGTTCTCCTTGTGGAAAGATGCTGCCCCAAGTGCTCTGGACATGCACTAGACTCCCAGTATATTTATTTCAAATTTCCTCCCATCAGCAATATTTTATGATAAAATGGATTACTATAGGAGTGGTTTGGAGTGCATTTACTGTGATGATGAAAGAGGGGTTTCAGTGATCCAAACAAATAGACATAATTGGGGAAATATGAAGATGCTTCTTAGACCTCACTGAGATGTTGGGGGGTGGTGAGGAAAAGGAGTACATAGCTAAGGTGAGCAGGAAGAGATGACATTATGAGCTCTGTCAGAGAGGAAGGAAGCATGGTAGTGAAAAGAACTCTGAAGTCAGAGAATCTGGGTTTAAATTTCTCATCTGATATTTACTACCTGTATGACTTTGGGCATGTCACTTAGATTTCCTCGGCCTCAGGTTCCTCATCTGTCAAATGAGGGGATTAGACTGTGTGGCCATTGAAGATATTTCCAGCTCTAGCATCATAAGTATTTCCTGGAAGCAGAATTCAGATTCAGAGATAACCTATCAGGGGAGAAACAGGGTACAAAACAGCAGTAGCTGGACAATTATTCCTTTGCTCTTATAACTTTAAGTGGGGTATTAGGCAATAATTAGATCTCTACTGCACATTAGTTATTTTTAAATTAGAAGTACAGTGTTCTTTAAAAGGCTTGGAATAAAAATTGCTCTCCCTGGTCATTCACAAAGGTTAGTTCTAGGCCATCAAACACTGGTTACACAAAAGACAATCTTAGAGAGCAAACACATTTGTCTAAGCAAATGCTAACAAAAAAAAAACCAAGGAAGAGTTAGGTCTAAATCAATCTCTCTCTCTCTCTCTCTCTCTGTCTCTCTCTCTCTCTCTGTCTGTCTCTCTCTCTCTCTCCTGAAATGAGTTCTACCAAGAAAACAATTGCATTGGGAAAGTCAGCTTTTAGCACTGTCTTCAAGTACAGATGTTGGAAATGAAGGGATGTGTTGGGAGCCTAATTTTCTCCACTTCTGTGGCTTCTATTAGCCATTCAAAAGTCATTGCTAGGCCTCTCTTGCCCTGTGTCTGTCTCTTCTTTCTGTTTTCTCTCCTGTCTCTTGTCTCTGTCTATCCAAAGTCTATTAATTCAAAGAAAGCAAAGTCACATCTCCTTCATCTCTGTCTCATAGTCTCAAATGTCTTTCAGTTAATCAAGAATCACATCTCCCTCCACATATGCAAGGTCACATGACTATCCTTCCGGGAACTGCCTGAAATGGGAGTAGGTATTGCAACAGAAAGATAGGTCACATCCTTAACTATCACCCCCACCCCCATAGTTTAGTCATAGGCTTGTTTATAATACAACTACATTACCCCCTTTAACACTACCCTATTTCACCCCTCCAATCACTAGCCTTCTACCCCCTTCCTCATCACTTAATTGCTGCTGAAAACCTATTGGCTCTGTACTTCTGGGCTCTATGAGCTAAATTTTAATTCATACAATCAACAACTACTAAAATCCAACTCTGTGTTTAGCATGATGCTAGGCAATAAGATAGAAATTTGGGCTTAGAAATATATTAAAGATGGACACTGCCTTGAAAAAATTTGTAATGTTGTTGTTGTTGTTTTGTGGGGAGGAGAAGAGAGATGTGAAAAGATAACCAGCAATGGAAGATAGTAAATGAGGAATACCTGGGATAAACCATTTTGCCATTAAGGCGATATCTTAAAAAGAATCCTAGTATCTTTTTTTTTTCTTGTTTAGGCAATTGGGGTTAAGTGACTTGCCCAGGGTCACACAGCTAGTAAGTATCAAGTGTTTGGTGTGAGGCCACATTTGATTTCAGGTCCTCCTGACTTCAGGGCCAGGGCTCTATCCACTGTGCCACCTAGTTGCCCTTATCTTTTATTTTTTCTATAATTAATTTATTTTTAGTTTTCAACATTCACTTCCATAAGATATTGAGTTTAAAATTTTTCCCCCTCCCCAAGACAGTGTGCAATCTGATATAGGCTCTACTTATACATTCATATTAAACATATTTTCATATTAGTCATGATGTAAAGAAGAATTAGAAGTAATGGGAGGAAACATGAGAAAGAAGAAATAAAACAACAAAAGAAAAGGAGAGCAAATAGTATGCTTCAGTCTGCATTCAGACTCCAAAGTTCTTTTTCTGGAGGGTGGATAGCATTTTCTATTGTGAGTCTTTTGAAGTTATCTTAGATTCTTGCATTGCTGAGAAGAACTAAGTCTGTCAAAGTCAGTCATCACACACTGTTGCTGTTACTGTGTACAGTGTTCTCCTGGTTCTGCTCATTTCACTCAGCATCGGTTCATATAAGTGTTTCCAGGTTTTTCTGAAGTCTGTCTGCTCATCATTTCTTATAGCACAATAGTATTCTATTACATTCATATACCACAACGTGTTCAGCCATTCCCCAGTTGATGGACATCCCCTCAATTTCCAATTCTTTGCCACCACAAAAGAGCTGCTATAAATATTTTTGTACATATGGGTCCTTTTCCTGTTTTTTATGTTCTGTTTGGTATACAGCCCTAGAAGTGGTATTGCCGGGTCAAAGGATAGGCACAGTTTTATAGCCCTTTGGGCATAGTTCCAAATTCTTCTCCAGAATGGTTGCATTAGTTCAAAACTCCACCAACAATGTTCCAATTTTCCCACGTCTTCTCCAGCATTTATCATTTTCCTGTTTTGTCTTGTTAGCCAATCTGATAGATGTGATGTGGTACCTCAGAGTTGTTTTGATATGCATTTCTCTAATCAATAGTGATTTAGAGCATTTTTTCATATGACTATAGGTAACTTTAATTTCTTCCTCTGGAAACAGCCTGTTCATATCCTTTGACCATTTATCAATTGGGGAATGATTTGTATTCTTATAAATTTGACTCAGTTCTCTATATATTTTGGAAATGAGGTCTTTATCAGAGATACTGACTGTAAAAATTTTCCCAGCTTTCTGCTTCCCTTCTAATCTTGGTTGCATTGGCTTTATTTGTGCAAAGATTTTTCAATTTAAAGTAATCAAAATCATCCATTTTGCATTTCATAATGTTCTCTATCTTTTGTTTGGTCTTAAATTCTTCCCTTCTCCATAGATCTGAAAAGTAAACTATTCCTTGCTCTCCTAGTTTACTTATAGTATTAGCCTTTAACCTAGTATCTTTCAAGATGTTAGAAAACAATAGGTATGAAAAATGAAGTAGAAATAAGTACTTTTTACATGTTTAAGCATATTACATATATACATTGGAACCAGGCCACAAATGAGTGTTAGAGGTTAAATAATATTTATAATAATTTGGGGGGGGGCTAGGCAATGGGGGGTTATGTGACTTTGCCCCGGGTCACAAAGCTAGTAAGTATCAAGTGTCTGAGGCCAGATTTGAACTCAGGTCCTCCTGAGTCCAGGGCTGGTGCTCTATCCACTGTGCCACCTAGCTGCACCTATAATAATTTTTTTAATGGAAGCTTCCTCTAATACTTGAGGATAAGGCAGTTTTGCATAGTGGCTAGAGCCCTGGACTTGAAGTCAGGAAGAGCTGCATTCTAAATCTTCTTCAGATATGTAATAGCTGTGTGATCCTGGGCTAATCATCAGCCTTAGTTTCTTCATGGAGATGACAATACCATCCCCTTCCCCAGACTACCTCCTTCCTTTTCTGTGAGGAGAAAATGGGATAATAAATGCAAAGCACTTTGCAACTTTAAAGTACTCAATAAATGTTATCTGTTATTATGACTTCTAAGAATAAATCACCTTGGACTTGGTCAACCTTATGTTGAATGCCACAATAAGCCAATAAACATTTATTAAATGTCTACTGTGGACTAGACACTAGGTAAGCACAAAAAAATGGAATCATTTCTGAGGTTAAAGATCTTACCTTATGAAGGATTCATTTCATAGTGAAACATGTTATAGGAAGATTCCAGTGTAGTGAATTTTTTTCTTAAAAAAAGTTTATTGGTTTTACTTGTTTTTCATTTAACAAGTCATTTTCCTCCCCCTCCTTCCCTATTGGAAAAAAGAAAAAAAGCAAACAAACCCTTGTCTTAAGTATGTATATGCAAACAAAACAAATTCTCACTTTTCCTTTGGCCATGCCAAAACGATATATGTCTTATTTTGCATTTTGAGTCCATAAATCTCTTTGTCCTGAAGTAAGCAACATGCATCATCAGTCTTCTTCAATTGTGGTTTGTCATTGCATGGATCAATGTTCTTTTTGTTTTGTTTTGTTCTATTTGTTTTTTGTTTTTTTTTTAGGCAGTTGGGGTTAAGTGACTTGCCCAGGGTCACACAGCTAGTAAGTGTCAAGTATTTGGTCTGAGGCTGGATTTTAACTCAGGTACTCCAGACTTCAGGGCTGGTGCTCTATCCACTGCGCCACCTACCTGCCCCAATCAATATTCTTAAGTAACGAGGTCAGAGGCCAATTTGTAGATGTTTGGAAAGCTGCTCTGTTTGGAAAGTTATCTATTCATCAGTCAGTCAATAAGCATGTATTAAGCACCTACTATGTTCCAATGACAGAGGCAAGTGCTGGGGATACAAAGGAAGGCAAAAGACCATTCTTGCCCTCAATGAATTCATAATCTAATGGGGGAGACATGCCAACAAGTATGTACAAGCATGCTATGTATAGGATAAATTTTTGTTATTGTTGAATCATTTTTAAATTGTGTCTGACTCTTTATGCCAATTTGGAGTTTTCTTGGCAAAGATACTGGAGTGGTTTGTCATTTCCTTCTCCAGCTCATGTTATAGATGAGGAAACTGAGGCAACCAGGGTTAAGTGACTTATCAAGGTCACACAGCTATTAAGTGTCTAAGGCCAGATTTGAACTCAGAAAGATGAGTCTTCCTGACTCCAAACCTGGCACTCTGTGCACTATGATGCCACCTATCTACCCCAGGATAAATAGGAAATAATTAATGGAGGGAAGGCACTAGAATTATGATAGATTACAAAAGGTTTCCTGTAGAAGATAGGATTTTAATTGCGACTTGAAGGAAGGCAGGGGAGCCAGGAGGCAGAAGAGGAGGGAGAGCATTCCAGGTATGGGAGACAGCCAGAGAAAATGTCTAGAGCCAAGAAATGAAGTATCTTGTTCATGGAACATCAAGGAGGCTGGCGTCACTGCAAAGAAGAGTATGTGGCATGAACAATAGATAAGGTGTAAGAAAACTGGGAAAGTGCATCTGTGGAGGGGCAGAGGGGTATATAAGTTATAAAGGGCTTTGAACACAAAAAAGAGAATTTTGTACTTGATCCTGGAGGTGATAAGGAGTCACTGGAGCTTATTGAGTGTGTGTGTGTGTGTGTGTGGTGTATGTGTGTGGTGTATGTGTGTGTGGTAACATGGTTGGAATTATACTTTAGGAAAATCACTTTGATAGCTGAATGGAGGATGAACAGGAGTGGAGGGAGACTTGTGGCAGGCAGACCAACCAGTAGTCTGTTGCAGTAGCCCAGGTGGGAGGTGTTGAGGGTATGACCCTGGGTGGTGGCAGAATCAGAGCAAAGAAGGGAGTGTGTTTAAGAGATGTTACAAAAATGAAATCGACAGGCCTTGGGCAACAGACTGGATCTGAGGTGGAGTGAGAGACAATGATAAGTTGCGTAGATGCTGGTGTCCTAGAAAGTAATAGGGAGGTTTGGAGGGGGGAAGGATTTATAAGGAATGATGAGTTTGATTTTGGACGTGTGTTTTAGATATCTACTAGACATCTAGTTTGAGATACCTGAAAGGCAGTTGGAGATGTGAGAGTGGAGGTCAGCAGAGTTAGGGCTGGACAGGTAGATTTGAGATTCATCGATATACAGATGATAAATTAGATCAGTGAGGCTGGTGAGGTCACCAAATGAAGTAGTACAGAGGGAAGAGAGAAGAGGACTCAAGACAGAACCCTGGGTGACACCTGTGGTTAGTGAGCATGACTTGAGTGAGGATCCAGTAAAGGAGACTGAGAAGGAGTGGTAATACAGATAGGAGAACCAGAAGAGAATGGTGTCCCAAAAACCTAGAGAGAAGAGTATCAAGAAGAGAGTGATTGATAGTGTCAAAGGCAGAGAGGTCAAGAAGAATGAGTATTGAGAAAAGGCTATTGGATTTGGCAATTGGAGATCATTGGTAACTTTCAAAAGAATGGTTTTAATGGAATGGTAAAATCAGAAGCCAGATTGTAGGGGTTAAGAAGAGAGTGAGAAGAGAGAAGTGGAGACACCTATTGTAGATGACCTTTTTGAGGGAGTTAGCTACAGATATAGGATGATAGTAGGGATGGAAGGATCAAGTGAGGGTTTTTTCAGGATGGGGAAGACATGGGCATGTTTATAGGCAGGAGGAGATGAGCTACCAGAGGGGGAGAGATTGAAGAGGTAGAAGGTGTATAGGGTGTTCAGGGAAGACTAGTACCTCTGGTGTGAAGGCTGCCAAGCCCTTTCCAAGTCTGCTTTCCACCTTTGGTGCCTATCACTCAACTCTCACCTGTGGCTTCCAGAAGCTGTAGCATGTACGGCAGCCACACCCCAGTAAACCATTTTGGCTGACAAGCTGACCCAGGTTGAGGGTTAACCAATGGGTCTCAAACTGTCTGGCTGATTTTAATGCCAAACTAGGCACAGACTATCCGACGTGGCATGGAGTCCTCATGAAGAATGGAGTCAGAAACAGCAACAGCTGCAGTCACTTACTACAGAAGACTTGTGTGTTTCATGGCCTTCTCATGAGCAATACTGTCTTCCATTTACTTAAACACAATTATACTTCAGGAATGCACCCTCGCAGGAAACATTGGCATTTAATAGACTAACTATGTCATTGTAAGAAGAGACAGACAAGATGTGAGAGTGACAAAGGCAATGCGTGGCACAGAGTGCTAGACTGATCATAGACTTATCCTTTCCATAAACTCTTAACCCTCCTAAACATTTGCATTCATCAAAAGCAGCAGCCCAAAGGCAAGGCAATTAATTAGCAGAATACTTAAGGACAATACCAGGAGAAATAGCAGGAGCAGAATGGGGAGGTCTGTACACAACTTTGTATATCTGACCAAGGCTTTTGATACTTTCAGTCGTGAGGGCTTGTGGATAATTATGGCAAAATTTGGTTGCTGAGTTCATCAGTATTGTATGTCAGTTTCATGATGGCATGGTTGACCAGGTCCCAGAAAATGGACAATGCTGTCATGCTTTTTCAGGCGCTAGTGGAGTGAAGCAGGGCTGTACACTTGCTCCCATGCTTTTCAGCATGGTGTTTTCTGTGATGTGGTTGGACTCCTTCAGTGAGGATGAAAACAGCATCAAGATCAGCTACCACACTGAAGGTAAAGTATTTAACTTGAAAAGGCTAAAAACCAAGACTAAAGTGGAGGAGAGTTGGTGTGTGACTTTTTTGTTTGCAATGATTTGTGCCCTCAGTGCAGCCTCTGAAACTGAGATGCATCAAAGTATGGATTGATTCTCTGCTGTTTGGGGTAATTTGGCCTAACAATTAACATCAAGAAAATATTGAATGCTTTGGATAAGTTCACTTACCTTGGCAGCATACTTTCCAGGGACGCACACATAGATGATGAGGTTAAGGTACACATTGCCAGAGCTAGCTCAGTATTTGGGAAGGTGCTGAAGGAAAGTGTAGGAGAGAAAAGGTATTAAACTGCCCACCAAACTAAAGGTCTACAGAGCCATTGTGCTGACCTCGTTGTTGCATGCCTGTGAAACCTAGACAGTGATATGCCAGGAAACGGAATCTCTTCCATTTAATTGGCCTTAAGAAGATTCTGAAGATCACCTGGCAGCACAAGATACCAGAGGTCCTTTCTCAAGCTAAATTGCCAAACAGCCAACTTTACTGCAGAGAGTACAGCATTGAGGGTTGGCCATGTTGTTCAAATGCCAAATGTATGTTTGCCTAAAAGACTATTTTACAGAGCACTCACATGGCGGTCAGAAGAAGCAATATAAGGACACTCTCAAGGTCTCTCTGAAGAACTTTGGAATTGATTGCATGCCAATGAAACAGTGGCAAAGGACTGCCAGCTTGGCATGCCTATGTCACAGAAGGTGTTGTGCTCTATGAGTGATGCAGCATTGCAGTAGCTCAAAAGAAATGGGAAATGCACAAATTTCAAGAAATCTCCACTCCAAATGTTCTACCTGTGGTAGAGCCTTCTGAGCTCATATTGGTCTGGTCAGCCACAGTCAGACACACTATACAGTAACTCCAAATAATGATGTCATTTTGTTCCTCTTTGAGAATGAAAGACAACAACCAACCCGCCAGGTAATTTTTCCAAATGTTCTCAAATTTGTTTATTATGCAACTTTTTATACCTGATACATATCTATTTGGAGTTTATTTTTGGATAAGATGTGAGATGTTAGTCTAAATCTAATTTCTTATATACTCTTCAGTTTTCCCAGAAGTTTTTTATCATAGTCCTTACTCCAATAGCGAGAGTATGTTTTTTTTTAACAGTAGGCTATTAAGTTTGTTTGCTTTTGTATCTCGCATCTTTGTATTTTTGTATCTTGTACCTAATCTATTCCACTGATCAATCTCTCTGGTTTTTATTATGACCTTTAACATGTCTTCTAACTCTAAATCCTATGAAAGACTCCTCAAAAAGCAATCAACACTCATTATCACTTCATCTGTCACTCATTTATTCAACCCCTTGTAATGTGATCTGGCTTTTAATCTTTACAGCTCTCCTGAAACTGCTCTTTCCAATGTTACTGAGGATCTGTTAACTACTAAATCCAAAGAAATTTTCTCAGCCCTCCTCTTGGACCTCTCTTCAGTTTTTGACACCATTGACCAGGCTCTCCTAGGGGATATTCTCCTCTCCCTTGACTTTTTGGGACATTCCTCCCTTCTGGTTCTCTTCCCACCTATCTGACCACTCCTTTTTAGATCATTATCCTTTAGCTGCCCCCTCACCAAGAGTGTTACTAAAAGATCTTTTCTGGAACCTTTTCTTTTCTTTCTTATCTTATTCCTTGATGATCTCATTGAATCTCACAAGTTCAATAATCATCTCTATGCAGATGACTGCTAGATCTATGTATTATTTAGTATTAATCTCTCTGTTAAATCCAATCCTCCACCACCAGCTATTAGGCATCTCTGCTTAGATATGCCATTGGCATTCTAAATGTAAGCTGGACATCTTCCTTCCTAAAACTGCCCCTCCTCTTTACTTCTCTGTTTTTGTAGAGGGGCCCAATATCCTTACAGTCACTTAGTTTTGCAACATCTGAATCAGTCAACAAGTATTTATTAAGCATGTACTATGTGACATACACTGTGTTAAGTAATAGAGAGATACAAAGACAAAAATGAAACAGCTTTTCACCGAGCTTACATTCTACCAGAGGAAATGGCATGAACACAAATAAGAATATGCAAAATATATCCAAAATAGATACAGGGTAATTTTGGGAGGGAAAGCAATAGAAGTTCGGGGGAGGTGGGAACAGGCTTCCAGAAAGCAACACTCTAAGCTGAGCTTTGAAAGAGACTTGAGATAGTAGGAGTCAGGGGTGAGAATAGAGTGCATTCTAGGCATAAGAGACAGCCTGCACAAGGGTACACAGATAAGAAGTAGAATATTTTCTATGAGGAACAGCTGGAAACATAGTCTGACTAGACCATCGAACATGTGAATTGGAGTGATAGATAATAAAGCTATAAAGGAAGGCTGGAGCTAGGTTGTAAAGATCTTAAATACTGAACAGAGGAGTTTGTTTTTGATCCTAGAGATAATTTAGAGCCATTGGAATCAATTGAGTAGTATAGTGACATGATCAGACCTGAGCTTTAAGCTTATGACTTTGGCAGCTCTGTGGAAGGTAAATTGAAGGCAGGAGAGGCCTGAGTCAGAGATCAATTTGGTAATATTAAAATAGTTCAAATGTGAAGTGATGAGAGTCTGAGCTAGGGGTGGTGGTCATGAGACTAGAAAAAAGAGAATGGATATGACAGATGCTATAGAGGTAGAAATGACAAGACTTGGCAACACAATGACTATGATGGATAACAGAGATTGAAGAGTCAAGGACAATACTGGAATTTTGAACCCAGGAATGCCCTTGACAAGAATGGGAAAGTTCAGAGGAGGAGTGAGTTTTTGGGGAAAGAGTGAATTCAGTCTTGAACATGTTGAGTTTAAGATACATCTGTCTTCAGGATGTCCATTCTGAAATGTGCATTAGGAAGTTGATAATTACAGACTGGGCCTGCATATATACTTCTGTAGTCATCTGCAGAGAGATGATAATTGAACTCCTGAGTCAGGGAGACTAGTTTAGGAGGCTGTTTAAATAATCAAGCTGTTAGCTGATGGGACCTGATGAGGTCACCCAGAGAGCGTGTAGATGGAAAATGAAACATGCTCCGAGGAAGAACCTTGGTGCACACCTACAGTTAGGGAGAAAGGTAACTGATAAGGAGAAGTCTGACAGGAGAACCAAGAGAGAGAAGTATCAGGAGGACCCAGAGAAGTGAGGGTATCCAGGAGGACAGGATGCTCAACAGTATTTAAATGATATAGAAAGGTCAAGAAGGATAAAAATAGGGAAAAGGCTACCAGATTTGACAATTATATATCATTGGTCACTTTAGAGAGCACAGTTTCAGTTGAGTGATGAAATCAGAAGCCATATCAAAAAGTGAATGAAAGGAGATGAAATGGAGATAACAAAAGTAGACAACTTTTTTTTTTTGGTATAAAAGTGGCTATGAAAAGGGGAATGAATATAGGAAGATAACTTTGGAAGGTGGTAGGGTCTAGTGAGGATTTCACAGGCTAAGTTTAAGAGGAATGAGACACTAGGAAAGATGAAATGATGGGAGGTTAAGAATTTCTGAATTCTTGATCATGAAGTGGAATGCTGTTGGGTGATAGGAGATCAAGGATGTGAAAATCCTTATGTGTGAATGAAGTTGGTGAAGGAGCAGATCATAGAAGCTGAAGACACTGAGGAATTAGGAGGTCAGGATATGTGAAGGAATGTTGGCAAATATGTTGACATTCCCTAGTACAATGGCCATCCTCAACTCTTCCTTCTTTAATCCCCATAATATCACTTGTGTCCGTTCCTTTCTCTTTCTTTGTACAGCTACCACCTTTATTCAGGTTCTTATTACTCTAACTCTTACTTGTTATTTTAGTTATTCCTCTCTTAGCCATTGAGAAGGCAAGAAATGTGATGCCATTATTTCAATATCCTCCCAACTGACTTCTCAGCTTCTAGTTTTTTCCCTCTCCAATCCATTTCCCACATAGGTGCCAAACTAATTTCCTCATGAACAGGCTTCCTGTGTCTCCCCTGCTCAAGAATTTTCATTGGGTCCCTAGTGACTCCACAATAAAAGAATGTGCAGAAGTGGCCTAAGAGAAGGCAGTGAAGTGAAACCTAGCTAGGAACGACATGAAATAGTGCTCTGAGAAAGCCAGTCACTAACAGGGGGAGTGGGGCCCCAGAGTGGAAACCTGGTCTGCTGAGGCCTCCCCACTCTAGTCATTGTTCTTATGTGGCTATGATTGACAAGTTAGCCCTGTCCCCTCTTTCCTCTGTGGGTTATTCTCTTCAGACTGAGAAACTCCACTGAGGAAGATATATCCCATCTAGTTCCCAAGGAAGCTCTCCATTTTCTCTTTTCAGCAATCAATAGTCTTTGTATGTTTTAAGTTGATCTCTCTTCATCAGTTAGGCTCAAACCCTATCACCTTTACCAAAAAAAAAGACATTCACTTATCTTCTACATTAATTATTAGGTATGAGATAGGTATGATCCTGATCTAGACTGATAGCTCCTTGACTTGAATATGAATCTCCGCCAGATGTGAATCTTATAATGTATTTTGTTGTTTAGTTGTTTTTCAGTCATGTCTGACTCCTCATGACCCCATTTGGGGTATTCTTGGCAAAGTTACTGGACTGGTTTGCTATTTCCTTCTCTAGCTCATTTTACAGATGAGAAAACTGAAGCAAACAGGATTAAGTGACTTGCCCAGGGTCACACAGCCACTAAGTGTCTGAAGCTAGATTTGAACTCAGGATGAGGAGTCCTTCTGACTCTAGACCTGGAACTCTATCCATTGTACCACCTAGCCACTCATACTAGTTCCATATTGCTACTGAGTGAACAGGGTATAATGCTCTCTGTAATTAAAAGATGAGCAAAAGAAGGTTGTTCATAGATATGAAAGTTGTAGATTAATATAAAGAAACACCAAATGATTTAGATTTATCACAGCATTTGAAAAAATGTTTTTAGAGAATAGAGACATATAGGCATATCCTTTTATTACTTATGCATTGTGGAATGGCCTTTAGTCTTGTACTGGAATGCATTAACACATTTGAGACATCCTATACGTTGGTGTTAGTTCCATACATATACATAGATATATGTGTGTGTGTATATATATATATATATATACACACATGCATACATATATACATGCATATACATACATACATATACACACATATATATGCCCATATTAGAGATATTTCACTCCGATGTTTTTCCCAATATATTTGAAATTATTTCTTAATACCAACAGTGCTCTTAATATTAAGATGATAACTCTTTTACACACTCACAGAATTTTATAACTGGAAGAATCCTTAGAAAATGCCTAATCCAAGAGAATGTTGTATACAATAACAATAATATTGTTTTAAGAACAACTTTGAGTGACTATTTTGACTATTATAAATGCCCAAATTAAGTGTGAAGGACATATGAAGGAAGGTGCCATCTGCATCTAGAGAAAGAGCTAATAAATAGAAGTACGTCTAGAATGGTTTCACATCCAAATATACATACTTTTGTCTAATGCTAGCCATCTGTAAGAGGGCAAGGAAGGGGTGGGCAAGGAAGGGGTGGAGGGAAGAGAAAAAGAAAAGGAAAAGAACTTACATGATAACTTTATTGTATATTTCAAAGGAATAGCAAATTGTACAGATTGTAGTTTTCTGTACAACCTTCTTTTTTTTTCCTATTCTACAATGTTATGGGAATGTTTTATTTCTTAAGTTCAGAATAAAATTTTTTTTTAAACTGAAAATGTCTAATCTAATATCCATACTTGACAAATGAGGAAACTGAGGCCCTGAGAGAGGTTAAGTGCTATGCCCAAGGCCACACAGCTAACTAGGGCTAGAAGCAGGTATCCTGATTTTCTGACTCCCATTTCATCATTTTTCCACTTCTACAAGCTGCTTCTTCCATAAAATACTTGCAGATTCAGTGTAAAAGATAACCTGTGAGGCTTCAGGATGCAACAATTCACAGCTGATGGTAAATGCAAAATAAAGCAGAATAAAACAAACACAAGAAAATTTCTCTGTCTTTTTTAGTCCTAGTTTAGAGGGGTTGGGTAACAAACTTTAGACAAAAGGGCTTTGATTAGAATGCAGCTATGAAAGACTTAAGAGCAATGCAATGACTAACCACGACTCTAGAAGACAGATGATGAAGCATACTGCCCACATCTTGGCAGAGAGGTGATGAATGAGAAGTGCAGAATGAGACACACATTTTCAGACACGCTAATCTGTGAACTTATTTTGCTTAGCTCCGTTTATTTGTTAAATAGGGAAGAACTTTTATTGGGATGGGGCAAGGGGAATGAGTTTTCCTTGGGGAAGGGTGTTGGTGGATAGCAACAGAGATGCAAAAAGAAAAAGAAAAGAAAACAAAGAAGAATATCAATGAAATATTAACACATGTACCCAAGGCTTCTCTGAGTATTCCTAGTCTTCACCTAGAGCCAGCCTTGAAGGGTCTTTGAGCGTGCCCAGTTTGTCTAACATGGAGCCTGCTCAAAGGCCCCTGAAGGTTGGCTCCATGTTAAGACTAGGCATGCTTAGAGAAGCTTGGGCTACATGTAGTACCTGGCATAAGTGCTTCATAAATATTTATCAATTGATTAATTGATTAAAAAATGCACCAAAGAGAGCAGAAGAAAGTTCAAAAGGGAATACAAACAGGGCAGTTTTGTTATTACCATGTTAAATTTAGTGTTTGAATGGGACTGGACTTGTAACTTCATTATAGGGAGCTGCCAATGAGGAGCCCTCTTCCAGTGCAGATCAGCACCTACTCTGCCATTTTGTCTTAGAGAGTGACCTAGGACCTTAGGTTAAGTGATTTGCCAGAGATCACATAGCTAGTATGCGTCACAGGTGACATTTGAACACGGGCCTTACTGGCTCTGAGGCAACTTCGTATTTACCATGTGGTTTCTGATATTTTTAGTTCTGTGAATTCCTTTCAACAACAAAAACAACAAAAAAATGTGCCGTGAATCCCCGGGGTAATTTAACATACTACTCATAATATTATTTTAAATTTTTTATTTTCAGTTCCAAATTCTCTTCCTCCTACCTCCTCCTTCCCTACCCTTTGAGAAGGTATGAAAAACAAAACCTGTTACATACATAGACACATACACACACACACACACACACACACACACACACACACACACACACATATATATGTTCAAACAAAACAGATTCCCTCACTATCCATGTCAAAAAAAGAAACAAAGAAAGAAAATATATTTTAATCTGGAATCTGAGTCTATCAGTTTTCCACTGGGAGGTAGATAACGTGTTTCATCATGAGTCCTTCGGAATTGTGGTTGGTCAATTGTGTGTTGGTCAGAGCTCCTAAGTCTTTCAAAGTTATCTTTACAATATTGCTGTTGAGTGGTTGGTTGTTATCCTTCATTCTTAAAGAGGACCAAAATGACATCACTATGTCATAGTCAAGGTATAGTATGTCTGACTGTGACTGGTCAGACCAATATGACCTTGGAAGGCTCTACCACAGCTCAAGCATGAATAGTCCATGTGAACATTTGGAATGGAAAGTCTAAATTTGTGCATCTCAATATTGCTATTACTGTATAATCAGTCCCCCAGGCTCAGCTCATTTCACTTTGTACCAATTCATAAAAGTCTTCCTAGGTTTTTCTGAAAACCTTTCTTTCATCCTTTCTTACAGCATAATAATATTCCATCACCTTCATATACCATAACTTGTTCAGCCAATCCTTAATAGATTGGCACCCTCTCAATTCTTAATTTTTTGCCATCATTAAAAGAGCTGCTATAAATATTTTTGCACATATGGGTCCTCATAATATCTTTAAAGATTCATTAAGTACTTACAGTGACAACTTTTGCCCCCCAAAGCTCCATACCTATAAGGTTTCAAATCTGCACATGCTTGTTGTCGCAGAGGAAAAAATATATATAGTTGCACCTTAATTGGGCAATTATTTACTACTTCAGTATCATTAAAGAATTTTAGTGTGAATGCCTTGGAACCACTAAACTGGTTCTACAGTTCTACAGTATGCTGGCTCTCAAATTTCATTTGTACTTTAAGAAACACTATCACAAACTGTATGGAATAGAGATTCATGGTTTCATATGCAATCCTCTTTTTCTGTTCTCCTTTGGCTAATGAATTGTTGTTAATATATGTTGTTAATATGTGTCAAATTCATAATAAAATATTTTTATTGAAAATAAAATATCTTTGATTTAGAATTGCCCCTAGAAAGATGGCTCATTTCTGTGCCATAGTTCCCAAACATTTTCTTTGAAGGACCTTTTGGGGTAATTGACTCAGCAAAATCACCTCCTCTCCACTCTCCTCCCCTTTCATTTCTGCCTAGCCCCCGAGTTCTGCTTTGGCTTCATCATTCTTTAAGCTGCTATTTTTAGATTTGTTTCTATTTCCCTCCAGTTCTTGGCTAGTTCATGTCATTACAGCTTGGTTCTGATGAAGGCAGTGTCTTGGCTTAGATCCATCTGTGTCTGAGGGAGCTCTAGAGTGTTCTAGTCACAGGATGCACTCAGCTAACCTTGCACAAATGTTTGCTGTTGGTCAAAGGGGCAGAAGCCTAGCTTTCATCTAAGGCAAAAAGAGGGGGGCAGTGGTGGTGCTTTCAGATGATAGTCAGATTGTGGGTGATGGTATCATTCCAATTCTGTATACCCCCAAGGGGGTAAGGGTAATAAGGTAGGGAAGGGGAGGGAATAGGGCCACTTTCTGGTAGAGATCAGGTTGGGGGTGGTAGGAATGAGGAATCCATGCCTGAAATTGAACAGAAGACAATCTGGAGAAGTGAGTTTCTCTATGCAAAGGACAGTCCAAAAGCAGGTGTGATAATGCCAGGAAAGGAGGCAATCCATCCCTTTCCTCTTCTATGCTTCATTAATATAGAACCGTTTGCCCTCCCTAGGTCCAACTCCATCCGTCATCCCTGAACTCCACAGGGGAAGGATCTGGTGGAGGACCAAGAGCTGAGGTGACACTCCATGGTTATCAGCATCTCCATGAAGAGCACCCACTCCCAGGAAGTGCCTTGTTTCAAAGCCGCAGCCAGCCTGTCCCAGTTATAGCTCTGGCAAAAGGAAATATAGAGAAACTCTATATAGTCAAAACATATTCCCTGTTAGAGTGGGTTAATAGTACCAATGACCTTATTCTCTTACCCTCTTCTGGGGGCCATCTTTCCATCCAACCATCTTGAAGGATTTGATAGGCTGATGCTCTTGCCTAAAGTTCTTTAAATATGTGGCCCAACACACTACTTTTATGATATCTCAATCAATCAACCACTAAACATTTAAGTGCCTACTATGTGCCAGGCACTATGCTAATATCTTCAAGTTTCTGCTTTTTTACTGTAAGATTTTACCTGTAACTACCATTTCCCCTCAAAGCATCCTACCAATGAATCCTTACCTCAGTAGGACTTTGCAAGGGTTAGCAAGATATTGATAGTACTCTTTAAAAGGAAAAACAATAGTAAAACCACATTGCTTGGTTAGATATATTGCATATTGCATCTCCCATTCCTTTCTAATCAGTATGTACTCTCAGCTTGTGTCAGACTGATCACCTCACTGGCTCATGCCTTTTTTTCATTGGTATTTCTTTCTCTTGGCCTAGGAATACTATCTGGTCTAAATTCCAGCCATCTTTCATGACGCACATCAGATCTTGCCTAATCCATGAAGTCTTCTTCTCTGGCTACTTCAGTCCATGCTCCTTCTCTTCTAAGTTCCTTTATCCATTATAATCTGCACCATACAATCTATTTAGCTGATTCTATGCTATCTTAATTATTCTCTAATTATTTAATATGTTAGTCTCATCTCCTCAATTAGATTGTAAATTCCTTGAGAGCAAGAAACAAGGCTTGTGCTGTGAGATCTCTCCTCTAACATACTTTGTCATAAATTTCACAAGCAGAAGGACAAATGGTATAGGAAGCATAGGGATGTATTCTAGTATATCACAGAATAAGATTATGGTACAAAGAATCACTAAATACTAAGTAAAATAATATCTGATTTTCTAGAAAACAGAAATATGTATCTGTGAGTTTTGGGGTGGAGGGGTTCCAACCTATGTTTGTGTGTGAGCAGGTTTTATAGGGAGATAGACTGTGAGCAGGCAGGCCTGATGCCTGGGGCAGGGTGCCTCTAGGTCCAAGAGGAAGCCAAAGATGAAGGAATACAGACTCCTTCATACCCAGTAGCTCCCAGAACTAGCTCACTGACCCAGCAGCCTACCCAGGGGAGCAGGAAACTATCTCTGGATTTTCCTAAAAGCATAATGTTAACCACATCATTCTCTTTCTCAATAAATTCCAGGGGCTTCCTTTTATCTCTAGGGCCAAGTATAAATTCCTTAGTTTGACATTTAAGGCTCTTCTCAACCTAACTCTAACCTACCTTTCCGATCTTACATGTTGCTCTCCTTTATGAGGTCTATGGTCCAGCCAGACTGGCCTTCTTCCTGTTCTCCATAGAGGACGCTTCATCTTCTATCTCTGTGCTTTTGCAATGACTATTCCCTAAGCCCTCCCTCCTCAACTCTGCCTCTTAGAATCTCTAATTCCCTTCAAAGCTCCACTCACTTTTAAATGCAAACAACAAAGAGATGGAATGGAAAGAATCTGCTCCTTAAAAAAAAATCTCCAATTCAAAACTTAGCTCAAAGTACCATCTTCTACATGAAACATTTCCTGATTTCCCACTCCACCAGCTTCAAAGTTCAGTTGTATCACCTTCTAATTCTATCCTTTTCCAATCCCTAACCCCTCCCCACCCCATTGCTAGTGCCTTCCTCCATGAATTTCTTCGTCTTTATTTTGCATACACATTTTTATCTACTTATGGGTATACATGCTATTGCTACCAATAGAATGTAAGTTCCTTGAGGTCAAAGATTGTTTCTGCCCCTATCACAGTGCCTGGCACATAGTAGGCAATTAATAAATTCTTGTTGACTGCTTAAGAGAGTTCAGGTTCCAGGGACATCTGGCTCCCCAGCCTCCTATCCCACAAAAT
Organism: Phascolarctos cinereus; assembly: GCF_003287225.1. Lineage (NCBI taxonomy): Eukaryota > Metazoa > Chordata > Mammalia > Diprotodontia > Phascolarctidae > Phascolarctos > Phascolarctos cinereus. Next base: position 358,037,626 of record NW_027555847.1, read on the forward strand.
GTCACACAAATATTAAAAGAGGTTAGCCTTCAGGGCAAGCAGAGTAGGAATAATTTAATTTCAGGAGCACCTCTCTACCTTCGTTCCTGCCCTCCCCCTTACAAAGCATTTCCCAACTTGAGCACTGATACTTGAAATTCCTAAATCAGGAAAAAGCCATTCATTCTATCACTGGGCACACAATGCTTAAGACATAAAAGACTGGTTGAAGTGTTATTTCAGTGTGAATGAGTTTTAGTTAAATCGTAATCAGTTAACCAGACCACAAGTGAACACCACCTTCATCCCCATTTTTTACTGGGTTCTTTGACTTAAGTATGGTCATAGATAAACACAGAATGGGAAGAGGAGGGGAAAGGGAATAAGCATTCATATAGTACCTACTATGTGGTGGGCTAAGTACTTTATGAATATTATTCCATTTGATCCTCACAACAACTTGGCAAGGTAAGTGTTGTTATCCCCATTTTACAGTTGAGAAAATGGGCAAATAAAGGTTTAAGTGCCCTGAGATCACTCAGCTGGTAAGCATCTGGTGCCTGATTTGAACTCAGGTTTTTTTTACTGTGGGCCCTGAGTTCTATCCACCAAGTCCCCTAGCTACCTCTAAAAGGGCACAAAGCTAAGGAGATGACAGGAGGCAGTTAGGGGTGTTAGTGGATAGAGTGCTGTTAGGAAGACCTGAGTTCAAATCTAGCATCGGACACTTACTAGCTGTGTGACCCTGGGCAAGTCATTTAACCACTATTTGTTTCAGTTCCTCACCTATAAAATGAGGACACACTGGAAAAGAAAATGGCAAACCACTCTAGTAGCTTTGACAAGAAAATCCCATGGACAAAATCTGTGGGCTCACATAGAGTCAGACACGAATAACTGAATAACAACAACAACAAGAAGGAGATGTCAGATTTTATAGGCTTGACGCATTCACAATTCCAGTGAGGATGAAGGAGAAATATTTAGAGGCTTGATGAATGCATAAGGCAATCATTGACTGGGTAGCCTAGGTCCATATTTCAAGAAAATGAATACTCAGCTGATCGCAGGGTTTGTTGATTCTAAACGGATCTACAGGAATGCTAGATTACTCATATAAAAGGAAGACTACAAGGAGATGGGAGCACAGCTGTATCAATGATACCCATTAGATTTTTGTCTTTGGCTCAGGAAAATGACAGCTGAAGTCGCAGTTCCCAAGGCATCAGCTCTGTCCAGACAAAGCTCAACTACTGGATGGCGCACAGCTGTGGAAAGGGAGGAGGGGGGTGATTTTATATTGATGTAGCAAATTAGTGTGGCCCCTGCATGTACAGAGAGGTGAAGGGCTGACCTTGTGTGACTCCAAAGGAGGAGAATAGACATCTCTAGCCTCTAGCCCTTCTCCAAGGGAAACTCATTCCTGCCAGGAGGGGAAGCAGGAGGTTGGGGCCAGAGGCCACCACTCTACTCTTTTCAGAGAGAGGGTGTGCTGGGATAGATGTGCTGAGATAGCTCTTTGTTCCTTAAAATATTGGTCATCCAGCAGATATCATCAGGTTCTATCTAACTTTTGATCACTTTGTCATTTTGTGGGGAAGAGGGACACCGGGCTTTATTTTGATCCTTTTCCTGTATTGTTCAGTCATTCAATCATGTCTGACTCTTTGTGACTCTATACGGAGTTTTCTTGCCAAAGATACTGGAGTGGTTTTCCATTTCCTTCTCCAGTGGATTAAGGCAAACAGAGGTTGTGACTTGCCTAGGGTCACACAGCTAGTGAGTGTCTGAGGCTGGATTTGAACTCAGGTCTTCCTGACTCTAGGCCCAATGCTCTATCCACTGAACCACCTAGCTGCCTCAATACTATTTATTACTATTATATTAACTACAACAATAACTGATTTTTACATATCACTTTACAGCATCCTACATAATACCATGTCCACAATGACCATGCATAGCAGATAGCCAAGAAGTCCATTTATCCAAATCATAGCAGAACAGAAATTAGAGAAGGTATACATAAGAAAATATATACAGGTCAATACAGAGCCCTCCCATTGGGAATGAGGTAACAGCTTTACCTAGACAGAGTGTCCTGGATCTCACCCCAAGTTTCTAGAGCAGCAAACTTGAAATAGGGATATGATGGCAGCCACCTGATCTTCTCATGTCTTCCCAGAGTCTTTTCCTTCAGCAACCTAGAGTGAGATTGGTCTCTTCCATCCTCTCTGGAAGCCAGGAGCACCTGAAATGACTCAAAGCTTGAAGAGTCAAGAAGTCTCAAAACTTGCTGAGTCCCTAAAGGGGACTTGAAGGGTACTGTCAAAAGCTTGAGCTCTTTTGCTTCTCACCAACTCCAACCTGCCCTGCGCCTCATGCAGGGATGGCCTTCATCTTCACCAATAAGAAAAGAGTCTGATACCCATGGACTTTGAGATGGAGGATACATTGAAGTAGATGAAAGGAATAAGAGCTTCTCATAAGTTCATCAATTAATTATGAATAGGTAAGATAAGGTTAATCACAGGGGTTAGTAGAATTCACTTAAATCCCAACTACAGAGAGGGTATTGTCTTCCTTTGGGTAGTGTACCCTGGTTTAATAAGCCCAAATCATTAGTCAAATTAGATTTTGAAGAAGGTGTATGTAAAAGATGGAAGCAAGGACAATAAAACTTTTGTTTGCTTTGTTTTTGCAATATTGGTGGCTACATAATAGTTAGCATTTACGTAGTGCTTTAAGGTCTGTAAAGCCTTTTTAAAATATTATTATTTTTTAGGCAATTGGGGTTAAGTGACTTGCCCAGGGTCACACAGCTAGTAAGTGTCAAGTGTTTGGTCTGAGGCCAGATTTGAACTTATGTTCTCCTGACTTCAGGGCCGGTGCTCTATTCACTGCACCACCTAGCTGCCCACATTTTAAAAATATTACGTAATTTTGTTCTCCTAACAACACTGGGGGATAGGCGATATTATTATTCCTATTTTACAGATGAGGAAACTGAGGCAGACTGTGGTTAAATGACTCACCCCTAATCCTAGCTAATAAGTGTCTGAGGTCATATTTGAACTCAGGTCTTCTGGTCTTTGTGGAGTAGGAAGGATAGAACAAGAAACTGAAGATGGGACAACACTGAATTACCATCAGGGAGGAGTTGAAATCAGCAGTTGCAGATAAACAATATCACAGGGTATTAAGAGAATTACCGGATACAATTGCTCTTGCACAACTCATCTTTTTTTTGGATATGAGCTCCTTGAAGGCATGCGCTGTGTTTTGTCTTTCCATGAAGTGTAGCAACCCCATGACCTGTGAGCACTTAACATTTCAAAAATAATTGCAGAAAGAAGCTGAGGATGGTGCAGTGGAAAGAATGCTGTGTTTGGAGGCACAGAAGACCTGGGTTCAATCTTTTCACTGACCTTTCCTATCTGTGTGACCATGTGAAAGTCATTTAGCCTTTGTTGAGGGGAGGGAAGCGAGGGGGCTCAATTTCCTCCTTTGTAGAATGAGGGGATTTAAGTAGATGACCTCTAATCCTAAAGGCCCAAATCCATGATCCTGAGGGCTTCATTTAACTAGAGGAACACCTATCTTTTCCTGCTGCCAATCATTCAGATGGTCTGTTGTTTTGGAAAAACTATTTTAGAAGACTACAAAGTAGTTTTATGTTGCAAGTGTTTTGAAGGCACATATTTTGGTAACTGGAAGTTTCTATTTATTCTTTTGCCTCTGTTAAACACCACAAATTTACTGAACATAAAAAACAATGTAGCTGGAGGGTAACTCAGGACTGGAAAATTTCTCAACTTCTTTAAAGTAAAACCTCCAAGTTTTATCCACATTTTTCTGCAACCACTGTTAAATCATTTGGTATTTTGGTTGTGGCCTCACGTTCGATGCTGTGAGAAGCGGAGCAGCTCCCCAGTGCTGGCTTCCCTTACATATTTTTCTGTAAGGCAGGGAAAGATACTCTGTTCTTTTTTTAGGGTTTCAATTCCATTCCTGATTTGTAAATCAATTTCCTTTTCCTATTCAAACCCAAACAGCTCACATTGCTGCATATTTCTTGTGGCTATTGGTGTTATGAAACACGAAATGGTCCTTTTTCAGCCAAAAGATCACCATATTGGGAAGCACCTTGATATAGTGAGAAGGGCACTGGATCTGGAGATCCTGCTTCTGCACTTCCTACCTGTATGATCCTGGGCCAATCACTCACCCTCTCTGTGCCTCAGATTCCTTCCGCATAAAAATGAGGTCAGAAGAGATGCCTCTGAGATCCCTTCTGGCTCTAGATTTGTGATCCTGCCTATATTTGCCAAGAAATTTGCTTAATTCATTTGGTTCCTTCACTGGAAAATTACAGCACCTTCCTCAGATGGTGGTTGTGTCTCTATACAGATTATGATTATTGTTGTTATTATAGGCTGCTAGGTGGCATAGTAGATAGAGCACTGAGCTTGGAATCAGCAAGACTCCTCTTCATGAGTTCAAATCTGGCCTCAGACATTTACTGGCTGTGTGACCCTGGGCAAGTCACTTAGTGCTGTTTAACTCAGTTTCCTCATCTGTAAAATGAGCTGGAGAAGGAAATGGCAAACCACTCTAGTATCTCTATCAAGAAAACCCTAAATGGGGTCAGGATAAGTCAGACAGGACTAAAACAACTAACCAACAACAAAATTACTACCACCATCATTATCAATAATAATAACTTACTTCTATTCCTATAATGCATTAGAGTTTACAAACAGCGTTCTTAACCAAAGCTCTAATTGTGCATTTTCATTTCTGGGGCAATAATTATTCTCAAGGTCAGACCTAAAACAAAAATTATGAAATATCAATCAATTGACAAGCATTTATTAAATGTTTACCATGGACCAGGTACTATGTTAGGTACTGTGGTTACCGAGACAAAGGCAAAGCTATCCTTGCTCTCAAGGAGCTTAGATTCTGACAAGGGATCCTCCCCCCACCCCCCTGTCCCAATGCCATTTACCCTGGCTATCAGAGGAAATAGACTGAAGCAACCGAACACTGGGCCTACCTTTTCCAACAGCTCCCCATCAACATTTCTTGGTCTTATGTCTCATTCCTTCAGGATCCCAATGGTACCTAAATGGGTGCTCTTGTATGATGGGTGATAATGGATTAACAAGTGATTCTTATCTGAATAACGCTTTAACCAAAGAAATGAAACATCCAGGGAATTTCAGGTAGTTCAGCAGCCTGGCTGGGGAATTTTCTGGTAGAGGGAAGGTGTTTCAGGGTCTCTTAAATCTTGCCACCTGAATGGTTAAGACTAGCTTCACTTATCTCAATGCCATAAAAGCGAGGATAGAGTCAGTCTCAAGCAAATTGGTGAAGCAGGTTGAGTTCTCTTGGTTCCTTATATATGCCCTACTTTCCTTATAATGATGGGGTTTTTTCTAGTCTTCCTAGGTGCCCACTTCTCTCCCACTCTCTCCCCAATCCCTGTAATCAAAACTTCCTTTTAGAAAAGGATTCAATAAATTCTTTACAGTCAACCCATCTCTAATTTAGTAAATAAGTCTTAGAGAGCTTCCTGAGACTCAAAGAATTTAAATACTTGCTCAAAATTATACTGATAGTAAATGTTGAGCAATACCCAAACTCAGATGTTCCTGAATCTAAATCTAACACTCTTTCCACCTGGTCAGGCTTCTTGAGCTGAGTTGCCAATGACCCCAAAAAGCTTTCTGTGTTATCTTTCAGAAGAGCATTTGCATTTAGCAGATGACAAATATCTGCTTTCTTAAACCTGTTTAAGGAATAGATTGGCAATGTCAGCCATCAAGAGACCTTTAAGAAGAAGCATTTTTAGAAAGAGGTATTTTGGGGGCAGCTAGGTGGCACAGTGGATAGAGCTCTGGCCTTGGATTCAGGAGGACCTGAGTTCAAATCCAGCCTCAGACACATAACACTTCTTAGCTGTGTGACCCTGGGCAAGTCACTTAACCCCAAATGCCTCACCAAAAAAAAAAAAAAGAGGTATTTTGGAAGTTACAGCGTCTTCCAGGCATGCCCCAAATCTCACCCTCTATCCTGAGGCCTTGCATATCACAGAGAGACTCAATAAATATTTTTAGAACTGAACTGAAAGCTGCTTACCCTTCAACAGCCCCCTGTCCATGAAACTTAGGGCTTCCATTCATTTCTTCAGTAATCCTACCTCCTCCGCACTCATATGCTCTACTTTCATGGACTGACACAAAACAGAAGAGGAAATCCAAACTTAGAAAGAAAGAAGCTCTGAAAACTAATCTTTTCCAGTATCAATTAAATAAGCAATGAGTGACTATTCATTTTTTAAAAGTTTTCATGATTTTCATATCTTAGGAACTTGGCTATTGGAGCAAATATCAAAGGATTGGAAAGTGGGGTAGGGTCCAAGCTCCTGGTGTCTGTGATTTAATGTCAGAACTGAGGGACCTCTTCTCTCTTAGCAAGGGCAGATGTAAACTTCATGTAATCTTTCTCCTAGAGTGAGACACTGTGGATAAGAAACCTCAAGAACGAAGCCCTTAATTATAACCAAACATGTAGCAAACAAAGGAACAAGGGCAGAGCTGGGATGTTTTATTTGAATCTTGCCCACAAATGGAGGCAGCCTCATCCAAATTCTGCTAAAGATCAGTGACAACCTGGAATGTCTCATTTCTCTGGTGAAAATTTCAATGTAAAAAAACGATGCCAATTTATGTTAAGAAATATCAAAGGAATAGAAAGAAGAAAGGAGTCTAGACTCACCACCATGCTGAATTTGGACGTTTCTGAGTCTCCTTTGTGGTTTCAAATTGACAGAATTCCCTGATTTGGGGAAAAAAAGTTTTTCTTCTAGTTTTTTTCCCCTCAAATAGTTTCCATCCATTCATTTTATTTAGCAACCAATTATAAGTATCTATTATGTGCAGAACATCGGTTTAGGCACTGGGGAGGGATAAAAACTTTAGATAATACAATATACTGTTCCTTCCCTTATGAAGCCTATAGTCTAGCAAGAGAACAAGACATATATACAAATAACTATAATGCAGACAATGCATGATGAGTACATAGTGATGGTATAAAATTGTTATTTTCACATCTGACTAGTTAAAAGTAACTGCCTTGGGGGTGGTAGAGGAAATTAGGGAAGGTTTTCTAAAGAAAGTAACAGGTTAGGAAAAGGTAGGCAGGAAGGAGTAGCTGCTATTTCAAGCTGAAACAAAGGCACAGAGGTGGTAAAGCACTGGATATATAAGGAAGAGATAGTCTGGCTAGAGCATAGATTAGATGGATGGAAGTAGGAGGAGATAACTGGGTCTGTAACTTACTCCCTGTGTGACTGTGGGCAAATTATTTACATTCTCTGGTCTTTAGTTTTTTGATGATTAAAATGAATAGGATGGAACCAGATGCTCCCTAAGGCCCCTTCCATCACTAAATCTATTATTATGTGGTTCTCTGACCAGGTCTGTGCATAAAGAAGATTTGGCAGCATTGTGAAATATGGTTTGGAATGTAGAAGAGGACAGAGGTACATAGACCTTTTGGGAAGCTATTGCATTTATCTAACAGGGTCTTAATGAGTACTTGTACTTGGGTGGTGGCACTGAAACTAGAGAGGAGATGGATGAGAAGTATATTAGCGAGGCGAAATCAATAGCACTTAGTAACTGATTGGATATGGAGTTAAGGGAGAGGGAAAAGTCCAAGGTTAACACCAAGGTGTGCAAAACTGGAGACTGAGTGATTGATAGTACTACCAATAGATGTAGTGAAGCCAGAAGGAAAGCATGATGGGCAGAGTGCTTTTTCCAGAAGTTTAGGAAGGAGGGGGAAGAGAGCATGATGGGAAAGTAGCTAACTTGGGTCAGTGGAATGGATTCTGGATTTTTCTGGATGGGGGGAACTTTATATCTTTGTAGGTTGATATCAGGCAACTAGGTGGATAAGCGGATAGAGTGCATAGAAAGACTCATCTTCCTGAGTTCAAATCTTGCCTCAGACACTTACTAGCTGTGTGACCCTGGACAAGTCACTTAACTCTGTTTGCCTCGGTTCTTCATCTTTAAAATGAGCTGGAGAAGGAAATGGCAAACCCATTCTAGTATCTTCCCCAAGAAAACCCCAAAAGAGGTCACAAAGAGTTGAAATACGACTGAAATGACTGAACAATAACAACAACAACAACAGACTAACATGAAGGCAACAGAGGGAAAGAAGAAATTAAAGAGATGTAGAAAACAGAGGGGGTGATTGCTAGAACAAGGTGTCTGGAGGGAGTAGGAATGGATGGAATCAAGGGCACAGGCAGAATACTTAATCTTAATAAAGAGTGGAGATACATTTTCCAGTGAAAAAGGAGAGGAGTAGGGGACTAGGGGAGATGATACTGAGTTTTGAGGAAGGAAGGAAGACAGTTAACAATTTGTTGCATTAAGAAGGCAAGAAGAGAGAAAGGAACAAGTATTTATTAAGCATCTACTATGTACCTGAAACTATGCTCACTTTACAAATATTACCATTTTACAATTGAGGAAACTGAGGGAAGACAAAGGTTAAGTGATTTGCCCCAGGTAACACAGTAAGTATCTGAGGCCACATTTGAACTCATGTCTTCCTGACTCCAGGTTCACACTCTGTCTATCCACTGATCTACCTAACTACCCCAGTTAAGGCGAAAAAAAAGAAAAAGTCTAATTCAGTTCAGCAAATATGTCAAAACGTTGGTGCTGATTGTGCTATCTGAAGTGATTGGGGTTGCTCTAGCACTGGGGATAGATCTGCACTGAGCCATACTCAATTTCTTGTCTGGTCTTTCTAGTAACCATTGGATTCAATGGCCATGACAAGTGAGATCTATGAGTGTGGAACAGAACTGTTGTTGCTTTTACTGGACACATGATAATTGCTTAGCAACATTGTATAGTGGGTACAGTGCTGGAGTTGTGGTTAGGAAGAAATGGATTCAAAATTCACCTCTGACACTTGGTACCTGTGTGACTTTGAGTAAGTAACAGAACCTCTCTGACTTTCAAATTCCTATCTTTAAGCAGTGAGAGTTGAACTAGAAGGCCTTTAAATGCCTTTCCAGTCTCTAATGTATGTGTCTTATGAGAAATGATTTGTTTTTTCTATGTACTCAGCTGACTGTCCCATATCAAGATAAAATAAATAATTTGGGTCATAGTAACCTCATCAACTGAGGAGATTATGTGAAAATAGGATTTTGGCAGAGCATGTTTGAAATAAATTAAAAACTGCCAGTTATGTCTTGGAATATATTACTATAGTCTTCCAAGGAAGAAGTTGTTGTAAACATGTAAATTTTAATTATGAATTAACACTAAAATATCACTTAAAAGTAAAGTTGTTAGTATGTAGACCCAAGGATCTATCTACAGACTGCATAATAATGCCCTGGTAAACAAACAGTACCCATAGTGTCTGGGTAGTTCCCAAGGTCTTCAAAGGTTTTATATGTGTCAATCTTGTTTTATAACCTATGTATCACATAGGAGATAGAACTACCTAGATCTGGATGGGGCCTCATAGGTCATATAACCCAATCTCTTCATTTTATAGATAAGGAAATTGAGAAAGTTAGAGCGATTTGCCAAAGGTCACACCGGTAATGAACATAAGAAGTGGTATCTGGTATAATAAATGGAATGCTAGATGGGAAGTCAGGACGATGGTGTTCAAATCCAGCTTCAGATACTTGCTATGTGATCCTGCAAAAGTTATTTAAATGCTGCCTGCCTCTGTTTCCCCATTTGTAAAATGAGGGTAAAAATAGCACCTATACCCCAGAGTTGTTGTGAGCACCAAATGAAGTAATATCTGTAAAGTACTTAGCAAATCTTAAAGCACTATATAAATGCTTGCTATTATTGTTGTTGGGTTAGAACACAGGGTCTCTAACTCCAGAGCTATGGAAGCATCGCACTGCTTTCCCTTTTTCTGCCATACCCCTTTGTGCAATTTGTGGGATTTCCAGCAGACCATCCTCTAGTTAGCAGCCTGTGCTCTGAGAAATCCTTCATGTACCATGCCCAAACGATAAGTCTTGGTTTGAAATTATATTATTTTAGAGAAATCAAAAGTTATTCCCAATGGGATGGACCCCTGATCAAGTAGTGCCTATGTAAGTGTGTAGTTGGCATAGAGAACATATATTTATTATCTCTCTTTCAGAAATTAGAAAAATTGTGTTTGTGTGTATGTATTTGTGTGTGTGATATAATTTCACAATGGAATAGTCATCTGTTATAAGGTATCCTCTAAGTCTTAAACATTAAACTGTATAAACTTCTATTTTCCCCTGCATTTGAAGGCCTATACCTTCTCTTCTGCCAATACCACTAGTCCTTTAAGGCTTGCCTCAACTTTCATTCCCTCTTGAAAGTCCTCACTCTATTAGCCAAAACTCTCTTGTGTAAATCTTTGCTGAGCTCCAGTGAAAGTAAGGATAAATGAGTGTGTGTTATATGGAAGATGAAAAACCACTATGGAAAGTTTTAAAATGTTAAATGATAAGTGATATGTTAAATGATAATTAACAAGTGTTAATTGTTAATGAAAAATCATAATGTGAACAATGATTGACTTTTTTCAAAGTGCAGATGGATCTTTCATTTGTTGTTGTTCAGCCAGGCACGATCAACAACTAATATTCTGGGTCTTTTTCACAGTTATTATTATTTTTTTTTTTGGCTAACTCACTCCAAGTGCAGCTGAAAATTCACCACTATTTTTTGGTCTCCTGCCTAGTATCTGAGGCAGCTTAATACAGGATATTACATAAACTTAGAATTCCAAAATAACTCTTTTTGATTTTTATTACTAGTAGCATTTGAGTTCCAGTGAGGCAGGATATTTTACAGGCCTACCCCATATAAGACTGCTCTAACCTGCACTGTTCTGCAATAACATCATTAATACACTATTAACCAAACCCTACTGTGAAGTCACAAAACCCTTCGGAATGCTATTTATTCTATTGCTTAGTTATGGCACTTAAAATATTGTTCCAATGGAACCAACTTCTCCCTATAATGTTGTTTCATCTAATATTGTTTTTGTAACCATCAGCTAACCAATTAGAATTAGGCAGAGGCATACCTCTTTCAGGAAGCCATGTTATAGTTCCCTGTTCAATACACTGAGTATTACTAGGAACATTTGGCTATAATAGCATTAGAAAAAACATTATTTTAGAGCTAGAAGCACACCCATTTCAATCCTTTTATTTTATAGAGGGAAAACTAAGGAGATGTCAGGTGATTTGTCTAGTGCCACATTAACAACAAACAAAACTGAAACTAGAATCCAGGTATCTTGAAGATCCTGCGCTCTTCCCATCATGTTAGATGACTTCAAAGATACATCCTTCTGGATTCCACAGATGCTTCATGGAAAGGCTGTGACTTATGGAAACAACTGCATTCTTTCGTTGAGGGTGTCTGTGTAGTTCAAAGCCAAGTGGACTTCAAACCCTTCATGGTTTTATGAATGTATGAAAGAGACAACCAACCCAAATAATTCAAGTAAAAGAAATAGAATTTGATACTTGATCTTATTTACCAGATAATAGCCAAAGCCCCACTATAATCTGTGGTACATACATCCCCTCAGGGACTGGCCAGTTCCTGTCTCCTTAAATTAACAATGATATTTGAAACAACCCAGATTATATGGATCTTGCATGTACCTTCACAGATGTTTCTCTCTTTTGTTTACCTTTGAGTGATTAACCCTTTTTTTTGGTCTATGCATTACAGATGTGTGCCTTGTTTTTCCGAAAACCTAATATTAAAGTATGCAAACATGAAAATGTTTAAATCAAGAACAGGGGCCCATAAGGAAGGAGTTGTTTATTCTGCAGAAATGGTATATGGCTATGGAAAAGTATACCAAATTCAAATGAAACAGAATGGATGGGGGCAGGGGAGAAGACACAGAGAGGCATTGTATATTTAAAAGATGAGAAAAATTCAAGAGTTCAAGGCAAGAAGCAGGGTGGAAGCATTTGGGTAAGAATCAATAGAGGGAAAAATAGGAATGATATTACTGTGACACTTTAGACCACCTCAGAAGAAAGAAATAAGCAAAGAGCTTGAGAAATAGAATACAAACCAGAAACAGACATGACCAAGAGGCATGATACAGACTATATATCATGACTTTATTATAAAGTAGTGATGAGAGATTGCTATTATCTAGCTATCATTCAGAGTTCTTTCTCTCTGGCAAAAGCAAAACAACTAATAAGTCCATTTTTATTCTTCATTGTTTAAAATTTTTTTTTGGCTTTTTATAATGCTGGAATGTCTTACAACATCTCCTCTCTCCCTACTCCCAGAGGACCATCCCATATAACCAAGAATATTGAAGGAGGAGAAGGAGGAGATAGAAAAAAGAAAAGGAAGAAGGAAAAATCCATTAGCAAAACTGATCAATATATCTGAAAATATGAAAATATATGCAATGTGTCACACCTGTGGACCTCTCACCTCTGCAAAGGAGTGAGGGGAAGGGTCTTCTCATGTTTCTTATTTGGTTGGTCTTTGTAATTTTGCAATATTCACTTTTAATTATTTTATGGTTCTTTCCATTTATGTTGTTGTGGCCATTGTGTGTGTTGTTTTTTTGGCTCTACTTCATTCTTCAATGGGCTGATAGTTCTTGACATGACTTAATGATAATTTCACTCGTTAAAAGGTAGAGGAAGGGGCAAGAGGAATTGCTAACCTAGACCTGATTGTGATATATTAATGGTAATTAATACATAATATATAATAAACTATATCATACAGTTATATAATATATAATTAACATACTACATGTACTATATAACCATATGTTATATTTTTAGATTGCTTAGATTTCTCCCTATATCACTCTTGGAGAGACATCCTCATAACAATAACTTAAATAAAAGGAATAAGAAAGTTAGGCTTAGTGGTCCATGCCTGTAATCTCAACTACTGGGGAGGCTGAGGCTGACAGTTCTCTTGAGTGCAGCAGCTTTGAGCTGTAATGGGCTATGTCTATCAGGTGTCTGCGCTAAGTTCAGAATTGCTATGACAAACCTCTGGTAGTGGGAGGCCAGCAGGTTGCCTGAGCAGGAGTGGATTGGATCAGTTTGGAAATGAAAGTTCAAAGCCCATGTGCTTGATCAGTAATGGGATCAGGCTCTGAGTAGTTCCTGCATCTCCAGCCTGGGAGAAATGTGGAAACCCAGCCTTTTCATGAATGAATGAATGAATGAATAATGAATGAATGAATTAAAAACTAAAAAGAAAGTGGAAGAGAAAATCATTAAAATGTTCAACACATTATAAAGATTATATATAACTTATAATGTTAGAAAAATTCTACATACATTTCTACCTATGCAAAGGAGGTAGGAGAAGAGGTGGAGGTGATATCTTTTTATTTTTACAACATTCAATTTCTATTGTTTGCTTGTTTGTTATTCTTTCCATTGACACTGTTTCAGTTGTTGTTGTCTTAGCTCTACTCAACTTCACTTTGCATCAGTTCATGTAAGTCCATCTATGGTTCTCTGCATTCATATTGGCTTTTTTTGTTGTTGTTTAGTTATTTCAGTCATGTCCAATTCTTCATGAACCCATTTGGGGTTTTATTGGGAAAAACATTGGAGTGATTTGCCATTTGCTTCTCCTGCTCATTTTACAGGTAAGAAAACGGAGACAAACAGGGTTAAGGGACTTTCTCAGGGTCACACAGCTAGTAAGTTGTCTGAGCCCAGATTTGAACTTATGAAGATGAGTCTTCCTAATTCCAGGCCTGGTACTTTATCCACTGAGCCATTGTTTCTTACAACACAGTAATATTCCATTGCACTCATATGCCACATTTTGTTTAGCCATTCCCCAACTCACAAACATCTATTTTGTTTCTGGTTCTTCACTGTCCTAAGTGCTACTACAGTTTGGTTCTATGTAGAACTCTTTTTCTTTGATCTGATTCTGACCAACATGGAGAAACTCCTTGCTGAATTAGAAATAATAATATCCTTGGACTGAAGTGACCATTTGCTCTCTTAACATTACAAGGAAAGAAAAGCTACTGGTTGTCATCAGATACATGCCCCAAGTTTTGGGAAAATAAGTTTCAAATGGTCCAGAGAAAAGGTAGGTAGGATCCTATGACTTAAAATTATACTATAGAAGTTGACGTAAGAAGTACAGGAAATCTTCAAGAATGAAACAGAAACAGTTCTGATGAGGAAGAGAAGATGAAGTTGTCAAAAGACATTGAAGGGAGTACTGAGGAAACTCATCTATTAGACTTTAAAGAAGAATTACAGATAATGGAAGAAGAGCAGAAAATGGAGCATCAATTACTTGATCAATCAAGGGAATAAAAGGACAAAAACAAAACAATGCCTGCCCCCAAAGAGCTTATATTCTATTAGGGGAAACAACATGTACCCATATAAGTGGATATAATACACACAAAATAAATGTAAGTCGACAAGTATTTATTAAAGGCCTGCTATGTACCAGGCTCTGTACTAAGCACTGGAGATGTAAAGAAAGTTCAAAAGAGGTCCCTGCCTTTAAAAAGCTCATATTCTAACAGAGATAATTTTCTAACATAAGGTAAATTTGGGGTTGAGGAGTCTCTAGGTGGTGGAACAGCCTGTAAAGCTCTGGGCCTGGAGTGAGAAAGACTTGAGTTCAAATGTGGCCTCACATACTTAATAGCTGTGTGACCCTGGGCATATCACTTCACCTGTCTGCCTCAGTTTCCTCATCTGTAAAACAGAGATAATAATTGCGCCTACCTTGAAGGGTTATTGTGAAGATCAAATGAGGTGATATTTGTAAAAGTGCTTAGCACTGTGCCTGAGGCATTGTAGGCATTATGTAAATGCTTGTTCCCATTCTGGAGGAATCAGAAAAGGTCTCACATAGGAGCTGGCACTTAAGCTGATCTTTGAAAACAAGTGGGGAGGAGGAGGCTGTGCATGTTGGGCATGGGAGACAGGCTATGCAAAGACAGAAAGATGGCACATGGAATGCTGTATGGAAAACGGAGGAAGACTTTTCAGTTCTTTGGAGAATTGTTGGCTCACATATCCTTTGACCAGTGGAGACCAGTTAGGTTGGACGGTATAGTATGGTATAAACGTGAAAAGGTAGGTTGTAGCCATATTTTAAAGAGGCTTTAGATGCTAAAAGGAGAGCAGTGTATTGGGTCTTAGAGGCCATAAGGAGTCATTGGAGTTTATTGAGCAGGTGAGTGGCATGATCAGGACTGTTCTTTAGGAATATCACTTTGTCAGCTGGGTGGAGTTGGGTTGGAGGAGAGAAGAGGCAGGGAAACAATGACTGGGCTGTTGCAGTAGTGTAGGTGAGAGAAGCTGAGGCCTGAACAAGGATGGCGGCTATGCAGGTGGAGAGAACAGATGATTATTTGAGATATTATGGAGGTGGAGGCAGAGTTGATAAAATATGGCCACTTCCTGGATAAGGACAGTGAGGAGCTGAGGATGATTCTGAGGTTGTGAGCCTGGTTGACAGAAATTAGGAAGAGGGGTGAATTTTGGGGAAAAGATAATGAGTTCTGCTTTGAACATATTGAGTTTGAGATACCTATGTGACACCCAATTGGAATGGCCCATTAGGTAATGCAAGGGTGGAACTTCAGAGTTATTTTGATCTATCTGTTTCTCTATTATCTGTTACTTGGAGCATTCCTTCCTATGGCTGTTGATGAACAGTTTTCAGTTCTTTGGAGAACTGTTGGTTTCTATCCTTTGACTACTTTGGATCATAAATTTAGAATTGAAAGAAACCTTAGCATTCATCTACTAGTCTAGGGGTGGGGAACCTGCAGCCTTGAGGCCACATGTGGCCTTCTAGGTCCTTGGGTGCGGCCTTTTGACTGAGTCCAAGTTTTACAGAACAAACCCTTTTATTAAGGGGATTTGTTCTGTGAAGTCTGGATTCAGTCAAAGGGCCACATATGAGGACCTAGAGGGCCATATGTGGCCTCTAGGCCTCAGGTTCCCTATTCCTGTTAAGTCTAATTCTCTCATTTTAAAGAAAAAAGCCCAGAGAGATTATATGTCTTGCTGAAGAATTAAGTGTATATCTGAGAAACAAACCTATGTCCTTTTACTTTCTCCACCACCGATCTAGTTTTCCCACTGTTGCCAGATTGGTTTTCCACTCTTTATTCTGGAGTACCCTGCTGCCAAGTCTCATGCTCCTGTAGCCTGCAGTATATATGTGAGCTGGACTTTGGTACAAGTGGTAGAAAGATTGGACTGATAGAAAAGATGGCAACTTGGATTCTCGACCTTGGCAATCAGTTGTGTTATTTGTCTTGTTGGGCTATAAGTGAAGGGGAGTTAAACTAGCATATACCTGCTTGTGAATTAACCGGCTGCGTTCCTTTCTCACTGTTTGTGCATGGAGTTGAAAGTAAAAGCCAAAACTGATTAATCTTTTACTTGCCTTCTCTCTGGTCTCTTCCTTTACTCTGAAAAAATAGCTGAGCTGAGATCCATCCCTCTCGGTGACTCCCTCCCTTAACTGCTATTCTAAAAAGACATTGGCCATGATTCACTTTACTCTAGACTTCTCCTTTTACTCACTTGCTCCATTATATGGGTACTCTTCTTCTGCTATTCCTCTTCCCCACTGTTTTTTTTTTGGGGGGGGGGCTAGGCAATAGAGTTAAGTGACTTGCCCAGGGTCACATAGCTAGTGTTCTTATGTGTCTGAGGCTGGATTTGAACTCAGGTCCTCCTGAATCCAGGACTGGTGCTGTAGTTACTGCACTACCTAGCTGCCCCTCTTCCCCACCTTTTCAATGCTGCTTTATGGATTGTCTTCTACCATTAGAATGTAAGCTTTTTGAAGGCAGGGACTATCTTGTTTGCTTGTATTTTTATACCCAGAGCTTAGCACAGTGCTTGGTTTATAGTAACTACTTAATAATTCCCTCTACCTATCTACCTATCTATCTATTTGTTTATGTATCTATCTAATTTCTTTCCATTTCTCTATCTAATCTAGAACTGAGACACAGTACATCGAAAGCTGTGGATACTTATCTAATACCCTAATATTAGGTCCTTGTAATATGATGCTGCTGCTGCTACCAACTAAGATAGGGGTTGGGGGGGCTCCACATTACTTTGGTAGGCACATGTGAGGAGGAGTCAGACATTTCTGGAATAGGTATCAGGCATGCTACTGCTTTATTGAATTCTTTATTGCTTACTTTACTTTTTATTTTGAGTAAATGACTTTTGCTCTGAAGAATCTTCTGGGTCTAGTAAAAGAAACACTGGTGGGATTTCATTATCTTTGGATTTGAGTGGATGTGACCCACAGTGTACCTTGAACCCAAGGTGACTTTTAGGTGGCCCACAATTTAGGAGTCTCCCATGGTGCTCTGTATATAATAGATGCCTAATAAATATTGGTTGAAATGAATAAAGCCCCAGATCAGCTGATTAGGTCAAGCTTGTCAACAGATCACTGAATAGCTCACTTGTTTGTACTCATCTAAATGGAGGTTTAGAGGGCAAAATCCAGGATTTAATGCAGGAAGAATATCTCAGGATAACATGGGATCATAGATTTAGAGAGGGCAAAAACTACAGAGGTCATTTAGTCAACCCCATTTTCTACAAATGAGGAAACTGAGGCCCATAGAGGTTAAGTGACTAGCTTAGGGTCACACAGGTATTAAGTGGCAGAGCACTGCTTCAAACCAAGCACCTCTGAATCTGAATTCAATTTGTGTGTGTGTGTGTGTGTGTGTGTGTGTGTGTGTGTGTGTACGTTTAAAAACTGTACTATGCTAATACAGTAAGATTCCATTTTAAGGAGTCCCAAAGGTTCACTCAAGTTATTTTGCTTTGTTGAATGCAGTTTGTAGTAAGGAAGGCCGTTTATTAGGACTTAGCAATCATTTCAATATACTGAAAATGAGTTGGTTGGAATAAATAACCTCAAAGTTCACTTCCAGATCTAAAGTCTACAATTCTATGGTTTATAATTACATTTATTGCAATGGAATTTGGCCTATACCTTTTATTATTAAATTTTATTTTTAATTTATGGAATAAAACAATAATTTCTATAACATAGTACAACAAAAAACATGATTACACATGAAACTGCAAATCTACTGTGTACAACTTGCTATTCCTTTCAAATATACAACAAAATTACCATGTAAATTTCTTTTTTTTCTTCCTCCACCCTGAGATGGCTATCGTTAGACACAAATAGGTGTGTGTGTGTGTGTGTGTGTGTGTATACACGTACATACATATATATGTAAAATTATTATATACATACTTTTATTTATCAGTTTTTTCTCTGGATGGAGATAGCATCTTTCTTCATATGTCCTTTATGGTTAATTTGGGTATTTATAATAGTCAAAATGACTTATTTGCTCAAAGTCATTCTTAAAATAATATTACTGTTACTGTTTACAATATTCTCTTGGCTGTGCTCATTTTACTCTTCATTATTTTGTGCAAGTCTTTCTGTTTTTCTGAAATCTTTGAGCTCATCATTTCTTATAGCACAGCAGTACTCCATCACAATCATATACCATAACTTGTTCAGTCATTCCCCAACTGATGGGCTTTCCTGTGATTTTCAGTTCTTTGTCACCACAAAGACAGCTGCTATAAACATTTTAGAATATATAGGTTCTTTTCTTTTTTCTTTAATTATCTTTGGAAATAGACTGAGTAGTGGTATATGTGGGTCAAAGGGTCTAGGTGGTTTAATAGCTTCTTGGACATAATTTCAGATAGCTCTCCAAAATGGTTGGATCAGTTCACAATTCTACCAAGGAATTAGTATCTCAATTTTTCCACATCCTCTCCAATATTTGTCACTTTCCCCTTCTATCATTTTAGCCAATCTGGTAGGTGTAAAATGATGTCTCAAGGTAGTTTTAATTTGCATTTCTTTAATCATGAATGATTTAAAGCATTTTTTCATATGACTTTTACGAGTTGTTTTGATTTCTTCATTGGAAAACTGTCTGTTCATATCCTCTTACCATTTATCAATTGGTGAATAACTCATATTTTTAAGGATTTGACAAATTTCTTTATATATTTTAGATATGAGACCTTTATTTGATAAACTATCTATAAACTTTCCCCCTGAATTTTCTAGTCGGTTACATTTGTTTTATTTGTACAAAAACCTTTTAATTTAATGTAATTGAAATTATCCATTTTATACTAACTTTGAATTGTTTACCTATTCCTAAGTCTGATAAGTAATATGTACTGTGTTCTTCTAATTTTCTTGTAAAATCTTTCTTTATATCTAGGTCATGTATCCATTCTGACCCTATCTTGGTAAATGGTGTAAGATATTGGTCTATGCCCAGTTTCTGCCACACTGCTTTCCAGTTTTCCAAACAACTAATTGACCTATATTTTTTGAATGGATTTGGTGGCAGATTCTAGAAGAGAGACCATATTATATGCCCTTGGATAGCAGGGGGAAAGATGACATTTGATCTCTTTCTGTCTCTCTCTCTCTCTCTCTCTCTCTCTCTCTCTCTCTCTCTCTCTCTCTCTCAAAGATTTACATACTGGTGAAATATGAGAACAAATAACACATTTAAAAAATTGAACTTATAAAATTTATTTAGTGCTTTTCTCACTACAACTGTGAAGTGGTTAATGCAAGTATTTCAATTTCCACTTTATAACTGAGGAAACTGAGGCTTAGAGAGCTACGTAACCTGCTCATGGTCACAGCTATTAAGTATTGGAGCTGGGATTTAGACCCAAGTTACTTTGTTCTAAGTTCAATATTCAACCCACTACATCATTCTAACAAAACTTGAAAGCTTACTTAAAAAAGAAAAACAAATTGAAAACATTTATTTAGTTGTCAAATCAAACATTTATTACATGTCTACTATGCGTTGGGCGTTGTGCTAACCTCTGGGGTAAGAAGGAAAGCAAAAGACGGTGCCTTCCCTGAAGGGGCTTACAGTCTAAGGAGGGGGGGGCAACATGCAAAGAACATCATGCAAATAAGAGATGTACAGGAAACACTGGTGATGTTCTCAAAAGGGAGACATTAAGATTAAGGTGCACTGTGATAGGGTTCTTACAGAAGTTGGGGCTTTTGTCTGAGACTTCAAGGAAGCCAGGGAAACCAGGAGCAGAGATGAGAAGTGATAGAATTCCAGGAATGAGGCTCAGGCAGTGAAAATGTGGAGAGGCTGGAAATGATTTGTTCTAGGTACAGCCAGTGTCACTGGATTGCAGAGGAAGTGAATACGATGTAAGAAGAATGGCAAGGTAGGGAGGAGAGGGGTTACAAAGAGTTTCAAAAGCTAAACAAAGGATTTCATATTTGATCTTGAAGGCAATAGAGAGTGACTGATGTTTATTGAATAGAGGAGTGATATGTCAGACCTGGGCTTCAGAAAGATCACTTTGATAGCTGAGTGGAGGATGAACTGGAGTGGGAAAAGGACTTGAGGCAGGAAAACCAACCAGCAGGCTACTGCAATAGTCCAGATGTGTGGTGGTAATGAGGGCTTGTACCAGGCCTGGAGGATAGCCAGCGATTAAAGTGTCTTGTATGAGAACAGCAAGGAGACCAGTGTCATTGGATTGCAGGGTATGTGTGGGTGAATAAGATATAAAAAGACTGAAAAGGTAGGATGGGTTAGGGCTTTAAAAGCCAAACAGATATTTGGGTGATTGGGAGCCATATTGACTGGGTAGTGGGGGTTGACATGTCAGATTTGTTCTTTAGGAAGATTAATTTGACATCCTCCTTAATGGAGAATGAATTGGAGTGGGGAGAGACTTGTTGCAGGCAGACATACCAGGAAGCTATTGCAGTGGTCCTAGTGTGGGGAGATGAGGACCTGCACCAAGATGGTGGCAGTGTCAGAGGAAAACAAGTGGTGAAGAGTCTACAAGAGATGTTGTGAAGCTAGAATTGACTGAAACATTATCAGATATGGTGAGGGTGGGGTTGAGAGAATGAGGAGTGGAGGCTGCCAACCTGTGTGACTAGAATTTAGTGCCTACTAATTTAGTACCTACTGAGATTTAGTGTTATTCACAAAGCACTGTTGTTTATTGCAGTAAATATTGTAGTTAAAAAAAATTCATTAACAGTAGAGACTTCACCTGCAGCCACTCTGACTAGCATTGCATCTTTAGAGATTTTATGAACTTTCATTCTAAAGCAGAGGAACAGGTATGTGGCATGAAGACTGACGTTTCCAGACCTCACTCATATGGCACGAATGAACTCTGTGCCTCAAATTGAATAATAATGTGCTTTCCCCACTGCAACCCTCTGAGATTGATATGAACAGAGTTACTATCTTCATTTTACAGATGAGAAAACTGGGGCTCAGAGAGGTCCAGTGACTTGCCCACAGTTACACAGCTAGTACTTGTTAATTTAACTCAGGAGTCCAACCTCGACTCCAAGCCCAGTGTTCTTTCTACTACCTCACACTAGCAGCAGACAATGGCAGCATGCTTTGACAATGTGGCCATTGTTAACAAGTTTAATGGTGAGGGACAGTTTTAATTTGTAAATACGGTATCAGTACAGATAAAATGCCTCAGCTGGCTGCCAGTATAAAAATTTTTTTTTCTCCCTCTCTCTCCCTCTTGCCTTCTCCCCAGTTTAAGCTGCATGCCATTCTGGATAGATCCTTTCAGCCTCCATGAGGACCCTGACCAAATAGACTGACTCATACATCACTTCCTCATAGCTAAGGGGCAGTGATAAGAGCTAAAGAGGGAGTTTTACAGTCAGTTTCATCAGCCTCGGGGCAGTGACCAGTGCAGCTCAGAAAGGAGGCATGAGAGGTCAGCCTGTGGTTGCTGTCTTGCTCTGCAAATCTGGAGGAAGGCAAACACCCCAGAACTGCAACCTAATCCCCTTCAGATTTAGGACCCATCTTCCAGCTGCCTATCTAACCTAACATCTAAAGGGAGCTTGCCATGTAGATAGTAGGTCTAACAGCTGTCTGTCGGGGCTGCTTTCAAATTGCATCGTTGGCTCCAGATGGTCAAAAATGGCTGCTGCTCTCTCTGGGTTCCTCCCCCTTTTTTAATATTTAATTTTCCCCTCAATTACATGTAAAAAAATTTCTGAGTTCCCTTTCCTTGGATATCATGCTGACAGCCAACAATGGTGGCCCACTTGAGTGCACGTCTGATAACAAGAAGAGGCCCTTTCCTTCCTTTGGATCTGTGTGGGACTAATGGGACCAAGGGGAGCCATCTGGATGGGATGGGGGTGGGGGTGGGGGATTCTTGCAGCCTTGTAGTCTAGGCAACCAGCCTGGTCAGAAATATTATCCCAAGCGCAGAGCAGCCAAGATGTCAACCAAATATTTGATTCAACTCTAATTGTCATGAGTCTCCACACCCAACAGTAGGAGCATAATGTGCTGAATCTGAGATTTCAGGAAATGGATCTGATTAAAGCGTGCACTAGTAAAAATATAAAAGGAGGCTTCCGTTCTGCTCCACATCCCAACAGCTAGTAATTATTGGTTTGTTTGATTTTTTTCCAGCTGTAATTTTGTCTTCATTCTTCCTGCTGCTTGCCATCCCCTTAAATGACAGGGTGTCACTACACAGAATGATAGTATAGATTGCCAGCTCTGGTCATTCAGAATGGTGCTCCAAATGGTGACTTCCTTGAGAAAGGAAATTTTCAGGCCAAACTGGTGTTCCTTTTGCAAACACCAGCCCCCATGAACCACAAATCTATCCTTGAATCGGATTTCTCTCCAGGGAGCCTTTCCTTATGTCTCTGTTCCGTTAGAGTCTAGGCTTCTGAAAAAAAAAATCAATAAAGGGGAGAATGCAGATAAATTATTTTAAAACACAAAGCTGGGTTTTCTTAGCTCAAGCAGTCACAGGAATCTTCCGCTATTGTTGTTTCTTTTTTAAAAAAAATTAGAAAAGCTCTAAAATTTTGTTTTTACACAACAGGCTTGATTAAAAAAAAAAAAGAATATCAGTAGTGTGAAACTGTTATCAAACACACAAAAGATTTCTAATGAATATACTTGTGATGCCTAAATCACTTCTCTGGAGATGGGCTGTCCCCTGAGGGTTATAAAACAGGCACTCAGGGAACACATGCATACATCAGGCAGAGACATTAAATTCTATTATGCTGATACGTTTTTTTCTCCCACATCGAGCAGTTTGGGCCTGTGGTTTATGTTCATACACAGAGTTGCCACAGGCTGTAACCTTTAGAAGGCTGCAGTTTTAGAATTCCCATGGCACAAAGGCTCATTCTTTTAAAAATGTGCTAAACATTTGTCAATCATTTATTATTAGCTATGTGGCACATCATTCTCTTCTTTTTCTCTCAAATTTCTGTCTTCCATCTGCGCCCCCCACCCCCACCCCATGGTTCCTGTCTCATCTCATGTTAATTCTCTCTGCTCTTTAGAGTTTCCTTTTGGAAAGCTCTCCTCTTTACCGTTGTAGCAACATCTCTAATTTTTCCTTCAACGTTGTGGGATTCTCTAGGTGTCTCTTTCCTTCCATTTCATTCTCTATGCTCATCGTTGACCTTTTCCTCTGACTTTTTTTTCTCCCTCTGTTCTTGTAATACCTAGGCAAGGTGTATTGAAAGACTATTTTGATGAAAGACTTCTCTTACACAGTAGAAAGGAAAACTCCCTGCCACATACTCCAGGATTATTTTTAGATGACAGGCCTTCTTGAATGATACAATTTTTATTTCACTTTTATTGATTAACTTAACAAACATCTTTGTGATATGAATTGAACAAAAGCAACCCTGAGGTTTCTCAATTGTATATAACTGTTTGTCTGGTGAGTTCACTTTGGGTTGAATTCCCTCCTGCCCTCTCTCTCCATTAAAGTTTTAACCACCTAGTAAGTCTCCCTGGCTGGACTTCCTTGCTATTGCTATGAATGTAGGTTCCCCAACCTACCTACCCTCTTCAGGAAAGTCATCAAAGTCCATTAGAGGTGACAGGGACTTTAGAGAACATTTAAGCGCAAATCAATCATTTTGTTGACAGTCTGAACCCAGAAAGGGAAAGTGATAGGGGGATGACAGGGCTAATTAGTGGCAGGGCTTCTGACTCTTGGTCCAGAGTTCTTCCCATCATACTCTGCAGTCTCTGTTAAAGAGGATATTGTCATCACTCCTTTGTTGCAAGCTGTTGCAGCCTATAAAATGGTAAAAAGAGAATG
Organism: Phascolarctos cinereus; assembly: GCF_003287225.1. Lineage (NCBI taxonomy): Eukaryota > Metazoa > Chordata > Mammalia > Diprotodontia > Phascolarctidae > Phascolarctos > Phascolarctos cinereus. The sequence continues at coordinate 358,061,894 of NW_027555847.1, forward strand.
ACACCTATAAGAAACTTTTTCCCTAATATAATTAGAAGGGCAGTTGTCCATTTTTTTAGCTATATATACTGGGAATAGACTTCTTTTAGCCCATGTTTAGGATTTAAAGCTTGAGGGAATCATTTAATATAGACCCTTCATTTTACAGATAAGGAAACCGAGGCCTGGAGAGGAGTGAGTTGTCCAAGGTCATATAGACAGTAAGTGGCAGAGATGAGATTTAAACTCAGTTCTACCAAATGCAGTGATCTTTCCTCCTACCAAACAAAACAGAAAGAATTCTCTTTAGAGGGGAAGTTTGAGAGCATGCCCCTGTGAATGGGAAAGGGGCGGTAGAATCACAGATTTAGAGCTAGAAGGGACCCGAGATCCAATTCATTCATTTGGATTTTACAGATGAAAAACTTGAGGCTGAGATAGGTGATGTGATTTGCCCAGGGTCATAGAATAAAATAGAAGAGCCAGAATTTGAACCCAGCTTTTTTGACTTCAAATCCAAATGACTTTGCCATCTAGAATGTCCTCTAATCATCCTTGCAAGATCTCAGTCACTGCACTTATATAGTAAAGAAAGCCAATTTCAGTTCCAACATCAAGACTCTTATTTCCTTACTCTCATTAATGGGCTTGGACCTAACTAGAGAACCAAAAACCATTTTTGTTTTATTTTTAGTTTTTTAAATTTTTTTTGTATTTTTGGCTAGGCAATGGGGTTAAGTGACTTGCCCAAGGTCACGCAGCTAGTAAGTGTTATGTGTCTAAGATCAGATTGAACTCATGTCCTCCTGAATCCAGGGCCAGTGTTCCAGCCACCTAGCTGCCCCCAAAGCCATTTCTATATCCTTGAGATGATATACACACAAGGCAATGCTTTCCCTGTGAACTAGAAATAACTTGTTTTTGTCTCTTCCTTTAAAGAACAGCAACACAATCCTAATTAGGGAAGAATCTTTGGCCTTTCAGACATTCATATTTCAGGGCTTAGATTAGTTTAGCAAAAATATATCACTGAGGATAGATGTAAATCTTTTCCAGTCTTTCATATCTCTCTCCTTGCCCAACCCCACTGTGATTTCCTTGTATATTTTTTCCCTCTTAATGCCTTTTTCTCTTCCCTTCTTGATGGAATGAAGCTCTCCAAGATATAAATACTTGGTAATAAAATGTGACTCACCTATTCCCTCTGTTGTAAAAGTAGCTCAAAGTCAGTAACTAAAATGTGTGCCTGACTCAGTAATTACACAGCTTAGTATTTATTGAAATTATCCTGCAATCTAGAAATTAGAGGTGAAATAGCCCATGAAATCATTGTAACCCAGCCCTTTCTGGCAAATGTAAGAGTCTTTTCTGGGAGATATTTCCAGCACTCATTTGGTTCCAAAATATTCAAGCAAAACATCATTCCGATTGTTACCTTTAAATGACTTATCACATGCTGCAAAACTGTCAGAGTCCATCTCTAAGAAGCACATTTCCTGAGATCAAGTAGTGGTTAGCCAAGAGAAAAACAATTCTAGTTAGTCTGTAAAACAGACAAAAATCCGTGGGATTAATTGAGCTGTAATTTATTAAGCCAGATTCTGCCAGTTTCTAAAGCCAGGGGTAAGTGACCTAGCATGAGGAATCCTGATCAGTGGCAGGCTGGTTAGGTTTTCCAGGAGAGATATGTAAGGTAGAGAACTTTCCATTCAGCTTCCTATTGAGTCTCACAGACTTTCAGTACCAGGGTATGATTAGGCAGTGGGACAGGGCGGTCTGGAAGGGATCAGGATTGGGAACTCAGCCTGCAGGTGTGGCAAATAGTGCCATATATTGTTGTTGTTGTTGTTGTTGTTGTTTTGGCTAGGCAATGGTGTTAAGTGACTTGCCCAGGGTCACACAGCTAGTAAGTGTTATGTGTCTGAGGTCACATTTGAACTCAGATCCTCCAAGGCTGGTTCTCTATCCATTGCACCACCTAGCTGCCCCTCATATATTGTCAATACAGATTTAAGAACTGAGGGTCAGCTAATATAGAAAGAGAGGACATTCAGACAGAGCATAGGATTTGGGTCAAAGGACATGAGTTCTAACTTTGGGTCTGTTACATCTAATTTGACCATGGGGGAGTCACCTTAGTTTTCTTATCTATAGAAAGTGAGATGCTTGCATTAGATTAGGGATTCTTAACCTTTTATATATTATGGACCACTTTGGTAGTCTGGTGAAGCCAGTTATGTGCCTCTTTTCAGATGGATGTTCATTGCTTGCAATCATAATTCAAGGAAATGCTAAATTTTGGTTAGATGTTAGTGAAAATAAAGATGTGGATTTTTTTTTCCATTCCAAGTTCATGGACCCCTTGAAATCTATGCATGGACCCTTAGATCTGTGAACTCCAGGTTAAGAACCCTGGACTAGATGATCTCCTGGGTATTTTTAGCTCTAAATCCTATAATCCTATCATACATACCATGAATCCAGGAGGCAAACCATTTAAGGAGAAGTGGATGAATGGCCATCTATCTATTAAGTTTGCTGTAGAAAAGATTACTGAATGGCCAGGGAGATGGACTGGATGCACCCTGAGGTCATTTTCCACTGGAATGATTCTATAATTCTTTAAACTTAAGTGAGAGTCTGGGTTTTCAGGCTAAACTAGAAAGAACAGGTAACCTAGATATGTACATTTTTACTTAAATATAAAATATGTGCAAAGCATATACAAAATTATTTTGGTGGGTAGAATAGCAACAGCTGTGGGGTTGGGGCTGTAAGAGCCTTGAGTAGGAAATGGCTCCTGAGCTGGGCTTTGAATGAAGCCGGAGGTTCTTCTGGACAGAGAGAGCATTCCAAAGCCATTGACTTTAAATATACACATATTTATATATAATATATACTAGTATATTAAACAAGATATATTTAATATATCAATGTTTATTATAATATATTAATATTTAATATACATGAACATATTCAGTATATACTAATATGTTAAATATTAAAAAGATATACTAATATATAAATATATATGTCAGACACTGATGGGGGAGAGGCAGTGACTCCTCAAAAGTCGTAGAATCCCTGCTCTTGGAAGAGCTTGTGAAATTCTCTTCCCTGGAGAGTGTGGAGAAAAGGGACAGTTATCTGGGATGGGGTAAGGACATCCCTGCCGACTGGCAGAAAGCCTAAATACATAGAGATGGCCATGGTGTCTGATGCCGTGAGTCAAAAAAAAACAGTTGGCTGGCAATGACATTAATACCAGACTGGTTCCAGTGCAAACTTAAAGGACTTTAGATTAAATATGAAAGGGGCCTCAATAGTCCTCCAGTCATTCCCCTTTAATTTTATAGATAAGGGAACTGAGCTCCAGAAAGATTGAATGATTTACCCAATGTGACACAAGTGGTCTGCTCTTGAACCCAGGCCCTCAGACTGAGATTCAACTTGCTCGTTTTTTCTTTTTTTAAATTAAACCATACTGCCTCTTGAGTCTGGGTCAGTACCAGCTTGTCAGTGCTCCAAGGATATCTAATTTGGTCAGTGTTGGGTATTCCATATTTGTCAATGATCCTTTTAAAATGTGGCAACCTGAACTGAACATGATGCTCTGGACATACCCTGACCAGCACGGATTAAAGTAACACTGCATTTTACTCTTTAGCTCCTTATGAGGCTTTGTGGGTTCAAAGGTCATTTCTAATCTCTTTTAAAGATGTGAGAGATAAATGGAAAAAAATGACCCTATCAGAAAAACAAAGCAGAAGCTTAGAGGATGAAAAATGAATGTGATGATGATATATGTCAATATCTAAATTCACCTGAGTTTCAAGTAGAGTTTCTCTGAAAACGGAAATCAACCTTAGATAGACTTAAAGGTAGGAGTTATTTTATCTGTATCCCCAGAGCCTAGCACAGTGTCTGGCACATAATAGGAACTTAATAAATGTGTCTTGAATGATTAGCTAAAGAAAAATTTCATGAGGTGATAGAGATGTTAATATCTTCCATGTCACCTCCTCCCCATCCCCCAATAAACTCCAGGGGCTTCTATTGCTTTCTGGAGCAAACACAAAATGCTCTGTTTGGCATTCAAAGCCCTTTACAACTTAGCCCCTTCCTACCTTTCCATTCTCCTTATACCTTACTCCCCAACTAGAACTCTTCACTCCCGTGACACTGGTCTTCTGGCTATTCCAGGAACAAGATACTCCATCTCTCAGCTCCAGGAATTTTCTCTGGCTGTCCCTCCCATGTCTAGAATGCTCTCCTTCCTCCACTCTGACTACTGACCTCCTTAGCTTCCTTTAAGTCCCAACTAAAATCCCATCTTTTCCAGGAAGCCTTCTCCAGCCCCTCTTAATTCCAGTGCCTTTCCTCTGTTAATTATTTCCTATTTATCCTGTATGTGGCTTGCTTTGTATATATCTATTTGCATTGATTGTAAGCTACTTGAGGGTAGGGACTGTCTTTTACCTCTTTTTATATCTCCAGCACTTAACACAATGCCTGACACACAGTAGGCACTTAATAAATATTTATTGATTAATTAGTTGATAGGGAGACTTCATAAAATATAACTGTAGATTGTGAGGTAAGAAAAAAGGGTCTTAAAAAATTTCTAAATTCTAAAGAATCTGACATTATTGCCTCCTAACATCAAACAAAAACACTCTATTTTCTGTGGGGCAAGGGTGGGAGTGAAGGGGGAAAATTCACTTTTGACTTAGAAGAATAGATTGTTTGTAACAGATTAAGGAGCTTATGAGAGATTAAAAATAGACTGGAATTTTCATTGCAGTTAAGACTTCTGAATTTTTCTTTGAAGATTTGACAAAAATAAAGAGTGAAAGAGTCATCTTTTTTATCATTGAGATTGCACAGATTCAGTGAACCAGAAATTAGAAAATTCTTTAAACCTATGCTAGTTATGGAATGGTGAAAAAATAGGTGTCCGTATTTCACTGAAATATATCATTTACCCTTTGGTCCATATGAAGATGACCAACCCTACCGAAACCAGCTTTGAGTGCCTTCTCTACCAGTGGGGATGGATTTACAGTGTTATGCACACTCACTCAGACCAGCTTCTCTTGTCACCAGATGAAACAAGATGGCTGGCTAGGTTAAGGATGCAGTTGATAGCCAGAGGGGAAAAAGGCTGACTGGGTTATGTGGAAGAAGGCTCTCATGACACTGATTTCATTAGCACAATTTGCTAACCAGCAGTAAAAGTAAGTGCTTATATGCATATAGTACTTTACTATTATAAAGTCCTTTATTTAAAAAAAAGTTTTGTTTTTATATTACATATATTTACAGATTACTCCCATGCTGTGAGAAGTCTCTTGTAACAAAGAAAATGGTTAAGTAAAATTAATAATATAGTGACCTCATCCAATTGTTGCTGCAACATTTCACATCTATAGCACCCTTCCATCTCTCTATTAAAAAAATACCCAGTAGAAATCTATTTTCTCTCCTTCATACTCTCCACCCTATTGGAACCCTCCCCATACACAAAAATTTCTTGTAACAAATATACAAAGTCAAGGAAAAATAATTACCCTCAATAGCTATACGTAAATATATAGATATATGTATACATATATACACATATACTCACATGTGTATATATAACTTGTATGCATACATGTATGTATTTATACACACATTTATTCATCTCATTTTGAACCCTAATTCCATTACCTTTCTGTCATGAGCTCTGTCATACAATAACCAATCACGATTCCAGAGGACCAACGCTGAAACATGCCATCTATTACAAAGCATTTACACGCATGATCTCATTCTTATAACAATCCTGTGAAGTAAGGAGGGCAAGTAGTTTTATGTACCATTTATAGGTATGGATATTGTGTTTCAGCAAGATTAAATTATTTTCTATGGTTCACATAGAACTAAAAATGGAGGAATCTAAATCTAAGACATCTAACTCCAAGTTCCAGGTATTTTCCACTACACCATGAAACTGAATTAACTAGCCACCGATTACATAAACCAGACTTTAGACTGGCTGCAGAGGGGAAAAAAATTGGTCCTAACTCAAAAAGCCTCCACAGTGGGTAGAGAAAGACAGAGTGGTGCTGTATTTCATTTTATTGCCCTTTCCTATTAATTGAGACTATCCAGAGTTAGGTTCTAAAGCAGAAAACAGGATGCCGGGCAGCCACAGAGTATAGACTGACCAGCATAAAAATGGCAGTGGCCCATGTACATTAGCAAACAGCTCTGGTTTGGCTGGGGTCCCTGCCCTGAGCTTTGAAGAAGCAAGAAATTATACCTCTTCTCATGACCAAATATGGAAATTGTACTTATTGACCTGTCTGTTTTTCTGGAGGATAGTGGCCAGACTGATCACAGCCAACTAGATGCTTGAACTCTTGCAACAGCCAACAAGTAACTGGTCTCCTTGCCACTGCTCCCTCCTTACTCAAATTCATCATTCATACCCTACCAGATTAATCTTTCTAAGAGGACATTTTCGTCATACCCTTCTCTTGTTCAAAATATGCAATGGCTGTCCTTAATATGGCATTTCACACCCTCCAAAATCTGGCCCTTATGTATGTATTGTATATGCATATGTATTATATGTGCATACACATATATGTATTTTTAAATCTCCTATTAGTCTCCAAATGCACCTTGTGTTCTAGCCAGACTGTTAAATTAACTGTTTCCCCAAACTTGCCTTTGCTCACACCGTACTCTTACCTGAAATGCCGTTCTATATTATTTCTATTTGTCTGAATGAATCCTTCAAGGCCCAGATCAAGTTTCAGCTTCTACAGAGCATTCTCTGACCACAGTTAAGAGCTTCCATCTGGATTCCTCTATTTATTTTCTATGCCACTTACTTGGCACAGAGAATAACTATCTTATATTGTTAATTATAATTTTATGTACATAGTAATACCTCTATTAATAAAGAGGACATGACCAAAGAGGTACTTGATTATTGGTAACTGGCTAACCTGAGGTAGAAATTATATAGGAAGCATTGAAATATATTCCAGGATATAAGCAAAGAGTGTTATGGCATGAAAACATCATTAAATGCTAAGTAATTAATATAAAATGAGAAAAAACATGAAATATTCATTTTAAAATAGAAAATTAAGCCATAGAAGTAGAGGAGGTAAAGAAGATGAAGACACATAAGGTAGGAATGGGAGAGATGCATATTGAAGGAGAAGAGATGGAGATGAGGAGGTGGACCAAGACATGATTGGAGTTCTCTGTATAAGCACATATCAAATTATAATGACAAAACAGTGAGGAAAAAGTCATGGATTTTGTTCCAGTTTCGTTATGGGATGAGGGAAAGGAAGAGATAGAAGAAGGTTAGATGGAGATGGAAAAGAAGACAGATTTGGAAGATGGGAGTATGGAAGAAGAGATAGGGATGGAGATGTAGAATTAAGAGATTGAGGAAGAATTGCTGAAGGAGAATATAGACGGAGGGGAAGGAAAATATTATTGATAAGGAAACAGAGAAGAAAGAGATAAGAGAGAAATGGCTTGAGGCAAAGAAGACAGAGGAAGGAAGAGATGGCAGTGGAGCTAGAGGTAGCTGACTACCTTTTTCCCTCTCTTCCCTTCAGATGAGGCAGTCTGTGGTTCCTTCCTACAACAATTGCTTAGGTTAGCCTCTAACGTGGGTGTTAACTCTTTCCGTTGACCCAGTGTCAGGGCCAACTCTGAGTAGATTTAGATCTTCGGTATCTGCCTCTCCCAACATGCTGAAACAACAAAAAAGCAACTTGGAAAGGGAAAAAAGTCACTCAAGAAACCCTTGAAGTCTGAAGGACAGTTGTGGTTGGGGGCAGGGAATTTTCTGGTGGACTAAGCAGATGAAACTCAGATCACTTTTTTTGTATTAGCTATTGGAGGCACAACTTTCCAATGGGTGCTTCCCTGAATTACAAGCCCATCTATCAGTCTCTGCAACAATGGTTAGAGTCTCCAAATCTTGAGCTTTAGGGCAAGGCAAGAAACATTTATTAAGTACATATTATGTGCCAGGCACTAGGCTAAATGTGGTAGTTACAAATACAAGCAAAAAGAAAGACAATCCCAGCTCTCATGGAGCTTACTTTTTGATAGGGAAGACAACACATAAAATAAAGCTGAAAAGCAGCTAGCAGGGTAGTGGTGGTCAGGAAATTGCCCTGTTTTGTCATAATTTATTTTAAAAGTTCTCCTCACCTTTGAAGGCACATTCTCAGAATTTCTTGCTTTGTTTTGTTTTTACAGCATTCTATCCTCTAACTGACATCTGACCTGAGGCCATCTACAATTTCATCTAAAAAGTACAGTGTAGAATGGCAGAGTATTGGGTGTAAGGGTCCCAAAGACCTGAATCTGAATCCAACCTCTTTGTGACCATGGTCAAGTCACTAAACCTCTCTGAACCTCAGTTCCATTAATTGTAAAATGGGAATAATAATATTTCTTTTCTTTTCTTTTTTTTTTTGTGAGTCAGTAGGGGTTAAGTGACTTGCCCAGGGTCACACAACTAGTGAATATCATGTATCTGAGGCTGGATTTGAACTCAGGTCCTCCTGACTCTATCCACTGTGCAACCTGCCTGCCCTATAATATTTATTTTCTATAAATTTCAGATATTGCCATCACCCTTTGATCATATAATCATAGATTTAGAACCAGAAGGAAACTTAGAAGTCAGTGAGTCCAGCCCCCGAATTTTATATGTAAGGGTAGGAGCATAACAGTACTAGAAATCTCAAGGAGTAACCTGAGAGGAGCACTAGTAACCACTTGACCTGTGAGTACAAGTTGTGGAGTAAGCTCAGAGAGGGTGCTACATATATACAGATATTTAACAATAATAATAAGTAATCTTTATCTAGCATTTATTATGCTAGATATTATTAAGATATTAATTAATTAATTAAGACATTAAGATGTTATTAAGCACTTTACAATTATTATCTCATTCAATCTTTACAACAACTCTGGAAGGTAGGGGTTATTATTATCCCCATTTTACAGATGAGGAAACTGAGGCACAGAGAAATTAAGTGACTTGCTCAGGGTTAAGTATCTAGGAGATGATTTAGAAGGTGGGTCTTCCTGATTCCAAGTCTAGCATCCTATTTGTTATCCCACCCTACTATGACTTGAGAAACAAACATTTATTGAATGCTGTGTCCTTTTCAGCTCTTCCCTAGCAGGGATTTTTAGTTTCTGCTTGGGAATGTACTGTTTCCTGTAATGAATGCAGAACAAAAAAAATTCTCCTCAGTGTTATTGCCCCATGGGTGAGATACCTGATGAGCTTTCCCGTCATCAGCTCTTATGGCTGACCTTGTACTTTATATGTGCAAATCTGTTTTGTTTTAACCTCACAAGAGAGACAATATATTTTTATGGTTAGTTTATCAACCAGGGGAAAACTATCCTCTGTCTTTAGAATGTCCCTTGAGCACTTTAGGCATTATAGAACTGGGGCCATAGAGAGCATGAACACTACTCTCACATCCAGATCCCACTGCAAATCAAATCCCTAAAAAAGGAGCCTCAGTATCTTGAAGCCCTTTAATTGGAATTTTAACTGCTAGCCATCTAATTAAGTTTATATGATTCACCATCTAGAATTCAAGTCACAGTTCAATGATGAAATAGGAAACTCATTTTTCTTCAGAGTCAGATACCACAGATATAACTGAAAGGTTCACAAGTAGGTCAGTTCCAATCTCTTCTCATGTCAGCCAACCCTGTCCTGAGATTCAGCACAGGAAACTTCATATTCAAATAAATTTTAGCATAATGCCCTCCACAGAGTAGATGCTCTACAAATATTTGTTGCTCAGATTCGGTTCTAGATTGTGTCTGTAGGTTAGATCATAATTGATGACAATGAATCAATACAAGTTATAATTGTGGATTATATATTTTCTTAAACCTTTTAAAAACATAAAAAAATAAATTGATCTAGAAATCTCAGATACTATACCTGCAGTATTCTAGGTAAATTTCCACACATTCATTTATTTGTTCACCAAATGTGTATTGAATGTCTTTTGAATGCCTAGAAGCAGCTAGATAGCATCATACAGAAGTTCTCAATGATTTTTTGTTTCATGACATCCTGTCAACAATAACAAAAAACATTACGAACCTCTGGGTGATTTAACATATACCTCATAATATTATTTTAGATTTATTAACCAAGCATTTACAATATAAACTTTTGCCCCACAAAAGCTCCAATTTAAATTTTATATTATATAATTATAATATATAAACTTTATTCTATCTATAATTAAGATAATTCTAATTATAAAATAATTATGAATATTTTATTGGGACATTCTGTAAGAATTAAAAGAAGTCCAGAAAGACATTATATACTTATTGTCTGTAAGTCTTCATATAAAATTTCTTTATTTTTTACAAATTTTGTTGACTATAAACAACATTTTAATAAAATAAGTTATAATTTGGAAGATGTTTAACATAATACAATAATCATATATAAACTCAATTTAGATGCTAGACTTTTTTATTTGAACAAATGTTTCTAATATTTGGCTCAATATCAAACAAACCCAGTCTTAAATCTGGTTCCACATAGAGTTTATTTCTGTATTTTGATGTAAAATAAGAATAAAGTGAAAATGCTCAGTCATACAAATATGTGATGGAAAATTGTAGAATTTTACAAGCTCTTTTGATGAGAGATGGACACTCTTTTAAAAAAATTTAGCCACTTAACCACTTGATAAAAATGAATAGCTAGCTATAATATAAATATTTAGTTTTTTATGGACTAACAATTGCTTTGTTAAATGATAACTGTCTTCAAGTTCAGTTCTATATATTGCTTCATTTTTAACTAACCTTTATAAGGAAAGAATCTGATATGATTTTCTTCTACTACTTGAACACCAGATTCTCACAGAAACGCCACTGAATGACTGACAGGTGTTGCTAACTAGTTCATTTGCAAATCTACCAGATAGAATAGTAACATAAGTAGAGCATAAGGTTAAATTGGAAAAACAACCTTAACACTTCAATAAGAGGTAATATAAGATTTATTTGTGCATAATGTTTGTGATAATCTTCAGGATGGCTTCAGATAGTTTATAATGCTTAACACCCAGAGATAACTGATTTCAAACAGCCTGATAGTTGCAATGCAATAATGCAAATGTTTGCAGTATCGTGATCATGTGATTTTACAACTGATGAGGTATGATTACAGAACAGCAGAAAGGAATGAGGGAACCATTCTGGTGCAGTGTGCAAAATGCAGATGAGGGTATGCCTAAGTGTCTAACCATCTATTGGGAGTCCATTTGCACTTGAATATCAAACCCTTGTGGTGGTTTGGAAACACTTTGATGACAAGTTGAGAAATTGTAAGAACGTGTTGTATTTAGCAAGAAGCAGCCAGAGTTTGATGTAATCACTTCAAAAACACCCAAATTGTTCTGCACACAATCATGATAATTTCACATTGCTGTAGAAATAAACCTATAATACTTTCAATTTGTATTTGCTTGTTGTCACAGGGGAAAAAATATATGTATATGTATATATATATGTATATATATGTATATACATATTACACAATTGGGCAATTATCTATTGCTTATGGTGCCAATGAAGAATTTTTAGCATAAACTTTTTAGAGTTTCATTATGAACCCCCAAGAGGGGTCAATTAACCTCTGCTTGCCTCACTTTCCTTAAGTGTAAAATAGGGGTAATAATAGTACCTATCCCTACAGGGTTGTTGTCAGAATCAAATGAGATCATATTCATAAAAAGTGTTTAGCAGTGTGTCTGATGGGGTGGAGAACCTGTAGCCTCGAGGCCACATGTGCCCTTCTAGGTCCTTGGGTGCAACCTTTTGACTGAGTCTAAGTTTTACAGAACAAATCCTTTTAGTAAGGGTATTTATTCTGTGCAATTTGGATTAAGTCAAAGGGCTGCACCTGAAGACTTAGAGGGCTACATGTGGCCTTGAGGAGGCAGGTTCCCCACCCCTGGATGCTAGGCCCTATATAAATGCTCCTCCCCTCCCCTCCCCTTCCTTTCCTTTCTTTTTTTCTTCCATTCCCCTTCCCTTCCCTTCCTGTTGGGATATTGGTATATTCGAATTGAAAACTATTGGTATAGGGCATTAGGTAGGCCTGGTTTCAAATCCTGCCCTAGACACTTAGTAGCTGTGTAATCCTGGGCAAATCACTTACACTTTTTTTTTTTGGCCATAGTTTCCTCATCTGCAAAATGGGAATAATAATAACACCTTCCTCCAAGAGTTGTTGTGAGGATTAAAGCAGACAATATATGTAAAGTGTTTTGCAAACCTTAAAGGGCCAAAAAAAGTTAACCCCCAAAGGGGCTAAAAGATCATGTAAAAATGATTATTACTTTGTTTAAGACACATGCAAGATACTATAGGGAATACGAAGTTGAATAAAACATGACCTTTTATCTCAAGGTACTTACTATTCAAGGGTTTCTATTAGATGTAGGATTTTAAGCTAGGAAGGACCTTAGAGGACACTTATTAAATCTTTTGTCTTATTGTTCTATTTAGAACTCTTGGTATATGTTATCAAATGATACATGAACAACATGTTCTATGGTGAAAGTAAGCTATTACAACATTAAAATTATTGATCTGGAACAATATGAATGGGACAAATCCATTTTACAGTAATAAAAATTTTAGTAATAGGATTAAAATTTTTTAATTAATTTTAAGTTTGTACAATAACCAGAATCAAGTTGATAAAATGTGTGCCACATTATTATGCTCATTGCTAGGCAACCCTCCAAAGTATCTTTGAGCTCACTTGCAGAGGACCAGATACAAGACTATGGGCTGAATAGACCGACCATGTCATAATCACTCAGATACCTGCTCTGATACAGTCTGTGCGTAGGATCCAGAGGAGCACAGGACAGAACTGTACACCCATATACAATTACCTGGGTGGACACAGACATACTCCATAAGTTCAAGATAGCTTTTATCAGCAAGGCAGTATCCAGGGCCCTACAGAACAAGCAGTGAGGAAATCAGGAATAGCAGAGAAACTCCACCAAGCAGCTGAGAGCCTTACTTGGCCATTCACTCCTAGTCTGTCCCACAAACTGTGCATCTCATGAAAGGTAGGCTGGTCTGACAATATTGATAAGGGTGCAGACTGTACCGAAATACTTTTTGTCTTCTTACTCAGCTGCAGGTGGATGGTCACCTCGCCTCAGCTGCAAGCCCTCAAGGTTGGGGAATCCACCACCTCTTGAGGTACGCTATTGTACTTTTTTTTTCCCCACTAAGAAGCTTGTTATTTTTATTGTTAGGATCCGAGTTACTTGAGAGGGATGATACAAGAGAAGTGGGTGACTCCAATACCGGGCCGGCCGTGTTTCACAGGCTTGTAGGGGATAGAGAATTTGCCTAGGTAGTGTCCAATCATCTCGAGCTTCATTTCTACCTGATTGAAGGTCTTGCCGTTATAGACGCCCACCATACTTCCCACCATCTCTGGCAGGATGTTCATGTTCCGAAGGTGTGTCTTTACTACCTCGGGCTTTTCCGGGGGGAGGGGTGCCTCCTTCTTGGCCTTCCTCAGGCGCTTCAGGAGGGGATGCTGTTTGAGCCGCAGACCCCTGTTGAGTCTCCCCCGCTGTCCCGCGCCGCACACCTGCATGAGTTGTCCGTAGGACACGTCCAGCGGCTGGTCCAGGTCCACGCCGCGGTAGGTGAGCCTATGGAAGGCTAGCTTCTTCTTCTGCTCCACTTCCTCCACCTTGTCTGCTGTCAGGAAAAGAGGCTATGGTATTTTTGTACAGCATCAAATGGGAGGAGGTTTTCCCAAACTAAGCTCTTTGTATCTTTCTCCCATTGCTGTTGGTGCTGCCCTCTGCACCCAAACAGAACAAGTCTAAAGTCTCCAGCTCTCCAGGCTTGTGCACTCAGCCCCATCTTCGCTCTCAGGCACTCTCTTTGCTCTCCTATGAAGTCTCCAGTCATACTGCCAAACTCCCAAGCTCTGCACTCAGCAACTACCTCTCCTTCTTCCTACACTCACCACACGCAATCCGGCTTCAAACACCTCCAGACCCATTGATTAACATAGAAATTGCCACTGTGCATATTTTCTGATCTTCCATCTATAGAATTGTAATCATTTGGTCACCTTTGAAGCTGTTTCAGTAATGGCAGGTGATGCAGAGGAAATCTTCTTATGGAAGAAGTAACATCTGTCTGTCTTCCTCACTCATCCCTGCAAAAGTTCAAGATTCTAATATCCTCTGATCTGCAACTTAGCATTTTTTTTTTGTTTTTGTTTTTGTCTAGGCAATTGGGGTTAAGTGACTTGCCCACACAGCTAGTACGTGTTGTGTGTCTGAGACTGGATTTGAGCTCAGGTTCTCCTGACTTCAAGGCCAGAACTCTATCCACTGTGCCAGCCAGCTGCCCCTAACTTAGCAGTTTCTCCCAGAACTGGCATAACATAATTTTCTTTTTAAAGATTTTTTCCTTTTTCTTCTTTCTTTCTTGGTAATCAGGGGTTAAGTGTCTTGCCCTCCATCACACAACTATTAAATATCTGAGGCCTCATTTGAACTGAGGTCCTCCTGACTCCAGGGCTGGTGTTCTATCAACTTCACCATGTAGCTGCCTCCCCCATATTTTATAAGACATTTCTTTAATAAATAAGTAGGAATTATTTGTGGTTAGCACATTAATTGTAATGCAAATGGGTACTTTAAAAAGTTTTAGAGTGCTACAAAACACTTTGCCTTTAAAATATATTAAACATAGCTGTCCATCCGATCTTGTTTGTAGCATACTATGCTCACCAAATCTTTCTTCCCTTCATAGATTCATAGGTAAGGTCTAGACCTCTTTCATAGAATCATAAAGCATTAGAGCTTGAAGGGAACTTTGTGATAATCTATTCAACTTTTCAGGCAGCAGATAAAAAATGTCACTCAGAGAGGCTGAATGACTTCACAGTGAGTTATTGGCAGAGCTGGACCTGTCTTCTGAATCAAAGGCTGGTTAACTAGATGGGTTTAGTGGATAGGGCACTGGACCTGGTAGTCAGGATGACCAAAGTTCAAATCCAGACACTTACTAGTTGTGTGATGCTGGGCAAGTCACTTGACTTCTAGTTGCCTCAGTTTCTTCAACTGTAAAATGGGGATAATAATAACACCTGCCTCCTAGGATTGTTGTGAGGATCAAAAGGGATAATATTTATAAAATGCGTAGTGCTTAGTGCCAGGTACCTAGTAGGTGCTTAATAAATCCTTATTAGTATTTTTCCCCTTCACTTTCTACCTAAATAATTATTAATTCTGAATTAGTGGGTTCTGAATGAATGAATTTTCATTTTTTTATTTTATTCTGGATCTGTGATTTCATCTATGGGGAAAATTTTCTAGTGTGGAAATCCTCTCCAAAAATGGAGAGTCGCGACTAACTGTGATTTATGGTTTTAGAGAACTGCTTGGGGCCCTGAGAGGTTAGGTGAGCTATCCCTCATCATGAAGCCAGTATGTGTCAGAGGTAGTACTTGAAGCCAAGCATTCCTGACGCCTTGGCTAGCTCTTTATTCACTACATTTTGCCGCTGCTCAAATTTTTGCTGTGATCATAAAGATTGAGAAATACATGTTGTATTTCAGTCTTTTCTCTGTGTATATGGAATCAGGTTGCCCTGAAGGATAAATTCCTAGAATATGTATGTATATGTTTTGCACAGTATATTTGTGGACATTATGTTTGGCAGATACAGGAACTTGGATATAAAAGTTTTAAGTCTGAACCACATGTTTTATTTATTCCAATGTTTTGACGTCAACTGGCTTAAGGCAACACTAGACAAGGGTAGTACAATGCATTCTATTTTGATGCCTGTGATTGGCTATATGGAAATATTGAGTGGATAACTCAGCTAATGAAACGTTTGCTTAGCCTACTTGCTCAGGGCCTAGAGAATGCAGTCTGTCATGTAACTTTTTCCTTTTTTCTAATCAATATATATTTCTTCTCTCTTTTTTTTTTTATTAAACATTGACATTTTAACTCCTGCTGCTTGGGAAGCCTAGTTGAAAGTCTAATGCTCAGAAGCTTTAGATCTTCATATCTTGTTTCATAATATTTAGGATTGATTTTAAAAAACCAGTTGTTCATAGTAACCAACATTTGTATAGTAATTTTAACTCTCCCAAGTGCTTTCACATATATTATCTCATTTATTCCTTATTTGAAGGCAGATATGATAATCTTTCAAATACAGATGGCTAAACTGAGGCTAAGAGAAATTAAGTAACTTAACTGAGGTCGTATGATAAATTGAGGACAGAGTCTAGACCTCCTAGACTCTAATCCATTATATTTTCTAGATCATCCTGCTTTATGCTGTGAAAGGAAAAGGTGCTTGTGTCAGTATCATCATGGGGAGAATCAACTGTCTAAATACTAGGGGAACTCTCCTTCATGTGTTATACTATGGAAATTAGACATATTTCAACAGTAAGTGGATGTTAGGTCTGGAAGGGCTCTTAGAGATCATTTAGTTCAAACTCCTCATTTTATAGATGAGGAAACTGAGACCCAGAATAGGGAAGTGACTTATCTAAGACTGCACAACTTAGTTGGTTACAGAGACAAGATAAAAACCCAGGTCTTGGTCACTTCCAGTCCAATGGTTTTTCCACCATAATTCCAATTTATTTAGTTATACTTCTTTACTCAGAAATAACTTTAAAACTGAGAGGGAAGGCAGCTTCACAGCTTTTTGTCTTTTCTTTCACATCTAGACTTGAAAACATCCAAGAACTGGATTACTCTAAACAACATCACTTGATATTTAATTCTGTTGCCTTTGCATAGCTCCTAAGGAGAGGATTCAAGAGGGTTAAAGGAACAATCTGAAAAGTACCATGGATACCAGAGAAAATAATGTGAACCTAAATGACTTCAAAACAAATATCAGATTAAAATTATTCCACCTTAGCATTAAGCCTTTTCTATACAAGGTTTCTCTTTGAATAAAGCTCAGTGTTGTGGTTGTTATTGTTTGGTCAGTTCAGACTCTTTGTGACCCCATTTGGGGTTTTCTTGGCAAAGATGTGAGATGGTTTGCCGTTTCCTTCTTCGGCTCATTTTATAGATGAGGAAACCAAGGCAAATAGGGTTAAGTGACTTGCCCAGGGTCACACAGCTAGTAGGTATCTGAAGTCAAATTTGAAATCAGGTCTTCCTGACTCTTAGGCCTCATGCTCTATCCACTGCACTACCTAACTGCTCGAAGCTCAGTGACGAAGTTTAAAAGACAAATCCATGTTCCTTCCTTCCTTCCTTCCCTCCTTCCCTCCTTCCTTCCTTCCTTCCTTCCCTCCTTCCTTCCCTCCTTCCCTCCTTCCTTTCCTCCTTCCTTCCTTCCTTCCCTCCTTCCTTCCCTCCTTCCTTCCCTCCTTCCCTCCTTCCTTCCTTCCTTCCTTCCTTCCTTCCTTCCTTCCTTCCTTCCTTCCTTCCTTCCTTCCTTCCTTCCTTCCTTCCTTCCTTCCTTCCTTCCTTCCAGCTGTGGGTTGAATCCTTTTATCATTCTTCCTGCATCGCTATACCCCTAGTTAGCTGAGGAAAATGACTGTTATAAGCTTCAGAAAGAAAAGTCCAGATAACTGCTAGGTATTTCAGATATATCTAGGAATTATGACCACTTGTTCCAAGCTTATGCCTTCATGCCTAGAG
This sequence comes from Phascolarctos cinereus, assembly GCF_003287225.1. Taxonomy (NCBI): domain Eukaryota; kingdom Metazoa; phylum Chordata; class Mammalia; order Diprotodontia; family Phascolarctidae; genus Phascolarctos; species Phascolarctos cinereus. The sequence continues at coordinate 358,079,653 of NW_027555847.1, forward strand.
GTCCACTAGAATCTTTATGATTCATTCCAGCTGTTGAGGGGAAGAAAACAGAATGCTTGAAAGCAACAGAGGGAAGCACTTCAGGTATTACTAGAGGGGATATTGGGGAGGGGGACATTCTTCTCCTCCAGTCAGTGATAATTCCTAAAGTCTTTATGACTGTGATCATGGGTGTAATGACCTCTAATTTTTTTTTGCTTTTTAGAGAGAGTGAGAACATCAATGCCTTTTAAAATTTCATTTGTTTATTTATTTTTATCATCTCTGGAAATCCTGCCTGGTGGTCTGGGAAATTGCCTACTATCTAGTTTGCTAGGGGAAGGCCCACATTGCTCAGTACAAGAAGGGGTGTATAGGGCTAGAAAGCTCATAGTTACAATATCACTCAGCAAACATAGGGTGAATGCCTGCTATTTGCTTAGTACTGCGGAAGTACTTAGACACTGTGGAATCCAGGAAGGTGATTAATATATTACATAGAATCACAGAATTCTAGAGTACTAAGGGACTTTACAGTCATGCAGTCCTCAGCTCTACCTAAATCGTGAATCCTTTTAATATCTACTGCCCCCTTTATGATCAATTCAGCGGTGCCTGGCATATGATAGTTGAGGTTCAATGCATGCTTGATTGATGGATTGGAACCACTGGCTCCCTTCAAGTTTCAGCTCAGATGGCAGCTCCTTTAAGAGGCTTTTCCTAATTTTTTGAGTTGTTAGTGACCTCAGCCCAATCACAGTGTAATTATTTTGTATACATCCTATATTTACCTATCTGTCAACACACCATAAACTCCTAGTAGAATGTTCTTCTTGAGGGCAGAGAACGCCTCATTTTGATATTTGTGTTCTCAGTGTCTAGCATCATATATGCTTTAAAATTTTTAAAAAAATTTAAAGCATTTCTTTTTTAATTTAATATTTTATTTTTTCCTAGTCACATGTAAAAACAATTTTAACAATCTTTTTTTCAATTTTTGAGTTCCAAATTCTCTCCCTTCCCCTTCTCCCCCCTTTCCCCTTCAATGAGAAGGCGAACAATTTGACATAGGTTATACTTGTATAGTCATGCAAAACACATTTCCACATCATGCCTGCTTGCTCACAATAAACACTTAAAAATATTGATGATTAATTTTCTTTAAAAAGTGGTCCTCTATCCTCTGTATGAATATCTCTAATAATTGGGAATCCATATTCCATTTTCAGGCAGCTCTTCCAGTCCATTACCTTATATTAACTTAGTATATATTTATATTACATATTTATACACATTGTTTCTCACGATAGAATGTAAACTCCTTAAAGATAGGTACTATATTTCTTTGTCTTTTTCTCCCCAGCATCTAACGCAGGGATGGTCATGTAGTAGGTATTTTATGAGTGATTGCTGATTGATAAAAGGATGTAAGGGATGGAGGGAAAGGAATGATTCTAAAATAATTCCAAATTGTCTCTTTAATGTTTTCTGATTTCTTTACAATATCCTAGGAACCATCCTTTCCCAGGTTAGAGGTTAGAGAAAGGGCTTGATAAACTCGTGTCAGCTAATTAACTAGTCAGCTTCCATCAAGAACTACAACTGACCAATCCTCCAAAGGCAGACAGGTATAAGCCCAGGGAGTTTGGAGACAGAGAGAAACAAGGAGTTGGAGGATGAACTTCCTTCTTTTCCTGAAAGTCCAAAGGAGTATCCTGAGCAAGTAAAGAACTCTTGTCACAATGGCCTGGGGAGACAATTGCAGCAAATATAATTTTTAAAAAATATTTATTTGATACCCTTTGTTTTACATTAAAACATTTCCCAATGTTTTCCAGGCCTCCTGATTCGAGTAAAGATCAAGGTTGTTTCTAGCACACCTCAAACATAGCATGAGCATCTTCCTCTCTCAAATCATCAACAAAAATCACTTGTGTTATTTTGTATGTACATGGCTTTTTTTTGTTTGTTGCCTTAATGGCTATCTTTCACATATGTAGGATGGAACATAGGTTTCAAAGTAACCTCTCTAGTGGATGCACCTTATGTATCCACAGTATTTCCATGGACCTCTTACTTCCCTGACCTCACACACATTTTCCAAAGCTATAGATTCCTAAAGCTGGAGCTGGAAATTGTTCCTGTAACCACAGACAGATTTTTAGTTTCCTTCTGGCGAGGTTCCTCTCCAGGTTCCTTCAGAATGTCTGAGTTATAGATTTCCTCCCTCTTCACCCTGCTGTTTATTGGTTTCCAGAGGAGAGTCCAATTTATTTCTCCAGGTTACATGCTGAATTCAAGAGGTTATTTTTTATATGCCTTTCAAATGTGTCCCCTTGTTTCCTGTGAATTTATGGAAACTGGCTCTGCATCCTAAGAGACATTTTCTTTCATTCCCTTTTCGCCCCTTATTCGGTGAACTTTTTTCAAGAGAATTATTTTACTTGGGGGGCACAAAAGGGTTGGTGAGTCAGCTTGTTTCTGAGAACTAGGAAAGGGTGGTTGTAGAACTTTAATACTATAAGAGATGACAGCTTCTCTCCAGAACACTATCTCCACCCTCTTAAATCCCTATTGAAATTTTGAGTGTGCTTTCCTTTATAGAACACAAAGTGGAATTTCCTGATTAGTTGTCAGGGATGTTGTGTATCTACAGAGATGAATCACATCCAGTGTTTGTACATTCCCTTTCACAATGGCAACATGACACCATACGATGCACATTTCTGTCAGACTAGCGAGGAAGAGTGTGGGCCCATGGCAAAAAAACTCCTGACTCACCACCCTGTGACCTCAATCCTTGTCTCGGCTCTCCCACTGGTCTGGGCTGAAGATTAGCTTGGCGCTAAACAAGAAATACATTGGATGCTTATCTGGAGGGCTCAGTTGCTAAAGAAATACTCCAGAGAAAAGTCAGATGCTCTGGGACATGAGAGGATGAGGAGTACTGTACAATTTTTGCAGGCAGAGGGTTATCTGAGAACTGTCTACAACATAGGACTAGCTGAGCACTTTCCATCTCTTATGGTTCTGTCAGGGTCTGCGTCATCTCCCCTTTCCAGACATCCACAGTCTCCCTTCCTTGCTCATTAAGTACTCTGGGACCCCCATGTCCTGAGATTAATTTCTCCTTCAGCAGTAAGTATATACATAGGGAAATGATGAAGTATTTTCCCTGGTTGAAATATAGTACCCAAGCCACAGAACTTTTTTGTTGATGGATATGCATAATAAAGGAAGGAATTTGGGTCTGAATTTTTTGGCAGTCCATATCATTACCTTTGGCCTCTTCTTTTGTTCAGCTCTTAGGGTTCCATATTCTGGGATCTCTCTCCTGCCTGCCCATCCATACAACTTGCTTTACCTTGACCTCTTACAACGGTTTGCCTTCTAATGAATGCCTTTTGTTGTCTGACTATCTTCTCATAATCATAGTCCTCATAATTCTAGTCCTGGTATCCCACCTTATCTATGGACTCAACTGCTACTTATAGTCCCAGTGTAGCCACTTTTCTAAAGTCAAAAATTTACTCTTATTGGGATCAAGTATTTGGCAAACACAAGCCAGAGGAGCTCATTTCCATCCAAATAGTGACAAGAATATTTTTAACTGTCATATTAAGAAGAATATTCAACTAGAGCACAGTTAAAGAAGAGGCTGCAGGAAAATTTATAGTAAATATAAGATAAAGAAGTCTCTGGACTTTTCTCCAATGGGTCAAAAGGCTTTCAACTTGACAGGGTCAGAAAAGTCCTGAAGATAGTTTGCAAGATGAAAGTTCCAAGTGCTTGGGCTGCCTCTAACAGGAAGTCCCTGGAGATTGGATTCTCTGCAAGGTCATTTGGAGGAAGCCTGCTTAATTGCAGGAAAGAGCCATGGGGCCATCCTACCCGGAGGCTGAGCTGTCGTGTTTGGCCCCTGGCCAGGAAGAGGGTTAGTGCTGACATTGTTACTTTGTTTATAGAACATTGGCAACTCATCATCCTGCTCATGGGAGGGTTGGACAAGAATATTCCCATGATGCCAGGCCATGAAGCACAATTTCCAGAGGTAACAGGATTCTATTGCTACCTTCTCCTCCAGCTCTTTTATTGCTACCTACCCTTACGCTGTGCAACTGTACAAAGAAAACCTGCTACAAGCCACTAAGCTTTTTGTCAGTTGTGGTAAGCCAATCGTGACCAAATGGGTCTCATTAAATTTATTTATTTATTTAACAAACATTTATTAAGCTTCTGTTTCATGCCCATTAGGAACTCAAAGAGGAAAGAGATGGCTGCTGCCCTCAGGGAGCTTAATGTCAAGTAGAGAGATAAAAGAGGTATGCAAAAATAATGTGAAAGGGAAGTATATTCTATATTCTGTGGTACTTGAGAAGATCACTTTTAGTTGGAGGGATCAGGAAAAACTGTCTTAGAGGAGTTGACATTTTATGATAGACCTTCTAGAGTGGGTAGAGTGAAACCTGACTTGCTTAGGGGAAGGAGGGGAAGTGAAAAACATTCTAAGTAGAGGAAATGGGGGGAAAGGGGATGAAACATTGTTAGTAGAGGGATTGATCATGAGCACCAGCTCTGGCAAGTCCTAACTTCAGTACTGTAGGAGTTGTGATTCTCCTTCCACCAATGCTGATAGCAACTCATGCACAACTTTGTTGGTGAAGGGGTTGGGGGGGTTAGTGGAGAAAGGGAGAATGGAAGGGGATAAGTATTTATATAGCATCTACTATATGCCAGGCATTGTGCTAAGTGCTTCACAAATATTATCTCCTTCGATCTTCACAACAACCCTGAGGGGTAGATGCTATTAGTATCCCCATTTTACAGTTGAGGAAACTGAGGCAGTGATTTGCCCAGCATCACACAGCTAAGAAGTGTCTAAGGCTAGATTTGAACTCTATGTACTGTGTCACCAGACAATTTTCCTTAATTGCTCTAGTAGAAAAATTCATTACCCAGTGGTCGGTCTGATAGTGAGCCTTTCAAATTGTGGCAAGGTTGATCCTCCAACGAAAGACACTCTGAGTGTTGCTGGACCGTGTCCACTGGTTACAATTTGGCCACCATTTCTATGGTTATGCTATGACAGGGCTTGTGCTCCATTACTTTTAACCTTCAAGAATCCAGGGTTGGTTCTATGCCTTGGTAATGTCTGAAGGAAGGCTTTAGGTGAGGCTGGCAGTTTCTATCCAGGTAGAAAAGCTTTGAATTTGGGCCTATTATTAGATTGGGTATCTCTCATTCAAGAACCAACTTAGTTTAACTCATTGCAATAGGCAATTCTTAAGCATGTGCTAGGTATTGTGTTCAGCGCTAGGGATTAAAAAAAAAAGAACAATATTTGCCCTCGAATGCCTTACGTTCTATGGGGGGAGATTGGTAGGCAGCACATATGAAGATAAGTAATTACAAAACATGTATGGTATAAATACAATGTAATTTCTGGTCCAAGGTGGGGCACTAACAGTCAAGAGAACTGGGAAAAGCTTCTCAGTTAAGTTCAGAAAGATGTATCAACAGAAGATTGGCCACTAATTGATGAATTATTTTTGGTCTCAGCAACTCATAAAGACTGTGTAAACTTGGCCCAGAACCACAGCTTTGGACTTATGTGGATCAACTTCAGTTTTGGAGTTTAACAATAATTATAGTCTTTGTAATTCTGTCCCTACTCAGAGTTTCATCTAGGAATAAGAGTTTTTTCAAATTCTAGGAAAAGGTAAAATGCAAAGGAAAATCTCCCATGCAAGCATTCAGGCTAAGCAGATATTTAACATATGTATAAGCTTTTAAAGTTTTTTTAATCTGGCCAAGAAATTAATGAAGATTCACATTTGGACTCAAACAATCAAGACATCTTTTCTTCTATCCTTTGTGGAATTCCTACATAGTTCTCTGTAAACTCACTTATAGTATTATCTGGGGTGGTCCCCTGTCAATATCCGTACTTTACAAGTGGAAAGGACTTGGGGATCTCACAAAGTCACCCAACTTTCCCTGCTAATGGAGCTCACCTTCCCCAAGCATTTACAGTTTAGACTAGGGGGTGAGCAAACTGCTACAGCCTGCTTTTTTGTACAGCTCTTGAGCTAAGAACAGTTTTTATATGCTTGAATAAAACTTTACTGTTTTTAAAAATGTAAAAACAACTTTATATAAAAATGTAATAACTGTTAACTGGATTTAGCCTGAGGGGTATTGCTCTAGATTTATACTGCCACCCTGGGGTTGCAGACTCCCTCTGCCCACCTAAATGGGAAGGGAACACATATTTATTAAGCACCTACAAAAATCATCTCATTTAATACTTAAAACAACCCTGGGAGGTAGGCGCTATTATTATCCTCTTTTTTTCTTTTTCACGGTTGAGGAAGCTGAGGCAGACAGAAGTTAAGTACCTTGCTCTGGGTCATAATGTAAGTGTCTGAAGCTGGATTTGAATTGAGGTTTTCCTGACTGCAGTTTCAGTGCTCTACCCACTGTGCTACCCATCTACCTAAAGGATGTGAGAACTCAGAGGTGCTAGAGTTGACTGCTTCCCCTTCCATTCCAGACCTGCACAGTACACGTTAGTTCATAGCATCAGTGATGGGCAAGGTCTGAGTCTGTTTCTCCTCACCGTCGCTCTGGTTCTAGCTTCTGCATCCCCCAAATTGAAGCAAATCCTTGGCTTCCTACAGGAACTGCTCTGCTTGGTCCAGTGTCTCCTAGTTGGCCCAGAAACTCCTCACCACTCCAGAGACTGCTACCTCTGTTCTCCGGCTTCTCTGGGTCCTCAGGCTTCTTCACAGGGGCCACATGGTTGTGCAGGCTTCCCTCACGGGAGCCGAGTCTGTTTTGTGTGTAGCCTCCCTCTCCTTCTCTCTTTCCTTTTCTCTCTCTCTACTTCTTCTTTCCCTCTCTTTCTCTTCCTCTCTCTCTACTTCTTCTTTTCATCTCCTCTCCTTCCCCCCTCTCTTCATCTCTCTGTGTATCTCTGTCTCTATCTCTCTTTCTGTCTCTGCCTCTGTCTCCTCCCTTCCCCCCCTTAGCCACCCCACCTCCTCTGGCCCATACTGGCCCTTTTAAAGGCCAAGCCTAAGATGTAGCTCAGGTGTATGAACTAGCCCTGAATTTAATCATCAGTGGGGTGGCAGGTATCCAGGATAAGTCAAGTTCATTCTTTGTTCAAGAGTAATCTTTGTCTTGGAAATTTCACACAACTGTGAAGGAGCCAGTAGAGAGGAAAGGCCATTCTCTGGGTGTATCTCTCTCACCAAGTACATAGATAGGGCCAGGCCTTGGTTTAGGCAAAGAAGATGACCACCTTCATAAGATGTGAAAGGCAAAAGGATAAATCCCTCCCATTTACTCCCTCCCAAACTCCCCCTCCACCAACCAATCTTCTTCCCTTGAAAATATAGCTTTTCCATTACAGATAGAAGTGGAGGGTTCATGGGTGAAGGAAGATGTAGATGGCTGACCCAGGCAGCAGGGCCCACACTGATGAGATATGTCATTAGGATGTGGATGGACTACCTGGAATATAGTTGCTGAGGAGGACCCTGAGCTGGGTGGGAGTCAGTGAATCCTCAGGGATGCAACTAACCCTGTCTGGAATGATTCCAGTTACTATCTCAGACCCTGGTTGTTTTGACCTGGCTCTGTGGTCTAAATAAATAAGAGTCTCCGGCCTTACCCCTGGGGGTGATGTGGGAGGCATGAATCAGCTATCAAGAATCCTGTGGATCGGTAGGGGGTGGATATAGGAAGTCACATGTGTCTCTGAGACCCTTCTTCCATCTGGAAAGTGTAGGCCTGCTTTAACAGGGCTCATGCGAGGTGAGGACATCACAGATTGCTTGTTTGTACGTGTAAAGCATTTTGTATATCTTAAAATGCAATGTAAATGCTGGCTATTATTGTTTTATCGATTAGAAAGCTTAGACTTTGGTGTAATTTAGGAAAGTGACTTTGCTAAGCTGCAAATTCCTTTATAAAGGGGACCCTTTAAGGTGCAGGTATCCTGCTGGGCAGGAAGCCGTCAAGTCCCTGTTCAGCCAGTACTCAGCACTCTCCTTGGAGAGCTTCTGGCTGCTGCTTCTGATCCCCGGGCAGAATTTGCTTGGCAGGCCCTCTAGCTATTTGATCCTGTCCTGGCTTGCCAACCCTGCCTCTATCTGCTCCACCTGCTCAGTTAATGCACGAGTAGTGAGTGGAGCCCTACCTTGCCCTCTCCTGGACCCTGACCCACCCACTGAGCTCAGACCCTTGCCCAGTTCCAGACAGGAACTACTTGACTAGGCATCCACATAGGCCTAAGATGAGTCACAGCAACATACTCTCCCAGGCCAGACTTCTGAACTTTAATTGCTGCTGAGTGCTAGTCTGACTGGCCTGGGCTGCTCCTTCCTCTTAGTTTTGACCTTGACCCAACAGCCATACTCTGGCCTTTCCTTCTCCTCTTCTCGGCTGTTTCCTACCCGGGACGGTCTTGTTCCTGTCTCAGGCGTCAGCCCATTTATGGTTTTTCAATTCTATCTTTAAGGGGACTGAGTTGGGTTCAGTTCTGGATTTTGGTTAATGAAAACCTCCAGTCTCCCTACAGAAAGCCTGTTTTTGATAATTGGCTGCTTCTGTCTCATTTTTGATCCATGGTTTAGATCTCTGCCTCTTTCTACTGGCCCTTAACTTCACATGCCCATGGTGACTGTATCTTGGCCCTCCTGCGAGCAGGAATCTGCCTCTAGGGCTCAAGAGAACGCCAGGAAGCTGACTCCATTTCCTCCTCTAGACCCCTAAATGCAGATGTACCTCCAAGGTTTGGTCCTTAGCATTGCTATTCTCTCTCAGTATACACCTTCTTCCTTGGCAATCTCATTTCTTCCCAGCATCTTCCCTCTCACCTTTATATGCCAATGGGCAGCAAAGTATAGGGCAAGGGTGGGGAACCTGTGGCCTCAAGGCCACATGTGGCCCTCTAGGTCCTCAAAAGGGGCCACTTTTGGGGCAGCTAGGTGGCACAGTAGATAGAGCACCGGCCCTGGAGTCAGGGGGACCTGAGTTCAAATCCGGCCTCAGACACATGACACTTACTAGCTGTGTGAGCCTGGGCAAGTCACTTAACCCCAATTGCCTCACCAAAAAAAAAAAAAATGGCTACTTTGAGGATCTAGAGGGCCACGTGTGGCCCCGAGGCCTTAGGTTCCCCACCCCTGGGTAGGGAAAGCACTGGATTTGGAGTCAGAAGACAAGGATTTGAATCCTAACTCTGCTACTTGCTACCTCAGAGAAGTCATTCAACTATGTTGGGCAATAGCGTCTTCATCTTTAAAACCAGTGGGTTGGAAAAAAATTACTTTTAAGGTCTCAATTAATTCTAAATCCTTTGATCTTATGGCTCTGAAACCTGTATCTCTATTATCTACCTGTTTTAAAGTTTTACTGCCGCATTTTCAAGCACCTAATTTTCAAGCATGGGCAGCCAGGTCATGGAGTAGATAGAATGCTGGGCCCAGAGTCAGGAAAACTTGAGTTCAAATCTAGCCTCAGATAATTAGTAGCTGTGTGATCCTGAGCAGATCTCTCAAACTCTGCCTCAGTTTCCTTATTTATAAGGTGGGCATAATAATACTTACTTCCCAAGGTTGTGACGTAGATCAAATATAATAACTGTAAAACACATAGCACAGTGCCTGTCACATAATAAGTACTATATAAATGTGGTTATTATTGTAGTTATTATTCACCTAGGTGACTTTTAGACAATTAAAACTCATCATATCTAAAATGAAATCCATCAGTGTACCACTCAAACTCAGTTCTTCTGCACTTACCAATTTCTTTCAAGGGTGCCTTTGTTCTCCTTGTTTTGTGCCAGACCTGTAATTCATTGGTATAAGGAACTCCCTGTGAGAAAACTTCATCTACCAGCCCAGAGCAGCACCTACAGTCTTAGAGAGGTGCCTGGGCCACTAACAGGCCAGGTGACTTACCCAAGGTCACACAGTTAGGATACTTCAGTTGCAGGACGGTTTTTCTTACTGCTAGGTTTGTTGAGGGCAAGGCAGGCTCTCTGTCCTCTCTCTGTTACTTGAAGGAAAACTCATAATTCCTTCTTATTCCACCGTTAGTCACCAAGTCCTTTCAGGTCTTCTTTGACAATATCTGTCATTATTTCCGCTCCATTTTCATTTTCCCCATCCTGGTTGAGGTCAGTGTAGAGTCAGATGTTATAGGAAAAGAGGGCTGAATTTGGGTTTAGAAGACTTGACCTCAAACTCAGGCACTGCTATTTCCTGGTTATGTGTCTATGGGCAAGTCATTTGCTTCTATTTGTTAATCTATAAATGGGGATAATAATAAACGTGCTCTCTACCTCACAGGGTTGTTGTGAGGAGGAAAGTACTTTGAAAGCCTTGAATTCTTCATAAATGTGAGATATTGTGTTATAGTTAACGATAATAATCTCCTTGCCTCTAGCCACTCCCAACACACCAATCTGACACATCACTGCCACATTAATAGTTTCTTTTTTTTTCCCAGATTAAAAAAAATATTTTTCAAATTCATTTACAGTTTTTTTCAGTTCCAAATTCTCTCCCTTCTCCAAACCCTCCCCCCACCATCCACTGTAAAGGTAAGCAATATGATACCCATTATACATGTGAAGTCACACAAAGCATATTTCCATTTCAGCCACATTGTAGGGAAAAGAAGCAAGAAAAATAAAGTGAAAAAATTGCTTCAGTCTGCACTTAGAGTTCATTAGTTCTTTCTCTGTAGGTGAAAAGCACTTTTCATCACGAGTCCTTAGAAATGATCTTGAATCATTGTATTGGTCAGAGAAGATAAGTTTTTCACGTTTGATAATTATTATAATGCTGTTTCTGCGTACAATGTTCTCCTAGTTCTGCTCACTTCACTCTGCATCAGTTCATAAAAGTCTTCCCAGATTTTTCTGAAACCTTCTCCCTCATCATTTTTTATACCACAGCAGTATTCCACAGTACACCACAAAAGATAAATTTTTTCAAGATTGCTTTACACAAATTATTCTTTGTCCTTGCATTTTTATCTCTATCTTTTTTAGTTTAGGTGTTATACCTACCCCTATGTCCTTCTTCACATGATTTTTCCTTTCTTCTCCACTTGTCTTTGTCATAACAATCTTTCTAGGCCTGATTCAAGCCTTCCTTTCTTCATAAAGTACTCTCTGACCCTAGCCCACATCTGCTTCCTCCTCTGAGCTCTGTAGCATAGTGTCTCTAGTATTGTTACTTATGTTTTTATTTTCACATGTTTCCTCTCCAACTAAACTATAAGCACCTCTAGGACAGGGGCAGTTTAATCAGTACCATATATATAATAGGCACCTGGTAAATAAATGAATGGAAAAGCATTTATTAAGCACTAAACTGTGTGAAAAGTTGGTTGGTAATGATGATAATGGAAACATTGAGTATTTGAGTTGGTAGGGCTGATGAAGGAGTAAACAAAAACATGGAAAAGGGGGGCAAATTTGACAGGCTTCACAATTTTGCTAAGGGTTCAATTTTTACCCATATCTAAGTATCACTAAATGTTGTAAAGGTTACAGATTCATTTCTGAGTATAATATAATCTTCTTAAAGGAAATAGTTTATAATCATTCTAATAGATTTTATTCTTTTCTCTATTTCCATGGGTTGTCAAGGGACAACTCAGAGGCCATAACAGATGACATTTTAGATGACTACCAGTTCTAATAATTAATTTACTTATTATTATATATATTCATCTGTTCATTTACCTACTCATTTATTCATTTACTTAATTACTTACTCATTCATTCATCTGTTTGTTTATTCTATTTGTCTTGTATCCTTGAACAGGCTTGGTCCAATCAAAGCCCTCAGATCTAAAAATGCCCTGGGCTGTGTTAGCACCTAGCCTGTGATATTAGGGATTGTTCTGAATCAGTTCTAGTTTGGGCTGGCTGACCCAGTTAATATGGGTGGTCAGTCAATCCTGAGATCTATTCAATATCTGAAATCCTACCATTTTCTTCTGAAGTATGCTGTCTAGGAGGCCTGGTACAATTAGAAGTTGTAATTAACACCTTGGAGAGCTCGTGTCAGAATTTTTTCCTCTCTCTGGCTCTTGCTTCTGGAATATTTCCATCAGTTAAGGCTTTACTGGGTGGACCATCATCATCATCATTATCATAGCTAACATTTAAGCACATTAAAGTGCTTTAAAGTTTACAGAATACTTTATATGCATTACCACATTAGATCCTTATTGCAACCCCAGAATGCTGGGGGGCCACAGTTCTTATTACCCCAACTTTATAAATGAGGAGATTGAAGCTTGGAGTGACCAAGTAATTCATACATGGTCATATAACTATAAATGTCACAGAAAACCTTCAAGCCCAGACTCTAAGGTCTTCAAATCCAGCATTCCTTTCCCTCCCACCAGACTCATATCTGTGGGGGAAGGCAGCGAAACTGGATCAACCTGGTCTTTCTCAAATCCTCAAAACCAGGCTAGTTTTGGTCCTAATGTGGGAACAAGCGGGAGTTAGGGGGTAATGTTGGAACCAGGCCAGTCACAGGAATACATTGAGTCAGAGATGGAAGAGACTTCCATACAGAGATGGGAGACATATTAGAAGTTATAAAATTCAAGCCCCCTCATTTTACAGTTGAGGAAACTGAGGTACAGAGAGGTTAAGTGACTTGGCCTTTTAACCTAATTCATTTGACTCTTTGTGATAGATATTTGGAATCTGCATTGAACATCCTCCATGACAGTGACAAACACCTTTAGCAAACATACATATCCCTCTTATTCCTGTTTTAGGACTTGCTTAATATTAATATTCTTGGAGTTGCTGAACAAGGTTATTCTCTGTTATTTCTTTCAAAGTATCTTGTATGATTTTGATGTGTATATCTTTGTTGGAGGAAAGCCTTCAGGGCCAAGTAGACTTTTTTTCTTAATAGTCTACATAGAATAAACATTTATTCAGTTGTTTTTTCAGTTGCGCCTAACTCTTTGTGACCCAATTTGGGTTTTTCTTGGTGAAGATACTAGAGTGGTTTACCATTCCTTCTCCAGCTCATTTTACAGATAAGGAAATGGAGGCAAACAGGGTTAAGTGACTTGCCCAGGGTCACATAGCTAGTAAGTGTGTGAAGCTGCATTTGAACTCAGGAAGTTGAATCTTCCTGACTCCAGGACCGGCACTCTATTTGCTGCACGACCTAGCTGCCCTATAATAAGCAACATGTGACTTTAAAGATGTACTCTACTGTTGAATATCACTTGTGAAAGTCTTCCTGTTTGATTCTAATGCCCTCATTAAAGCTGCTCTTGTGAATTCCTGTTTGAGTTCAACATTGTGGTGCCACGGAAAGAACATTGGATTTAGAACCAGAAATCATGGATTTACATTCCAGCTCTTTGTAGCCTCCTAAATGAAGTCCATAATCACTCAGAAGACTTTGGCCTAACAATCCATGCAGGAAAACAAAACAAAACAAGTAGATGAAGAATGCCTGTTATCCAGACTAGAATATTCAATGGACAATTGATATTATATGTTGCAGATAGACAATGAAAATGGATCATAAGCTAGACTTGGAATTGAATAGCAAAACATGTCAGATTGATTTAGGGAAATTGTTCATTGCTTTTAGTAACTCCAAGCTTCTGCCTGAAACAAAGGCCCTTTTTTAAAGCAATATTATTCCAGTGATGTTGTGTAGCTAAACATCATGGAATAGTAGTTTCCCCCCAAAAAATGAGTTTGAGGATCACCCAAAAGGTGAAAATGAGATGCATAATGAAGGTGAGTAGACTGTAGTGTCTTAGAGGGATCACACAAGAGAAGTGGGGTAAAGATGTCATCAGATAATTGTATAGCTGGAAAATAAGATGGGTCAAGTGAGAATGAGTGACAACTGATAGCCTGAATGCTCTATAAGTATCCATGCATTATTAGAAGAATGACAGGAAGGCTCCCAACATGATGAGTAGGCCCCCTGTGACTATGGAAGAATATGGAGAATAGTTACCCAGGATAGATAGGAATGAGTGGGCTATAATTTACATCATTAGAAGGAAAAGCCACATCAGTAAGATCACAGATCCATTTGATGATAATAATAATAATAGCTAACATTTTAATGTTAGAGGTAGCTAGGTAGCTACCAGTAATGAGATTAGGTCCTGGGATCAGGTTCATTAGTGGCAATTGTACTTCCAGCCTGGGCAAGATAGAGGGATAGATAAGAAAGAAAAAGGAAGGAAAGAAGGAAGGAAGGAAGGAAGGAAGGAAGGAAGGAAGGAAGGAAGGAAGGAAGGAAGGAAGGAAGGAAGGAAGGAAGGAAATCCATGCAGCCACCAGAGAGAATATTAATCTAAATGCTTCTGAGAGAGAAGCAATGCAGAAATAAGTAGACCTAAGCCTATCCATCCCTCAAAAACTCTTAGTGATAATACCTATTTACTTCATGGCAGTGTGGGAGATGGGTTAAGGGGAGCAGCCTATAGCCTAAAATATCAAATGTTATTGAAAAATACGATACTACTTCAGTAACTTTTCAGGCTCAGACTACCAAACAAAAGATTTCTATCCTGACCTCTTCTGGGTCCTGTATCTCCTAATCCTAGAAAGGACCTAAGGTTTGAAAAACTCAACTGCATAGGGAAAGACGAGCAAAGACAATGAACTTACCTCAACTACTCATCTGCATGAGCCCCCAGCAGGAATCTACAAAATATAATTGGCTGATGACCATAAGTAAATAGAAGGTCACTCGTTGAGGGAACTGTGCTCTGAACCAGGAAGAATTGTTGAAGAGGAGAGGCTGATCCTCTTCCACCTCCTAGCTCAAAGGACAAACCTCATAGTTGACACCTTGGGAAAGTCAAAGAGGACAGACTACTGCTAATTTTAGGCTAAAGGTAGTTGTTGTCCATGCAGAGAAAGTATAGCAGTACTCCAGCTGAAAACAGCCCTCTGGCACTCAGCTTAGCCAGAGTTTGGAGGCTGTAGATCCTGCAGCTGTCCACAAGAGCAAGTCCAGGAAATCCAGTGGATTAGATTATCCAGCAGAGATACCTTGCCCCAAGAAGAGCCCATTGCTCAGTTCTATGTCCTAAGGCAGCAGGAGCCTAGCAGCCAAATAACCAGCCTAGTCTAATTCAGCAGCCCATCAAACAAAGCAATCTGCCTTGCCTACTCTGTCAAGAGCTGCCCAGCTGCACAGTGACTTGCCTCATCCAGTCCAGCAGCAGTCAGGACCAGTGGCTAAACCACCTGCCCCATCCAAACTAACAGCAGCTGAGCCCTAAGACAAACCCCCTCAGCAGTCAAACAATCTGCCCAGTCCACCCCAGAGGCTGAACCACCTGTTCAGAGCAATGATGTTTTCTTCAGGGAGCCCGCCCAGACTACGAATGGAGTGACACTGTCACCAGCATTGGGCTCGGAGTGAATTTTCTGAAGATACTCCAGAGAAAGGACTCTAGGGCTCTGCTGTTCCAGAGTTGTGGGTTGTCTTGGCAACCGATATTCCCTACATGTGGGCCTAACTACCATCGTGCTTTTAATTTGTGCCCATTCTTCTTCTCTGGATTTTGTGTGTCTTTGCAAGAGAGTATGCCCCAGGTATCCGGGGAAGTGCTTTATAACAACTGGTTTTATTATGCCATTTACTTTTTCTAAAAGGCTGATTATGAATGGGAAGTACATTGGTGGGGGCTCATGAGAGACTGTGTTAACAGTAGTAATTTATAGGTTCACCCTGAGGACCTGAAGTAGCAGTCCTCTTCTAGGGACCCTGACTACAAGTGTTAGTGAGATTTGAGAAAATGAGCCCCAAACTTCTATTCAGCTCAATTAGTTGAGTGATCAACTACTAAGTACCCACTATGTGTAATACACTGTGCCAGGCTAATTAAGTGAAATATCAAGATTAATAAGTAAAAGAGCTTTTAGTCAAGGTGGTTGTACAAATGATGATGATACCGAAAGAGTCTCGGTACACTTACAGGCCATCAGCTCTCTTCTAAGTTAACTTTCCTCCCTACCAACTTTGACCTTATAGCTAACTGGTTCAACGCTACTGTAATGGAGGGGAATAAGCTTTCTTAAGTGCCTACAGTGGGCCAGGCACTGGGATAAACATTTGACAAATATCTCATTTGATCCTCACAACAACTCTGTGAGGTGGGTGCTATTATTAATCTTTATTTTACAATTGAGGAAACTGAGGAAGATGGAGGCTAAGTGACTTAGGGTCACAGAGCTAGGAAATGTCTGAGGCTAAATTTGACCTCAGTCTTCCTAACTCCAAACCTGGCACTCTATCCACTGGGCCACCTGCCTACTCCAGGATAAATAGGAAACAATTAATGAAGGGAAGGCACTAGAATTACGAGAGATTAGAAAAGGTTTTTTGTAGAAGATTTTAGTTGGGACTTGAAGGAAGTCAGGGAAGCCAGAAGCCAGAAGAGGAGGTAATGGGAGACAGCCAAAGAAAATGCCTGGAGCCAAGAGATGAAGTGTCTTGTTCATGGAACATCAGGGAGGTGTCACTGGAAGAAAGTATGTGGCAGGGACTATAGATAATAAGATATACGAACACTAGAAAAGTAGAGGAAGGAGGCCCTAAATTGTAAAGGGCTTTGAACAGCAAAAAGATAATTTTGTATTTGATCCTGGAAGTAATAGGGAGTTATTGGAGCTTATTGTGTGTATGCATAAGTGTGTGTGTGTATGTGTTTGTGTGTCTGTGTGTGTATTTGTGTATGTGTTAACATGGTTGGAGCTGTACTTTAGGAAAATCACTGTGGTGGCCGAATGGAGGATGAATCAGGAGTGAAGACAGACTTACGGCAGGCTGACCAACCAGTAACCTATTGCATTAGTCCAGGTGGGAGGTATTGAGGGGGTACACCAGGGTGGTGGCAGAATCAGAGCAAAGAAGGGGGGTGTATTCAAGAAATGTTACAAAGGTGAAATTGACAGGCCTTGGTAACAGGGTGGATTTGAGGTGGAGTGAGAGACAATGATGAGTTGAATATGTCACCTAGGTTGCAAATGAATGGACTGGAAGGATGCTGGTGTCCTATAAAAAGCAGGGAAGTTTGGAAGGGGGAAAGGTTTAGAAGGAATGCTAATGAGTTTGATTTTGGACGTGTGTTTTAGATATCTACTAGACATCTAGTTTGAGATATCTGAAAGGCAGTTGGAGATGTGAGAGTGGAGGTCAGCAGCATTAGGGCTGGGCAGGTATATTTGAGAATCATTATGTACAGATGATAAATTAGATCAGTGAGGCTGATGAGGTCACCAAATGAAGTAGTATAGAGGGAAGAGAGAAGATGGCTCAGGACAGAACCTTGGGTGACACCTGTGGTTAATGAGTGTGAGTTGAGTGAGGATTTAACAAAAGAGACTGAGGAGTGGCCACACAGATGGGGGAGACTCAGAAGAGAATGGTGTCCCAAAAACCTAGAGAGAAGAGTGTATCAAGGACAAAAGGGTGATTGGTAGTGTCAGAGGCAGAGAGGTCAAGAAGAATGAGAATTGAGAAAAAGCTATTGGATTTGGCAATTAGGAGATCATTGGTAACTTTGGAGAGAGTGGTTTTTAGTGGAATGATGAGATCAGAAACCAGGTTGTAGGGGGTTAAGAAGGGAGTGAGAGAAGTTGGGATACTTATTGTAGATGACCTTTTTGAGGAGTTTAGCTGCAAAGGGCAGAAGGATCAAATGAGGGTTTCTTCAGGATGAGGAAAGCATGGACATGTTTGTAGCCTGGAAGAGATGAGCCATTAGAGAGGGAGAGATTGAAAATAAGAAAGTAAGTTATCTTTTAATTACCAAATCTGATGATCAGTCCTCATCCTTCTTGACCTTTCTATAGCATTATGCTGCTGACTCTTTTTTCTGGGCATTCTTTTCTTTCTATGTTTTCCGACACTACTCTATCTTGGTTCTCTTCCAGTCTATCTGACTTTCCCTTCTCTTTCTCTTCTGCTGGCTCGTCATATATGTCATACACCCTAACTGTGAGTATTCCTCAAGGTTTGGTCCTAGGCCTCCTTCTCCATATATACTCTCTCACTTGATGACTTCATTGACTGCAGTGGGTTTACTTATTATCACTATGCAGACATCCTCCAGATTGAGTCAGCTAGGTAGTGCATTGAATAGAGTTCTAGGACTGGAGTCAGAAATTCCTGAGTTCAAATATGGCCTCAGATACTTATTAACTGTGTGACTTTTGGCAAAACACTTAACTTCTGTCTGTCTCAGTTTCCTGATTTGTAAAATGGGGATAATAGTAGCACCTATGTCCCAAGGTTGTGAAGATCAAACGATATTTATAAAGTGTTTTGCAAACCTTAAAGAGCTATGTAAATTGTAGCCATCATCATCTTCACTGCCACCACCACCATCATCATCAGTATCATTATTATTTGTCCAGCTCTATTCTCTCCCTTGAGCTTTGCTTATTCATCTCCAACTGAAATTGGACATTTCAAACTGTATGTCTTTTTTTTTTGCATGTGTGTATAAATATGTTTATATACACGTGTGTGTGTGTGTGTGTGTGTGTGTGTGTGTGTGTGTGTGTATATACTTAACTTGAATTGTTTGGTTGATCTTTTCAGATACATTCTTGTCCTTATGAGTTTTGAAATAGCAGAACCATAGGAAGTCAGAGCTGAAAGGGAACTTGGAGTTCAAATACTATAGCTGAACCCTTATTTTACAGTTAAGGAAACTGAGACTCAGAGAAAGGGAGACTTGATCAAGGCCACAAAGATAGTTAGTGGCAAAGCTGTGATTTGAATCTGAATCTACAGTTTCCTAGTCCAGTGTTCTACTCACTACTCACCATGGTTTCCTAAACAAAAAATTAGCCAAGATTGGACAGACATTGGTAAAAGTCATCAAGGCACCAAGTATGAATCTTGCCTTCTTTAGTTGCTGAAGCAATAAAGCTCACCAAGTATCCTGCCAATTATGAAAATCTGTTGCTTTCATGCAAAGTGAGAGAAACTGGGTGAGAGGGATGTGTCCCTTAGATGGAACTGCCCTCTCCACAGCTAAGCCAGGAGAGAAGGCACTTTCTCAAAGATGCCTCCTTCCAAGCTTTATTCAGGTGATCTCTGTTTTCTTCTCTTAGGGATCTCTGATAAGGAGAAGCTCCTCTTCATGTTCCACTGGAGTCCTGTATTTGAAAGTCAAATTTTCTGTTTAGCTCTGGTCTTTTCATCAGGAATGCTTGAAAGTCCTCTATTTCACTGAATGACCATTTTTTCCCCTGAAGGATTATACTCAGTTTTGCTGGGTAGGTGATTCTTGGTTGTAATACTATCTTCTTTGCCTTCTGGAATAATATATTCCATGCTCTGTGTGGTCCTTTAATGAAGAAGCTGCTAAATCTTGTGTTATCCTGATTGTGTTTCCACAGTACTTGAATTGTTTCCTTCTGGCAGCTTGTAATATTTTCTCCTTGACCTGGGAACTCTGGGATTTGGCTACAATATTCCTAGGAGTTTTCCTTTGGGGATCTCTTTCAGGAGGAGATCTGTGGATTCTTTCAATTTCTATTTTGCCCTCTGGTTCTAATATATCAGGGCAGTTTTCCTTGATAATTTCTTGAAAGATGACGTCTAGGCTCCCTTTTTTGATCATGGCTTTCAGATAGTCCAATAATTTTTCAATTCTCTCTCCTGAATCTATTTTCCAGGTCAGTTGTTTTTCCAATGAGATATTTCACATTGTTTTCTAATTTTTCATTCTTTTGGATTTGTTTTACAGTGTCTTGATTTCTCATAAAGTCACTCTTCCAATTGCTCTATTCTAATTTTTAAGGAAGTATTTTCTTCAGTAATCTTTTGGACTTCCTTTTCCATTTGGCCAATTTTTCTTTTTAGGGCATTTTTCTCCTCATTGGCTTTTTGGACTTCTTTTGCCATTTGGGTTAAGCTATTTTTAAAGGTGTTATTTTCTTCAGTATTTTTTTGGGTCTCCTTTAGCAAGCTGTTGACTTGTTTTTCATGATTTTCTTGCATCACTCTCATTTCTCTTCCCAGTTTTTCCTCTACTTCCCTTACTTGCTTCTCAAAATCCCTTTTGAGCTCTTCCAAGGCCTGGGACTGATTCATATTTTTCTTGGAGGCTTTGGATGTAGGAGCTTTGACTTTGTTGTCTTCTTCTGGTTGTATATTTTGATCTTCTTTTTTACCAAAGTAAGATAATATAGTCTGACTCTTTTTACACGCTGCTTGCTCATGATCCCAGCCAATTACTTGAGTTTTAAACTCTTTGTTAAGGTAAGAGTCTGCTTCCAATGTGGAGAGTGTAGTGTCCCAAGCTTCAGGGGTTTGTGTAGCTGTTTTCAGAGATACTTGTAGGGACCTGTAAATTTTCAGTTCTACCAAGGTGGTATGATAAGGGGTGAGGTGTTTACTCCTTTCCTGGCCTGTGACCACAAGTATTCCTTTCTGTCCTGTAACTGTGAGGAGGGGTTCTTCTCCACAGCCACTACAAGCTCCACCATGCCAGCGCTCCTCCTCACCCCAGCACTGCTGCCCAGAACTGTGACCCAGATCCACACATGGGCAAAGCAAGAGATTCCTGCCTCAGCACTGGCAAAGAGATCCCTGCAGTCCCACTCTGATCAGCCACTGGATTCCCCCTCAGTCTGTGGGCTGGAAGCTCAGGAAGCAGCTGCCCCCCCAGGGCCACACTCTTGGGGAATGGAGCTGAAATCCCGCCTTCCTCTCTGACCACTGACAGAAACAGACTTTTCCCACTGACCTTCTAAGTTGTCTTTGGCATTCGTGGATTGAGGAGTCTGGAAACCTCCACAGCTGCCCACGATTCAGTCCTCTGAGGTCTGCTCCAGGTTTGCTGCAGCCTGCACGCCCACGCTGCACTGTGCTGTGCTCCCAGCCCGGTGCGATACACCTTTCTGATCAATCATCCATGTTGTCTTGGGCTGGAAATTTGTTTCACTGTCTTTTTGTGGATTCTGCTTCTTCAGAATTTGTTTAGAGCCATTTTTGTGAGTATTTGGAGGGATTTGAGGGAGAGCTCAAGCAAGTCACTGCTTTCACTCTGCCATCTTGGCTCCGCCCCCCCAAACTGGATGTCTTATAGGCATCTCACACTCAACATGGCTGAAAGTGAATACATGATCCTTTTTCCAAACCCCACTTCTTTTCAAATTTCCCTATTTCTGTTGAGGGCATCACTATTATTCTGTCACCCAAGTTTGCAACCTCTAATACTCATTCTCTCACCCCACATATCCAGTCAGTTTGCCAAATATTGTTGTTTCTACTTCCATAATATCTTTTGCATGTGACTCTTTCTTTCTACTCACACAGTCACCATGCTAGTTCAAGCCCTCATTACCTTTTCCCTGGACTACTACAACAGTCTCTTTATTACTCTCCCTGCCTCAGGTCTCTCCCTACTCCTTCTTCCAGGTAACTGTTAGAGTAGTTTTCCTATAGCGCAGACTGACCACATCACTCCCACAGACAGTAAACTCCAAAGGCTCCCCCTATTGCCTCTAGGTTTATGTGTAGTTATCCTTTCCACATTATGGGGGTTAGAGGCATGGCACCCCCATGATCTGGAAAATCTGTGTAAAATTTTTTGGCTCTCCCTTCATACCAGAGAAGAAGTCTGAATTTTTTCTTTTTCTTTTATGGGATATTTACAGTACCTTATTTTAAAATTTGGGTTAAGTGTTTGGTCATAGGCTACATGTAGATCAAGATCAATTTTAAGTAAAAATACTATACATGTATTCTGTGTATTTCTGACTTTTAAAACTTTTCCTCTGTCATCTGCTGTCCTTTCCATGTCATTTTGTGGCTTCTGGAAAACTCCCAAGAATTCCTATTTAATTTCTTATGCTGACCCATAATATATTGGAACCGTGATGGGGAAAGCTGTGATGTGGAAGGGAGAACTACAAATTCTTTTGTTTGACATTTAAAGCCCTTCAAAAATCTGGCTGCAAATGACTTCTCCAACCATGTTGTACATTATTCCCCTTCTTGTACTCTGTGGTTCAGTCAGGCTAGTTGTTTTGCTGTTCTTTATACACAACCCTCTGTCTCCTATTTTTGTGGCTTTATATTGGCTGTCCCCCTTGCCTAAAATACACTTCCTTTTCACCTTTGACTTTTATAATCCTTAAAAAAATTCAAAACTCATTTCACACACTACATCTACATGAAGCCTTTCTGATCCTCTCAGTTGCTAGAATCCTCCCTCATTATTTTGTATATATTTTGTTGTTGTTATTCAGTCATTTCAGTTGTGTCTGACTCTTCGTGGCCCCATTTGGAGTTTTCTTGGCAAAGATACTTTTTGCCATTTCTTTTTCCAGATCATTTTACAGATGAGGAAACTGAGGCATACAGGGTTAAGTGACTTGCCCAAGGTCACACAGCTAGGAAATGTCTGAGGCCAGATTGCTGATTCCAGACCAGGCTCTTTACCCACTGAACCACCTAGCTGCCCCTATTTTCTGTATACCCATACACACACATATTGTTACCCCTAACTAGATTATAAGTTCTTTGAAGGCAGGGGTTGCTTTATTTTTATCTTTATATTCTCAACACCTAGCACAGTGTTCATCATATAGGAGATACTTGATTTCTCATTAATCAATTTATAGACTATAAGGCTTAAGAGAGATATAAATGAGATTATACTGTAATTCATAGGAAGGAAGCCTGCATTTCTGGATGAGTAGACCTAGTAATGCTTTACTTTCCTATCCCCAGAATCCCAGCTGTGGCTACAGGGGGAAAAGGATATAGTCACAGTGAAGAATTTGGAAACATTGGCCTAATTAAGGATACCATTGCCCCATCTAGACATTTTCTTCCCTCAACTTACTGAAATTTTTATATGTCCTATAGCTATTCCCAAAGTTCTATTAGTATGAAATTTCTGCTATGGTCCTCCATATAGGTCAGAAACAAACTTGGCATTTTTAGAGGGATGGTGGGTTTAGAAGTAGATTTAAGGAAGAAGCTGTGAAAAGAAGACAAAAGCTTGGGAGATCTTACTCTGAGTGCAGATTCCTAGGCAGGATTGACCCACTTATTTATTAGCTCTTTGGCCCCCAAATATCTGCCTCTTTAATTGCCTGGATTTTTTCATGTCATTTGTTTAAACTATGACTCAAATTCTAGGAACTAGAGATTAATTTAGCTTACAAGCATTCTTTTTTTTAAAGTACAAATGTCTCTTGGATAGACATTGGTCATTCATATATTAATATTAATTAGTTCAGATTGTTTCCCTCCTAGCACCTCATTGAGAACCACTGTATTAAAAGAATGGAAGTTTTGGTAGTAGAGGTAGAGGAAGGTGGGCAACCTTGGAGCCTGGAACAATCTAGGGGGATTGGATGCTATAGACATCAGGACAGTATGTCATTGGGCACTGGGAGATAGGAGAGGGCACAGAAACAGAGGCTAGAGGATCTTAAAGACTTATTTATTTCAAGATTTTGTCTAGGGCCAGCCCTCTGTCCAGGAAGGGAGAGGCTGAAGGTAAATTCTCTTCCTCTTCCTTCTCCTGCCTAATGAACTACTTGGCTCTCTGCTTCTAGGACCCAGAATGTTGGATGCCATCTAGGAATATTCTATTTCTTTTACATTATGGTTTAAGTAGTCTTTTGAGAGATGGTCTGTGGCTCTAAAACTACTATATGTCACATTGTTTCAGTGAGAAATCACATTCCAACTTCCAATAAATCACAACATCTTTGTGTGCATGTCTGTATAACATTTCCTCTGTGTAAAGAGGTAGTGAGAGAACAGTCACCAGGTCATGTTGGAAGAGAGTCATAGTTCAGGGTGGAAAAGGACCATAGGTAAAAGTGATTGAAGAGGTTGAAGGGTAAGAAAACATACTTCCTTTGACTCATGTGTGCTTTCAAGTCCCAGTGACACTAAAAAACGATGTCTCTGCTCTTCTGGATTTGAGTATGAATAAAAGAAGTGATGATCTCAGTCCACATCCTAGAGAAAAAGATAGTGTCTGGGATAGTGAATATACCTGCCATCTTCAGGACCCTTTTTCTCCTTCCAAATATATTTTAGTAAAAGGCAATTTGCCTACAATAGTAAGGCATCTTGATTTCTCATTGGAAAAGAGCCACTTTGAGAACTGAAATGCGGAAGCTAATGACCCTCTTTTCCCATTGGTTATAATAGACTTACAGACAGGTTAAAAAAAAAAGTTCTGTCCCCACTCTACATTTTCACCAGTTGAGAGGGCCAACACATAATCTGAAACAAGCTTCTAGGGCTCTTGTTGCTTCTTTGAATGTGGCTATATGAAGTGAGTTGTTCTAAAGTGGAATTTATTGCACAACATGGACCCTCAGTTCCTTTGGGATGAATGCTTTGGAAAGCAAGCATTTAGCTGACAACCGCTAAGGCAGCCAGGCTCACTTGGAATCTGCTAGAGCCCAGTTCTATTTATTGATGGTATCAAATGCTTTTATTGCATAAAATCCATGAAGACAGGGAGTAGAAGCCTTCACATTCCTGACCCCCTTCTGGGCCTACGGCGGTGCCAAGACCACAGTAATATTACTAATACCTCACATTTATATTGTTCTTCAGCTTTTCAAACATATCTTATTGAATCCTTACAGGACTGTGGGTGTGGAGCAGGAAGGGGTAAAGTAGGTCAGCTGTCGTTCTCTTCATTTGAAGAAAATGAGTCAATGGGAAATCCAGTGATTTATCCAAGGTCCCAAAATTAACCAATTAAGGACAGAGATGTACTTAGAAGGGCAGATAGGTGGTACAATGGATAGAGCACTGGGCCTGGAGTCAGGAAGATCTGAGTTCAAATGCAGCCTCAGAAACTTACTAGCTGTGTCACCCTGAGCAAGTCACTTAACCCTGTTTGCCTCAGTTTCCTCATCTGTAAAACAAACTATAGAATGAAATGGCAAACCATCCCAGTATCTGCCAAGAAACCCCAAATAGAGTCACTAGAACTTGGACATAACTGAAATGACTCAATAACAACAACAGCGACGACCATCACCACCATCACAGCAACACCATACCTAGAAGGCTTATGTATTCAGACTTTGAGTCCAAGGATCATCATACCACATCATGTACGCTTGCTTCTTAATGGCTTAGAGTTGCTTTGAGATCTTTGTAGCCGCGTCTAATGATGTTACATGGTCTACAAATACAAAAAATTCAAGCAGGCCCTTGGAAAGTGCAAAGAGTTGTCCCAGATGTAGCAGTAAAATGTCACAAGACTGACCAAAGTCACCTTTCTTGTCTTTCTCCTTGAAGATGACAGTCAAGATAGAACTGGGCATTTCAGAGCATCCCCTATGTTCAGGGTCAGGGTTGAAAATATTGAGTAGTAATTTCACCGAGTCCTTAAAAGGGCTATCATTAGTGAGTCTGATGATGATGCTATCTTTCTTACCAGTCAAAGCTGCCACTGTCTCCCAAGTTTCTCAAAGTTGAACCTTCAGAATCCTTTTTGATATTAAGTGACATACTATGGGATCTCAGTATGTTCTTCAGCCTTTGTAAGGACTTTTCCTGGATGTGGAGCCTCTCACATAGCCAATGCTCAATGAATATTTGTTAAATGAATGAACCTTTGACTTCTTGCTTTCCTCTTCCTTCACATCCAATTAATCACCAAGGCTTATTGATTGTTTCTTCAAAATAGCCCTTGGAGGGGGCAGCTAGGAGTAGCAGTGGATAGAGCACCAGCCTTGAAGTCAGGAGAACCTGAGTTCAAATCTGCCCTCAGACCAAACACTTGACACTTACTAGCTGTGTGACCCTGGGCAAGTCACTTAACCTAACCCCCCCAAAAAAAAACAACAATGACAACAACAACAAAATAGCCCTTGGAGTAGATTGGACAAGAAGATTTCCAAGGTCCCCTCCAGCTGGAAACCAGAAGGCCAAGATTTCTCCTCTCCCAAGTTCTTCCCGAAACTGTTTCTTACACAGGCACAGAGCACTGAATGATTACTCTCCACCAATGAAGAGAGTCACATACCAATGGACTTTGAGATGGATGTTGCACTTACCACCTATATTGCCTTAGGGCAAGTCAGTTAACTAACGTGGACCTCAATTTCTTCATCTGTAAAAGAGACTTAGATGGCTTCTGAGGTCCTTTTCTGCCTAACATCTATAATCCTATCACCCAGAGCCTCACAAAACTTGTAGCAAATCATATCTATTTTTTTCCCCTCCAGGATCCCAGGAAATCCTTGTA
Organism: Phascolarctos cinereus; assembly: GCF_003287225.1. Lineage (NCBI taxonomy): Eukaryota > Metazoa > Chordata > Mammalia > Diprotodontia > Phascolarctidae > Phascolarctos > Phascolarctos cinereus. The sequence goes on from NW_027555847.1 coordinate 358,105,939, forward strand.
TCCACCCAAGATAATTACATTAGTTATATGGCTTGTAGAGCAAATGCACTCCAAATGCAGAATAAAATTTTCTCAAAAGACAAGAATTAAAAGAACATCTTACATTAATCACATTATACATTATTTCATTTGATCCACTAATCATCCTCTGAGGTGGACAGATATTTTGATCCTCATTATTTAGACAAGGAAATAGTGGTTCAGGGAAGGGAAGGGAGTTGTCCAAGATGCCACACAGTAAATCCAGATCTCCTGACTCTCAGTCTGTTCCTCTTTTCACTGTTTACACAGTCATAAGCTCATAGTTTCTGCTAAGCATTGCACATATCCTCCATGAGGAATTTAGTTGCATTTTCAACAAGCATTTATTAAATACCTTTTATGTTTCAGGCCCCGTGCCAGTCACTGGGGTTTAAAGACAGAATGGACAAAAAGTCCCTGGCCCCACAGAGCTTTCATTCTACTGGGTTTTAAATATACAATCTGAAAAAAAGATGTGCCCTCCTTTGCTCGTGCAAAGACCCTGCTCTGTCAAACATAACACAGCCCTAGGCTCTTGGAATGATATTCTTCAATTCACCAGGCTGAGCATGTGGGAGACATCAGCTCTTCCTCTTACAGTCTGAAGCCTCAGCCTACGTGCCTAAATACTACCAGACACATTAGACACAAGGCCTCCAGAGCACACGATTGCTTGTGTTGCATTTTATGTCTCTGGGATTTTATTCAAATATTTCATGGTCTCTATACAGCAAAGTCCATTTTTAAGAGACTCTATTAAAGGGATAGACCTCCTTCAAGACATAGTTCAGTGCCAAGACAGAGAAATAGTCCCAATGAAGGCAGCCTTTTGAGTAAATGCTCAGTTTATAACAAAAAAGAAATATATTCTTAAAAAGGAGAGGAAAACAGTACTTCCTTTGGCTAAAACCGACTGTTAAATTAATTCATGTTCCAGCAAATTACTCATTCTAGGTGAATAAGCTGCATAGACTTTTGAGTCATTTCTGGGGTATGTGTGAATTAATTCTTTCAGGCATATAGGCTGGGATAATTTGGCTTTTGTATTTGTATCTCTAGTGTTTAGCACATAGTAAGTGTTTTTCATTCATCCATCCATCCATCCATTCGTTACCTTCTGAGAGCTGTGTAGAAGGTATGGCAAATATGGGCTCAGTCACCAAACAGGTCTGGTGGGGAGCCTAGTGGCTTCCTTGGTAGCTGGCATGGAGGGAAAAGTAAGATGCTAAGTGGGGACATGTACTTAAGAGGACATGAAGTAGGCTGCTATCTACTTGGTGGGATACTTGCCTTGTACATAGTTAGCACCCACGAGATCCAGAGTGAATTGGGTTTAAGGCTTGGTCTTTGAGAAAGAAATCTAGACAGTAAACTCCAAGTAAACTAGGTAGCTTTCCACCATCAAAATTTACCTTCTTTTGGTCAGAGCACCCTCAGGTAAGGGTCTTCCCCTCCCCGTTTGATTTTTGTTTTATTAAAGGGCCCATCCCTTGACTCCTTAAAGAGGCCTATTTACCAAATGGGTGTTGCCTCACTCAAAGTGAGAACCTGAAAAGACCTTAGCTTCAAAGGGTCAAGGTCTCCCACGGCATCCTGAGCCATCTCCAGTCATCTTGATAGATATCTGACCACTGGACTCTGGAAGAGAAAGTAAGGCTTTGCACAGCCCTCCCTCACTCAAATCAAAGTCAATTGCAAGTTATGTCATCATCTCCCTGATGCTCTTTGAGAACAAAGAGCAAACTACACCTGCACAATACATACAACACAACAAGTTGGCACCCAATCAATATTCATTGAATAAATGAATTAAAGGGAGCAAGATTCTTTGCCGCTCAAATGTTATCCCTGAAATTCTACCATTATCACTTCCTTTCTTTGAGTCTTAAAATCTTCTGGATCTTCCAGCATTCCCTATTAAAATACAAATGCTCTTGAACTATCACCAAATAACAGAAATTAATAAATTAACAAAAATTTGTTAAATACCTACTAAATACCAGGCACTGTGCTAGAACTATGAATATGAAAACAAAACAAAACAAAACAAAATAGTCCCTACTCTTACATTTTATAGAGGAAGACAACATATCCATAAACACACACTCACATACGTGTATATGTAATACATATATACCGAATAAATAGAGAGTAATTAAATACAAGGTAGTTTGATCCTTATTTTCTGGACAAGGAAACAGTGGTCCAGGGAAGTGAAGAGAATTGTTCAAGATACCACACACATAATGGTAAATGCAGATCTCCTGACTGTCTGTTCCTTTCTCACTATTCACACAGTTGCCAGCTCCTAATTTCTGCTGAGCATCACATGTATCCTCTATGAGAAATTTAGTTGCATTTTCAGCAAGCATTTGTTAAATATCCACTATGTTTCAAGCACTATGCTAGTCACTGGGATTTAAAGACAGAATGAACAAAAGATCCCTGGCCCCACAGAGTTTTCATTCTACTGAGGGAAGGCACTAGCTATTGGAGAGATTAAGAAAGGCTTTGTGTAGAAGGTAGTCACTGAACTGTATCTGGAAGGAAGTGAGGGATTCTTTGAGATGGAGGTGAGGCAGGAGGCTTTCCCAACATGGAAAATGTCTAGTGAAAGGTGAAGAGATGGGAAATGGAGCGCCATGTGTTAGAAACAGCAAGAACGCTAGTTTAGCTAGACTAGATATGTGGGAAGGGAAGTACAGTTATGTATACTGAGACTGGAAAGAGAGGTTGGAATTAGCTGTGTAGGACTTTAAAAGCCAAGCATAAGTGCTTATATTTTGTTCCAGAGGCATGAGACAGCTACTGGAATTTTTTGAATAGGGAGTGACATGGTCAATTCTGCATTTGAGGACCATTGCTCTGATGACTGTGAGAAGGATGGATTGAAATGGGGAGAGACTTAAGGGCAGAGATACCAATTGGAAGCCATTGCAGTAGTCCAGGTAAGAAGTACTAAAGGTTTGTCAGGGTGGTGACTAAGTAAGTAGAGAAGAGACAACTTAGTTATCAGTTAATTTTCTAGTCAACAGTTAACATCTTGGAAAGGACCAGTAGGAATGGATATGCCTAGAATAGAGCCTGGGCATAAAGAAGAGTGGGCAAGATGGAAAAAAGGAATCTAGGATCTGGAAGAGGTAGATAACCTTTTAGCCTTTGAAGGGACCTTAGGAACCATTGATTCCAAAGCCTGACACCCAAATTAGTCGAGGAGGAGAGAAGAAAAGTCTAGGACCAGACCAAGACCCTGGTGAGCTGGGATCTGTCCAGGGTACCATATGTCAATGTGCACCACCTTAAAGTATATATGCCCCCTTTGCCTATGATGCAAATAATTCTAAGGCAAGTCTAGGGCAACACTTGGAAAGGGCATTATGATAGGGCAAATGGGCTAAGAGATCAACCCTTAATACAGTCCTGCTGGGTTTCAAGAATACCTGCATAGAACACTGTGTAATATGTAAGAAAGACATCTCTCATCTGACATAAAATGGTTCTTAGCCATAAGGACCATAGTGAAGCCCACTGTCCTATTCTTGAGCACCACAGCTATATGGTTGGCAGAGTTTGGGCATTTAATGTGTTCCTTGGATTTCATGAAAATCGTGATTTAATATTCATTAGACTACATCTGTACCCCATGAATCAGGCCTGGTTGAATTCATTTAAAAGGATGCTTGGTGAAGAAAATTTCAGCAGAAGAGAAATGTTTGTCATGAGCAAACCTGCCAGGGGCTTTGGGCAAAAAGCCAGGGTAAAAATGCAGGCCTTGCCTAGTGCCATCACTGTGAAGGTCTGTCTATACACTTGGGCTCTGCCAGCCCCCTACTGTCAGCACCCTGGGGGCTGCGGCTGAGATCTTGGGCTTGAAGAAATTTTAATTCCTTCACATACAGGGAGGAGAGTATGGTCCAAATAATATCAGTTAGGCAGAGGACAATCAGCATGCATTTTCCCACCTTATTTCTCTTCCTTGGTTTTCCTGTCCCTACTCCTTTTTCTTTTCTTTTTAACAAGTAAGTCCACAAGGCAAGCCCCGCCGCCCCCCCCCCAAGCTAATTAATTCTGTTTTCCTATAGATTGCACTCAGGGAAGGGAGTTGAGCTAGAGACAGTTCCCACTGGATGCAGATGTCCACAAAGCAACAAATGTGTCCTATGAAGTTGCCAAGGCAACTATAGCTGCTGCTGACATCACTGGGAGCAGAGGAAGGGGGGTTATGAGGAGGGAGACAAATAAATTCCAGGTGTGCCTCCCTTAAGGAAACCTCCCTTTATGGTAGTCTTGAAATCGATAAATTAGGGGTGGTTCCTTTGTATGATAAAAAGATCCTTTTCTTTTCCAAAAATCTCTTCCCCAAGTTTTCTTGATATAGAAGCTTCCCTTATGCATTTTTAGGAGTTATCTTTCAGAAGATCCCTGTGCTTTTCTCAGGCTCAGTGTGGATGAAAGGAAACATAGCCTTAGCCTGAGCCCCCATCTAGTGCAGACTCTACTCATGAATCTGGAACTAGAAACAAATAAGAAGGTATTTAATTAAACAATAGTGATAAAATATAATTAACAGAACAGTCCATGCAGTAAACTTGTTCCTAACTTTTCATGAACTAGTTGGACACAATTTCCCCCATAGACTTCTGTGCCAGTAAAGAAAAGGGAACAAATTCTTAAGGCCATAGTGGTGGTAGAGAGAGACAATAGAACAGAGGATACAATAGAAGACAATAGAACAGAGGTTCTTAAAGGTGTGTGTGTGTGTGTGTGTGTGTGTGTGTGGGTGGGTGGGTGTGATAGACCCCTTTGACAGTTAGGTGAAGCCTCTGGATCCATCTTCAGAATTTATCCTTCAGGTTTTTTTGTTGTTGTGTCCAACTTTTTGTAACCCTATTTGGGGTTTTCTTGGCAAAGACACTGGAGTGGTTTGCCATTTACTTCTCCAACTTATTTTACAGATGAGAAAACTGAGGCAAACAGGGTTAAGTGACCTGTCCAAGGTTTGGACAGTTAGTTAAGTGTCTGAGGCCAGATTTGAACTCAGTGAGATAAATCTTGCTGACTTCAGGCCCAGTACTCTATCCATTGCACTACCTAGCTGCCTTCCCTTCCTTGAATTCTCAGAATAATGCTTATTAAATACATTAAAAACACAAAGGAAAAATTATTTTGGGTATACATACATGTATATACATATATGTGCATATATGCCTGTGTATCTAAACATCTAGATCTACACACATCTACATATACGCACACAAATGCATGTATGTAACACATTTATATAGAGCTTACTATATGTCAGACACTGTGTTAAGTTCTTTACAATTATTATCTCATTTGATTCTTACAACAATCTTGGCAGGTAGGTGCTATTATTATCCCTATTTTACAGTTGAGGAAACTGAGGCAAACAAAGGTTAATTGACTCACCCAGAGTCACACAGCTAGGAACTATCAGAGGCCAGATTTGAGCTCAAGTCATCCTGACCCCAGACCTACTCTGCACTGTACCACTTAGCTGCCAATCTCTCTCTCTCTCTCTCTCTCTCTCTCTCTCTCTCTCTCTCTCTCTCTCTCTCTCTGCCATACACACATAATACCCAAGTATGGATATATGCATGTTTACACATGTATGTATGTATGCATGCATGCGCATATTCAGGGACCTCAGGTTAGGAGCCCCAGCACTAGAGCAGATCCCTTACCTTCTGAGCTGTCCCAAGGTAAGGCAGCAGCTCTACCACTGTCAATCACAAGGAGCTCGGCTTCCTAGTTTCCAGCTTAGGTGCTTCAGCCCCACCTCTGCCTCAGTGGATCACAGCTAGCCCTGCTTTTGCAGGCATCAATCTGTTCCAAAGCTGCCTTGTCATCACTGCCTGTCATACCATTGCTCACCACAGCCATCTGATAAAGCTCAGTTTCATCTTTTGTTTCAGCTCCTACAGATAAATGGTCTTTTAGCTTCAGACCTCCCAGGTTGTCTAAGCTCCATGAGATCAGGGAATATTTCATTCTTTGTATTTGTTTCCTTAGTGCCCTGCCCATGATACGAACTTTATAAATGCTTCTTGATTGATTGACATTCAATACATTCTTTGACCTGTCTTTCACTTGCTTCAGGATCCACTTGGGTGGCATAGAAAACTCCCTTAGGTAGCTGACTTGAAACACTTTGCCTTGCAGGGGTGGGGAACCTGTAGCCTCCAGGTCACATGTGGCCTTCTGGGTCCTCAGGTGTGCCCTTTTGACTGAGTCCAAGTTTTACAGAAGTTTGGATTCAGTCAAAGGGCTACACTTGAGGACCTAGAGGGCCACATGTGGCCTCAAAGCCACCCTGTGTCTATAACATATATGTTCTTCAATCTAACTGACTAACTTTCCCTTACCTCTTTCTCATCTGGGAAGGAGAGGGGCAGCCATCATTCCCTATAGTTTCGTGGGGCCGTGGCTAAATATATACGTTTCCTTTATCTGTCCTTTCCATTTCCATCATGCTATGCAAAATTGTCTTGCAGCTATGAGAAGGATGCTTGGTGAAGAAAATGTCACGGGAAGAAAAATAATGTCTGTCATGAGCAAACTTGCCAGGGGCTTCAGGCAAAATGCCGGAGTGAAAATGCAAGATTCACCTTGTGCTATCATTGTGACAGTCTGTCTATAAACTTGGACCTTGCTGTCAGCACCCTGGGGGCTGGTTCTGAGATCTTGGGCACCTCTTAAAGAGGAAAGCTAATATCAGAATAAGGGAAGGACAGAGTCAGTCTTCTTTCAGTATTTTTCCCATCCCAGTAAAGCCCTTGTCTCTTTAGTGTCAATTTATATAAATCATCAGTTATTAAAGAGTTGGGTATAAAGGTACTTAAAATTCTAATGTTAGGAACCCATTCACTACTCACTGAAGATCAATCAGAGTCCCATTCAACATGACCCTGCTGCCAGGACACAGATACATGATGGCTGAAGCCCTGACCAAGAAAAAGGATCACCAGGACTATGAGAAGCCTTCCTGCTTCCTGAATATGAGTTGGATGGAAGCACAGCTGCTCTCGTGGAAATACTTGGACTATGGGAAGACGCTGCTATGGCCTGGAGGCTTCTGGAGGCTTTTCTATCACCATCTTCTATATGTTAAATGGGGTGGAGGTGGTGAAACATGACATCAATGTGGAGCCATTCTTGGGCTTGTCTCTCCATGACATAGTGAACTATTTTTTCTCCAATGTCAAGAAGACCTTGATCTCCATCCTCCTAGAGGAGAACTAGGAGAAGGTCTTAGGGTTTGTGGAAGCCAGCCAGTAGAATGGAGAAAGCCCATGGACAGTCCCCAAGCCTCCAGCCAGGAGAGGTTGAGCAAATCTAGCTCCTGGACCAGGCAAGCCCTGCCTTGGTTGCTCATACTTCTGCCACTTGTGCCTGCTCGGGATGATTATGCCCATCTGTGATGAGCCCACAACCCAATGTACAGATGAATATGTAATGTCCCCAAGCCTCTTGGCTGACCCCAAATGCAAGAGATAAGGGGAAGTCACTGCTCAAAGTGCCACCCATGCCTACCAAGCCTAAGAATATCAGCTCCAAGAAAATTGCCCCAGGGTCTTTCAAGCCCAAGGTTTTCTCATCATGTCTATCTCCACAGATATTATGGAGGAGCTGAAAAGGAAGCTGTGGCAGAGGAGGGCCAACCTAGAGATGGATTTGAAGACAAGGCCTTAGGACCCTGCCCCCAAGGGATGTTGCCTACCACCCCTCTTCCTCTTTTTATTCCCTCTAACTTTAGTCCTTTAGCAGGCGGGGCATATATTGGGTCTGCACTCCCTTAAAGATACTTTAACCCCACCCCCACCCCATTAGATATTAAAGTTAAAGGAACATGGAAAAAAGATCAATCGGAAATGAAGCTAAAGTATCTTTGAAAGTGTGATTGTAGAAAGTTGGAACTGGAAGGAACCTCATAGATCCGCTGATCCAACAGCCTCATTTCAGAGCTCAATAAATCTTGGTTGATGAAAATATAGTGAGTGAAAAAATAGGCCTTGAGAAGTGAGATGACTTGTCCAGGGCAATACAACAGCAAGAACTGAACCTAAATATTCTGACTTCAGGTCCACTTCACCTATGCACTGAAATAGAGATAGGGACAGTTTGTCATTATACTGTATATAGAAAGATAGATGACTTGGGAAAATAGAATTTGGTTGACAAAATATCAACGTATAACCAGCTTTTCAGGAACACATCTACTGTGTAAAAAAAGAGATTCATGTAGGGATTTTCCTTTCTCCCTTTCACCTTTTACTCTTTAAAAAAATTATTCATTTATTCAACAAGCATTTATTAAGCACCTATTCTATGGGCAGGCATTGTGCTAGAGGTACAAAACCAAACTGAAACAGTTCTTGCCTTCAAGGAGTTTACATTCTATTGGAGTTTATGGTCTAGTTTTCAATTAATTAGAGCAGGAAAATTAGGAAGTAAGAAATGTCTGTCCTTTTAAATGATGTGATTGCAAACTATGATTTAGTTATTCTTTTTCAATGGACATAACTTTATTTTCTCTCTCTCTCCCACCTTCCCACTCTCATTGAAAAAAAAAAAGGAAAAAGAAAACCCTTATAACAAATATGCATGGCAAGCAAAAATAAACTTTCATATTGGTCATATCCACAAACATATGCCATTCTTCCTCTTGAATCCATCCTCTCTCAGTTAGGAGGTAGATACCAAACTTTATCAACAATCCTCTGTAACCACAGATGGACATTGCATTCTACCAATATATTTCCAATATATTTTTAGCTAAAAAAAAGAAGACTCTCATTTAGCATAACAAAGAACACAGAAGCTTAAAATTTACATATACATTTTTATAAAGACCCTAACATCTGTTTCAATATTCCCTAGGTAGCTCAAAAGAAGTCACAAAATCATCCTCATCCTTGTGTTCTCCCCCAAATTTCAATGACAATGTGTTTGGGGTTGGCTTGGCACAAGATCAGTCCCATCAGCTCAGGTTATTAGCTTGTCCCTCTGGGAGTACCGAGGTGCCTTATTGGTGACTTCTGCAGTATATTACATAATGTAATATTATATATAAAACATATACACACATACACATATATAGATGTATAATTCATATTATATTTAAATATATCAATTCATCTACTTCCATGATTTCAGTCTCTCCCATCACCAATTAATGCTTCCTATAGTTGATAAATTAATATTTCTTTTTTAATAGTATTTTTTCAATTACATATAAAGACAATTTTTAATACTCATTAAAAAAATTTTTTTGAGTTCCAAATTTTTGTCCTTCCCTCTCTCCCCTCCTCTCCTCCTAAAAGCAACACAAATTAATATTTCTGAAGCACGTTCAGCCACATGACACTCCTGCTCAAGAAGCTTCAGGGGTCCCCTATTGCCTCTTCTGTTTGACATTAGAAAGTCATTTACCAATGTGGCTCCAGACTTCTCTTTCAGATAGGTTTCATGTTTTTCCTCCTCATATATTCTCTAGTTTAGTCAGACTGGCCAACTTGCAGTTTTCATATATGACATTCCACTACTTTTCTCCATCTTATTTTTTTCTCCATGCCTAGAATTCACTCATCTTCACCCCTGCCTTAGCTTCCTGCAAGGCTCAGCCGAAGTTTCCACAAAGGAAGAAAAGAAAGCACCAGGAAAGACCCTTTTGTGGGAGAGCAGTTTGGACCAGGAAGGGGGGTGACTGGTGTTTCTGCCCGGCTTTTCCTTTTGGTATGTTTTCCCTTGCCTGCGTTATGCATGACATACTGTGCTGGAGATCTTAGGAACAGAAAATGCCAAAGGATTTGAGTGATGATGTCTCTGTGTCACAAGGTCAGTGACAGCTCTGCCCTTGACAATGCCTTCTATTATTAGAAAGGGAGGTGTGAAGTGGAGAGATCTGAAATGAAGGTAAACTATCTCTCCAATTCCCTTATTCTCTTGGGTGTGCCTGTATCAGAGGTTATGGGGACTATGACAATCAGAGGTCACAAAAGTCCTTGGCATTGTCAAATGATACATCAGAAACCGGAATGATTTTATAGTGGAAAAGACACTAAAGGAGACATATTACCATTTACTTTGCCAATGTGCCCAAAGGACCACAGGGCCTTTCCATGTTATTTGCTGCTGAAATCACTTGTAGGTGTTGTTTCTCTCTATTAGAAAGTTAACTTCTGGAGAACAGGATTGTCTTGCTTTTTCTATTTGTTTTCCCATCACTTAACACAGTGCTCAGCATATAGTAAGTGCTTAATAAATAGTTATTCATTCATTCTCCTGCATTACATAAGAATATTCTAATTAATATTGTTACCACCCATATTTTCCCCTTTCTAATCCATTCTGTACACAGTAGCATTTTTATTGTATCACTTTGTTTAAAAAAGAAAAAGAAAAGAAAACAAATCTTAAAAGGGCTCCCTGTTGTCCACAACATAAAGTCTAAATTGCAATGGGCAAAGGAATGAATCAGGGGTATGAGAGGGGAGGCATTCAATACATCAAGTTTTAAAAGTTTAGCAATGACAAAAAGGCAAATATAGTGGTAGATTGAGGGGCATCATGTTTAAGAAAAGGTACTTTATTTTAAGTTTTTAGATTTATTTTAAAATTGTATGTAAAATAAGAAAAGAAAAAAATTGCCATGTACACAGCAGAATATGAGAGGATTCAAAATAAAGCAATAAATTTCTATTTCAAGAAAAGCTATATAATGAATACTATACATTAATTCCAAAGCTATTCATCTTTTCTTTGCTTCTTTTTATGTTTTCTTTTGTCCTCTGCTGGCACTTTTAATTTTATTTTTCTCCCTTCCTCCCCACCTCAGAAGGCTATAATTAAGCATGGATACACACACACACACACACACACACATATACAGACACATACATAGATATCCACAAACATACACATACACGCTCAAATGTATATATTTAAGTCTGTACTATGCTTATTTCCACTTGTCATCTGTTTCTCTGTAGGTGGATAGCATCGTCTCTCATAGGTCCCAATCTTTCTGTATTTTTCTAAATCTGTCAGCTTACCATTTCTTACACCACAGTAATGTTCTGACCCAATCACATTCTATCTGGGAGACTATGAGAGTTGTCCCCCCCCCCACTCCGTTTTCTGCCATGCAAGAAAAGGTATTTTGAAACCAGTTTCTAGAGGGGACTTGAGGATGTTTCTAGGTAGAAGACAACTTAGTATGGTAGAAAAAAGTGCTAGACTTGCTCTCCTAAGATTTTGATCTGAGTCCTGTGTCTCCCACTTACCATGCAATTTTGAGCAAACCCCATTGTGTCCTTGGGCCTTATTTTCATTATTTGTAAAATGAGTGGTTTAGAACGGATGAACCATAGCATCCTTTCAGTTTCTAAAATTTTTATAATTTAAAAAATATGTATGTATATATACTTCATTTTAACATTTATCTTTCATTATTTTGAATTCCAAATTCTCTCCCTTCCACAACCCCTCCCCCACCCATTGAGATGGCAAGCAGTAAGATACCCATTATACATGTGAAGTCATGCAAAACATATTTCCATATTAGCCATGTTGCAAATCATGGACCCATTTTGACTTTATCTTGATATATAGTGTAAGATGTTGGTATATGCCTAGTTTGCTCCTATTGTCCAGTTTTCCCAGCAATTTTAGTAAAATAGTGAGATTTTGTCCCCAAAGCTTGAATCTTTGGGTTTTTCAACACTGGATTACTATGGTTATTTACTACTATATGTTATGTACCTAATCTATTCTATTTACTCACTACTCTGTTTCTGAATCTGTACGAGATTGTTTTGATGATTACTGCTGCTTTGTAATATAGTTTGAAATCTGGTACTGCTAGACCATCTTCCTTCATATTTTTTCCATTGATTCTCTTGATATCTTTGACCCTTTGTTTTTCCAAATGAATTTTGTTCTTACTTTTCCTAGCTCTATAAAACAATTCTTTGTTAGTTTGATTGGTATGGCAATAAGCAAATTAATTTAAGTAGAATTGTCATTTTTATTATATTGGTTCAGCCTATTCATTAGCAATGAATATTGCTCCAATTGTGTGAAAAGTGTTTTGTAATTGTAGTTCTTAGGTTTGTCTTAGCAGATAGACTCCCAAGTATTTTATATTGTCTGCAGTTCATTTAAATGGAATTCCTCTTTCTTTCTCTTCCTGCTGGGCTTTATTGGTAATATATAGAAATGCTGATGATTTATGTGGATTTATTTTATATTTTGCAACTTCACTAAAGTTGTTCATTGTTTCATCTAGTTTTTTAGTTTATTCTTTAAGGTTCTCTAAGTATACCATCGTATCATCTGCAAAGAGTAATAGTTTTGCTTCCTCATTGCCTATTTTTATTTCTTCAATTTCTTTCTTATCTTATTGTTATAGTTAGCATTTCTAGCATAATATTTTAAACAGCATTTTATTTTTTCCAATTACATGTAAGGACAGTTTTTACATGCATTTAAAAAATTTTGAGTTGTAAATTTTCTCCCCCCTTCCGTCTCCTGCCCTTCCCTAAATAGTGAGCATTTGATAAAGGTTATATATGTGCAGTTATGTAAAACATATTTCCATATTAGTCATGTTGTGAAAGAAGAAACACACCAAAGGGAAAAAACATGAAAAAAAAATAAAGAAAGTGAAAATAGTATGCTTTGATCTACATTCAGACTCCATCAATTCTTATTCTGGATGTGGATAGCATTTTCCATCTTGAGTCCTTTGGAATGGTCTTAGATCATTTTACTGATTAGATTAGCTTAGTCTTTCAGAACTGATCATTGCACAATGTTGCTGTTACTGCATACAATATTCTCCTGGTTCCACCCACTTCACTTTGCATTAATTCATGTAAGTCTTTCCAGGTTTTTCTGAAATCCTCCTGCTCATCATTTCTTATAGCACAATAGTATTCCAATACAATTATACAAACAAAATCAATGCAATCAAGATTAGGAGGAAAGCAGAAAGCTGGGAAACAATTTTTCCAGCATCTCTGATAAAGGCCTCATTTCTCAAATATATAGAGAATTGTGTCAAATTTATAAGATTACAAATCATTCCCCAATTGATAAATGGTCAAAGGATATGAATAGGTAGTTTTCAGATGAAGTTATACATAGTTATATGGAAAAAAATGCCCTAAATCACTATTGATTGAAGAAGTACAAATTAAAACAACTCTGAGATACCACCTCACACTTATCAGATTGGCTAATATAAGAGGGAAAAGAATGATAAATGGAGAGGATGTGGGAAAATTGGGACATCAATGCACTGTTGGTGGAGTTGTGAACTGATCCAACCATTCTGGAAAGAAATTTGGAACTATGTCCTAAGGGCAATCAAATTGTGCATATGTTTTGATCCAGCAATACCACTATTTGGTCTGTATCCCAAAAAGATGGTAAAAAAAGGAAAGGACCTAAATGTACAAAAATACTTATAGTAGCTCTTTTTGTGGTGGAAATTGAATGGAATTTGAGGTGATGCCCATCAGTTGGGGAATGGATGAACAAGTTGTGGTATATGAATGTAATTTGCTTTATAAATTTGGCTCAGTTTTGTATATATTTGAGAAATGAGGCCTTTGTCAGAGACCCCTGCTGTAAAAATTGTTTCCAAGTTTTCTGCTTTCCTCCTAATCTTTTTTGCATGGTTTTATTTGTGTAAAAACTTTTTAAATTAGTATAATCAAAATTACCCATTTTATATCTTGTAATACTGTCTCTTGTTTGGTCAAAAATGCTTTCCTTTTCCATAGAACTGACAGATAAACTATTTCCTGCTTTCCTAATTTGCTTATGGTATCATGCTTTATGTTTAAATCATTTACCTATTTTCACCTTATCTTGGTATATGATATAAGATATTGGTCTATACCTAGTTTCTGCCATATTGTTTTTTAGTTTTCCCAGAAGTTTTTGTCAAATACTGAGTTCTTATCCCAGAAGCTGGGATCTTTGGGTTTATCAAGCAATTTCCAATATAAATACTGAATAGGCAATGGACATCCTTGCTTCACCCCTGATCTTATGGGGCAGGCTCCAAGTTTATCCCTTTTGCAGATAACATTTGTTCTTAGTTTTAGATAGATACTACTTTTCATTTTAAGAAAGGTTCCATTAATTCTTATGCTTTCTTGTATTTTCAATAGAAGTAGTTACTGTATTTTGTCAAAAGCTTTTTTTCTGTACTTTTTGATAGAATCATATTATTTTTCTTGTTTTTGTTATTGATATGGTCAATTAGGCATATAGTTTTCTTAATATTAAGCCAGTTCTACATTCCTGGTATAAATTCCATGAGGTCATAGTCTATGATCTTTGTGATATATTGCTATAATCTCATTACAAGTATTTTATTTAAAAATATTGCATCAATATTCATTAGGAAATTGGTTTATAGCTTTCTTTCTCTGTTTTTACTCTCCCTGGTTTAGGTATCAAAATGTACTTCATCGTAAAAGGAATTTGGTAGGACTCCTTTATCTATTTTTTTTTGAAATGTTTATGTAGTATTGGAATTAATTGTTCTGGAGATGTTTGGTAGAATTCACTTGTAAATCCATCTGGTACTAGGGATTTTTTTCTTAGGGAGCTCATTTACAGATTCTTCTTGTTCTTCTTGTTCTTCTTCTTGTTCTTCTTCTTGTTCTTCTTGTTCTTGTTCTTGTTCTTGTTCTTCTTCTTCTTCTCTTCTTCTTCTTCTTCTTCTTCTTCTTCTTCTTCTCCTTCTCCTTCTTCTCATCTTTTTCTGATCTAAGATAGGGTCATTTAAATATTACATTCCCTCTTCTGTTAATCTGGGAAATTTATATATATATTTTGTAAATATTCATCTATGTCATTTAGATTGCTAGTTTTATTGGCATATAATTAGGCAAAATAGCTTCTAATTATTGCTTTGATTTCATCTTTATTGGTGGTTCATTCCCCCTTATAATTTTTGATACTGATAATTTGATTTTCTTCTTTCTTTTCTTAAATCAAAGTAACCAATTGTCTATTTTTATTATTTTCTTCATAAAACCAGCTACTAGTTTTATTTACTAGTTCAATGGTCTTTTACTTTTTATTGATCTTTCCTTTGACTTTCAAGATTTCTATTTTGGTGTTTAATTTGGGATGGTTTAAATTTGTTCTTTTTCTATTTTTTTTCTTTTTAGTTACATGACAAATTTATTGGTCTGCACTTTTTTTTTCACTTGATGTAAGCATTAAGTTGATGTTAATGTGCTGCTCAAATGACTGGGTGATAGGGCTCCTGTTGCTGTCAGAACTTTACATTGAGCCTTGGAGCTCAGAAGGGCATTCACATTTTTTCCTGCACTGTCTTTCAATTCTCCTTTTTCTGGGGCAGCTGGTCTGAGTGATTCAAATTACCAAGCCGATTCCTAACATAGTTATGAAAGAGGATAGAGGAGTATAACCTACCCCACCTCAGGCACCTACTTTGAGGAAAAAAGAGATTTATAACCCTCATTACAGCTATACATCTGCAACACCCTCTTTGGGATGCATGAAGGGCATGAACTTTCCTATACCCATTTCAAAGCAGGCCCAGATAGCCCTTAATTATTTCCTGTCAGGCATGATAACACTTTTAATTGTCTGTTGAGTCACAATTGTCTGTTGAGAACTCCATGGATATACTAAAGAGGCAGTTCTTTACTATCATGCTATAAGAAAAGATAAGTAGGATGGTTTCAGAAACATCCAGGGAGTCTTATATGAATTTCCCCTCCTAGATACTGCTTTTCTTGAGTCTCACACATTTTGATTATGTTGTCTCCTTATGATCTTTAATGAATTTATTGATTATGTCTATGACTTGTTTGTGACCCACTCATTCTTTATGATTATATTATTTAGTTTACAATAACTTTTTAATCCATGTTTTAAAGGCCCTTTATTGAATATATTATGTATTATGGTCTGAAAAGAGTTCATTTAATATTTTTGCTTTTCTGCATTTGTTTTTAAGGTTTTTATGACCTAATACATAGTCAATTTTTGTGAAGTTGCCATGTACAGTTGAGAAAAAGATATATTCCTTTCTATTCCCATTCAGTTTTCTCCAGAGGTCTATCATATCTAATTTTTCTGAAATTCTGTTCATCTCCTTAGCTTCTTTTCTATTTATCTTATGGTTAGATTTATCTAGTTCCGAGAAAGGAAAATTGAATTCCCCCACTAGCATAGTTTTGCTATTTTCTCACTTAACTCATTTAACTTTTACTTAGAGAATTTGGATGCTATGCCATTTGGTGCATATATGTTTAGTATTGGTATTACTTCATTGCCTGTGATACCTTTTAACAAGATATAATTTCCTTATTTCTCTCTTTTAATTAGTTCTATTTTTATTTTTGCTTTTCTGATATCATGACCGCTACCCCTGCTTTTTTTTACTTCAACTGAAACATAATAGAGTCTGTACCAGTCCCCTATTTTAATGTTATGTATGTCTTTCTGTTTCAAGTATGTTTCTTGTAAACAACAGGTTGTTGGTTTCTAATCTATTCTTCTATCCACTTCCCTTTTTTGGGTGAGTTCATCCCATTCAATTCATTACTAACTGTGTATTTCCTTCTATCCTGTTTTCTTGTATTTATCCCCCCCTCATCATCTCTTCCCCCCCCTTTCTTTTATTCTCTTCCACTTCTACTTCACTTTGGGTAAGATAGATTTCTATACCCAACTATGTTCATATATATATATTTTCCCCTCATTGAACCAGTTCAAATGATAGTTAGTTTCAATCACTGCCCAATCTTTCTCCATTTCCCCCTCCACTGTAAAAATTTTCCTCATGGACATCTGTTATATGAGATAATATCCCCCATTCTTTCTGTCCCTTCCCCTTTCTCCCAGTAAATCCTTTTTCATCACTCCATTTTTTAGAGATCATAACAATATAATCAACTTGTACCTGTGCCCTCTGCCTATGTACAGTCCTTTTAACTGCCCTAATAATAATATTATGATTTTTCTTTCATGTTTACCTTTTTATGCTTTTCTTGAGTCTTGTGTTTGATTGTCCAATTTTCTGTTCAGCTCTGGTCTTTTCATCAGGAATGCTTGATGTCCTCTATTTTTTAACTGTCTATTTTTCCCCCTATAGGTTTATATTCAGTTTTGATGGGTAGGTTGTTATTGGTTGTAATCCTAGCTTCTTTGCTTTCTAGAATATCATATTCCAAACCCTTCACTCCTTTGATGTGGTAGCTGCTAAATCTTGCATAATCCTGACTGTGGCTCCATAGAATTTGAATGGCTTCTTCATGGCTGCTTTCAGTATTCTTTCCTTGACCTGGAAGCTCTGAAATTCAGTTATAATATTCCCTGAAGTTTTCATTTTGGTATCTCTTACAGGAGGTGATCAGTGAATTCTTTCAATTTCTATTTTGCCCTCTGGTTCTAAGATATCAGGGCAATTTTTCTTTATAATTTCTTGAAATATTATGTGTAGGCTCTTTTTTTACTCATGGCTTTCAAGTAGTACAATAATTCTTAAATTATCTCTCCTTGATATATTTTCTAGATCACTTGCTCTTCTTGTGAGATAGTTCACATTTTCTTTGATTTTTTTCATTCTTTTGACTTTTATTGTTTCTTACTATCTCATTAGCTTCCACTTGCCCAATTCTAATTTTTAAGAAATTATTTTCTTTACTAGTTTTTCCCCCTCTTTTTCCATTTGTCTAATTCTGCTTTTTGAGGCATTATTTTCATCAGTGAAGATGTTAATTCTCATTTCATAATTTTCTTGCATTGCTCTCATTTCTTTTCTTATTTTTCTTTTAGTACTCTCATTTGGTTTTAAAAATTCATGTCTTAGCTCTTCTAGGAATTCTTTTAGGGCTTATGTTCAACTTGCATTTTTCTTTGAAGCTTTTTTTGGTATCTATGTTCATGTCATTGTCTTTTTCTGAGTTTGTGTCTTGATCTTCTCTGTCACCATAGTAGATTTTCTGGTCAGGGCTTTTGTTGTTCTTGCTGTTTGCTTATTTTCCCATCCTATTTCTTGACTCTTTTTTGGAGGGGAATGTTAGGAGATCTGGGCTATAGAGCCTCCTTTACTCTGCCATCTTGGCTCTGACTCTTTCACATTTTTATAATTAAAAAAAAAAGGTCAGTGGCTAGGTGCAGATTGAAGGTATAGGATGGGTTGGAAGTAGCTGGTGGAACAAGATCTTGAAGAGGGTTGGAGGGGATGAAATCAAGATCGCAAATAAGGAGTTATTTTTGGAAAGGAAAAGAAACACATCCTTAAAGAGAAGCTGGTTGGAGACAAAAAAAATTTGGGGAATGGAGAGGAAGTAACATGGGGCTGTGGTGGCAGCTTGCTTTGTTTTTTTCAGTGAAACTAAGAGGGTTTCATTTCATGGGGGTGAAGGAGGCAGTCATGAGGTCTTTCCAGATTTCTTTGCATTGGAAGGAAACCTTTATAAGACCCTGTTACTTACTGCAAAATAATGGGAAACCATATTGTTTACCAGAGCTGCCTTTTGTTGACTTTAAATTAGAATTTTTCCACATCCTCTGGATTTCTCCAATAGCCAGATCCTTTGAATTTCCCTCCAAGATGACAAGCACCTTGTGATCACATCATTTTCTTTGGAGAGAAGAGTGCTGACAAAGCTATTACCCTCTGTCCTAAATGTGGAAATCTTTGCCAGGGACATGGGGATTGTCACCTGGGAGCTATCTCAAATTCCTGGCCCCAAAGATGAGCTAGACAGTACTGTCTTATATTTACAGACTAATATTCCTGGTGGCCAGAAATAAGTTGTCTCTCTGGAATTAAAGTTCAGAGTAAAATCTCTTTAGTATTTAGGTAGTGGAGCTAAGGATATAAAGTGCACCTTGTTTGTGTAATCATTGTGCAACTATGGGTAAATCACATAATCTGTTTGAGCTTCAGTTTCCTCATCTATAATATGGGAATAACAATATTTGTACCTCCTACCTCAAGGGCAGCTAAGTATCACAGTAGATAGAGTGCTGGACCTGGAATCAGGAAAATTCATCTTCCTGAGTTCAAATCCTGCTTCAGACAGTTACTAGCTGTGTGACCCTGGGCAAGTCACTTAACCCTGTTTACCTCAGTTTCTCATCTGTAAAATGAGTCAGAGAAGAAAATGACAAATGACTCCAGTATCTTTGCAAAGAAAACCTCAAATGTAGTTACAAAGAGTTGGACACAACTGAAAAACGACTTAAGAACAACAAAAACCTCTTACCTCAGAGGACTGTTACAAGGAAAGACCTTGGTAAACCTTAATGCACAACGTAAAGTACTTTAATCTTCCCTTAAAAACACATGTAAATTAAATTTTATGTTAGGTGCAGTAGGAGAGTGCTGTATTTAAAGGTGTTCCCTCTGGTCATATAACATATGGAGTATTGCGTTCAGTTTATGGTATATTTTTATAGGAGTTATTTTCAAACTGGAGCAATTTCAGAGGGGGAGGCAAACAGGATGATGAAGAATCTTTAATCAATGTCACATGAGGAACAGTTGAAATAGCTGAGGATTTTTGGACTGGAGAAGTTTAAGAGTACACATTAGGGAAAACGTGATATCTTCAAATATTTGAACAGCTATAATGTGAAGGAGGTAGTAGACTTATTCTGTATTGTAGGCTTAGGATCAATGGATGAAAATTACAGGAGGTAGATTTTGGCTTAGTATAAGGAAGAACTTTATATTGAACAGTGGAATAGGTTGTATAACAAGATAGTAGAGAATGACTATTTGTCAGGGATGTTGTAGAAGCCACTGTTGTATTGGGTGGGCAGGTGAATTAGATGTTCCCTAAAGCTTTTTTCCAACTCTTTAGATGCTATGATTCCATTTATTTTATAATGAATTCTTTTTTTTTGGACTTCCTCTTCTGGGAGCCAAGATGGCGGAGTAAAAAGGTAGTCACTCTCACCCTCCCCTATCAATCTCTGAAAACCCAGAAAATATCACCCCAGAAAAAGCCCTGGAACAGCTGAACCAGAAGAAAGACAGGGAACAGCAGAGCAATAGCCCAGCCTCACTTTAGACAGCAGAGGGAGGGGGGGGGTGAGCATTGTTTGAACCTTACTCTCATCAGATTTGGCTCAAGAAGGGAATAACATGATCAGTTAGGTATAGAAATCTAACTTGCCCTATAGGGAGTAGGAGGGAAAAGGGGAAAGAAAAGGGAGAGGCGATAAAAGGGAGGGAAGAAGCAGTAAGGGTAAAGAGGAAGAAAAAGGAAAGGGCTAATAGAAGGGAGGAGGGACTGAAGGAGGTGGTGGTCAAAAGCAAAACACTAGTGAGGGGGAGGAAGGAGAAAGGAGAAATAAAAGCATAAACTGGGGGGAAAAGGATGAAGAAAAAGACACAGGCAGTAATCATAACTGTGAATGTGAATGGAATGAACTCTCCCATAAAATGGAAACGGATAGCAGAACAGATTAAAAACCATAATCCTACAATATATTGTTTACAGGAAACACATCTGAAAAAGAGTGACACATACAGGGTAAAGGTAAAAGGCTGGAGCAGAATATATTATGCTTCAGCTGAAGTAAAAAAAGCAGGGGTAGCAATCTTGATCTCAGACAAAGCAATAGCAAAAATAGATCTTATCAAAAGAGATAAGGAAGGAAACTACATCCTGCTAAAGGCACCATAGACAATGAAGAAATATCATTACTAAACATATATGCACCAAATGTTATAGCATCCAAATTCTTAGAGGAGAAGTTCAGGGAGTTACAGGAAGAAATAGACAGCAAAACTATACTAGTGGGGGACCTCAACCTCCCCCTCTCTGAACTAGATAAATCTAACCACAAAATAAACGAGAAAGAAGTTAAGGAGGTGAGTAGAACATTCGAAAAGTTAGGTATGATAGACCTCTGGAGAAAACTGAATGGGGATAGAAAGGAATATACTTTTTTCTCGGTGGTACATGGCACATACACAAAAATTAACCATGTACCAGGGCATAAAACCTCACAATCCAATGCAGAAAGGCATAAATATTAAATGCATCCTTTTCAGATCATGATGCAATAAAAATTATGTGTAATAAAGGGCCATGGAAAAATAGACTAAAAATTAATTGTAAACTAAATAATCTAATCCTAAAAAATGATTGGGTCAAACAACAAATCATATAAACAATAATTTCATTCAAGAGAATGACAATAATGAGACAATATACCAACACTTATGGGATGCAGTGAAAGCAGTTCTTAGGGGAACGTTTTTTATCTCTAAATGCTTACATAAATAAAATAGAAAAAGAAGAGATCAATGAATTGGGCATATGACTAAAAAAACTAGAAAAAGAACAAATTAAAAATCCTCAATTAAACACCAAATTAGAAATATTGAAAACCAAAGGAGACATTAATAAAATTTAAATTAAGAAAACTATTAAACTAATAAATAAAACTAAGAGCTGGTTTTATGAAAAAAACCAATAAAATAGATAAACCTTTGATTAATTTATTAAAAAAAGAAAGAAGAAAACCAAATTACTAGTATCAAGAATGAAAAGGGTGAAGCTACCACCAAGGAAGAGGAAATTAAAACAATAATTAGGAATTATTTTGCCCAACTATATGACAATCTTAATGAAATGGATGCATATTTATAAAAATATAAATTGCCCAGATTAATAGAAGAGGAAGTAAGATACTTAAATAACCCCATCTCAGAAAAAGGAATTGAACAAGCCGTTGATGAACTCCCTAGGAAAAAATCTCCAGGGCCAGATGGATTTACATGCGAATTCTATCAAACATTTAAAGAGCAATTAATTCCAATACTATACAGACTATTTGGGAAAATAGGTGAAGAAGGAGTCTTACCAAATTCTTTTTATGATACAAATATGGTGCTGATACCTAAACCAGGAAGAGTCAAAACAGAGGAAGAAAAAAAAAGAATTCTTTTTTTGTTTTATTTTTTGGCTAGGCAGTGGGGTTAAGTGACTTGCCCAGGGTCACACAGCTAGTGAATGTTATGTGTCTGATGTCGGATTTGAGCTCAGCTCCTCCTGACTACAGGGCTCATGCTCTATCCGCTGTGCCACCTAGCTGCCCCATAATGACTTCTTTTGTAAAATAAAATGAAACTTCATAAAAATCCAATAATCACTCATTAGTATATATATATATATATATATATATAATTATTATATATATACATATTATATATACATGCATATATATAATTTGTAAATATAGATTTTTCACATAGTGTTTTGTTTTTTCCAACAGGGTATAACTGTGTCAGCATACCAAGGAAGATGAAGGTATGCTATTAAATCTGAGTGAAACTAATTTAATTTTTTAAAAAAAGTACACAAAATCCTTTGTCTGTTCGGAAATTATTTTGGGAAATTAGTATTAAGAGCTTGCATTTGAATAGCCAAGAGAAGAGAAGATTTAAGGAAGATAATATATCGTCATTATTGTTTTAAAATATCTGTCATATGGAACAATTCTGTGAGGTTAATAGGGCCAAGTATCATTATAACTATTTCACAGAGGAAGAAACTGACATGCAGAGAAGTGATTTGCCTAGGGCCACAAAACTATCTGGTGCCACAGCTAGGGCTAGGACTTCTGTCTCCTGACTCAATATCTTCTTCACCATACCTACAACATTGCAATGCATTGGTCAGAAGATGCAGTGAACGTTGTAGCCTGGTTTTGGTTCTTCCATAATTAGCATGTGGACCAGCTTCTTGATATCTGTAATAGGTTGTATTTCATGCTACCTTTTTCAATGCTATGAAATAGAGGTGACAGGACCACTAAGCTCTTTGATATGTGATGTATTGGGGACATGTGGTATGACATGTATTAAGAGCACTGTGCCTAAAAGAGTTTGGGAGCTCCTTAAGGGAAGATGCTAAACCAACACAGTGACAATGATGCGTAGCTCCAAAGGCATCTTGGGGTCCATGGCACAAGCTTGGAATGAAGTCCTTCTGGTGCTGCCTGTAGTAAAGCACTCAGTGATTGAGGCAGACACCTTGGATCAAACTGCCGAGGTGGGGAGAACTAGAGTGAGGCTTGAATATCATACAACCAGTGAAAAACTCATCTCCTGTCCAAGCTCAGCAGTGTGACAGGCTGCCAAATGAAAGAACTCCATTTCCTTCATGGGGGGAAACCTTCTAGTGCCTGATGAGGTCCCCGTGGTTACATTAATGCTCCATCTGCTCAAGCAGAGAGCTCCTCTGGCAGGATTCGTTTCCCTTAGGTTGAACACCTTTCTCCCACTTGGCAACCAACCCTGTAGTTTCTGAAACAAATCTGTGCACAGGCATGCTAAAGTAGAAGGTTTTCTGGACAACCCATCCATCAGGACCTCAGGTCTGGGCCAGACAAATGAAGTTGACACATGGCCTTGGGGATGGGGTGTGGGGAGGGAGCAGATGGGCAAAAAGGGATGCTGCCAGAAGGAAACACCTGCCTGAGATTGCAGCTGTGGGATTCCCTACAGTCTGATTTTCAGCCAGAAATGGTGTCAGACATGATGATTAGGCACGCCCATAGACAAAGATGGCTTGTTAAAGAAAATCTGAATGTGGACTTTTTTTCTTGAGTCCATATTAGTTATTTGGTCACCAGTCTACTCATTCCCGGTCCTCTAAGGCCCATCTAGAGTCCCACATCCTCTTGATAGTTGTCCTTGTCCCCTTCAACACTTGTCCTTAGACCTAGCAAGAGGGCTATTAATAGGGATAGATGACCTTAGTGGTCATCTAGTCCAACTCTCTTATTTTACATATGAAGAAATCAAAGCCTGAAGACATTAAATGACTTGCCCAAGGTCACACATGCATTAAGTGGAAGAGCTAGGATTCAGACTCCATTCCTGTGACTCTAAGTTCATTGTTGTTTCCATGACCTCATGCTACCTTGGTGATTGATTCCAAAAGCTATTGCCTGATTTCCCTAGTCCTTTCATGCTTTGGCATCATGGAGGGTGTGTTACTAAAACTATATACTCATAACCATTACGTAGTAAGGGCTTAATAAGTTTGATTGTTAAGTATTAGTAAATTTTTTTTTTGTTTTTGTCTTTTAGATGGGGAGGGGTAAAGCTGAGATGGCCTCTTGAAGATTCTTCCATCTGATGGGTAGGTGGAGTAGTAGGTCTGATGATCAAGTGTCTGCAAGATATAATAGAGTGGGATAAGGTGAGGTAGGGTTGGGGGGTGAAGATAGTCGAGATACTGCCAGCTCAGGGAATGACCACACCAAATCCACAAGTAACCAGCTATTGCTATTTATCCTGTTTGGGGCTCCAGATGTACCATAAGTGGGCAGAATGAAATAATTTGGGGCAGTTTCTGGCCTAGAGGAAGCAGCAACCTGAGAGGTCATGAAGCACCAACTACTGTGTGGCCAAGGACATGTCTCTACCACTTTTCCCCTCAAGTCAGTTAACAGAACTATTATTAGGCTGAAGTAGAATAAATCTGAAAAATTAATTAAACTACTCATGTTTGTTTCTGCTGTAATATGAAATAAAGAAAAACATTAAGTTCAAAGACAGAGGCTCTGTCTTTGAATTGCTTCTTTTGCGCTTTTGGTGACTGAAGAGCAAAGGAAAGCACCTTCCTAAGGGGAGCTGGCCTAGACTTACAGGAAGTGGGTGTCATTGGGTGTTAGAGCCTTTCCTAGGGCACTGAGAGTGTCTTGTGCTGGGACATACAGCCAATATGGTCAGAGACAGGACTTGAATCCATGTCTTCCTGACTCCAAAGCCTATTCTCTATCTATTTCTCCACATTGCCTCTTGGATCTCTGTATTATATTGCACTAGAAAGTCCTACATTGGTCCATTCATACTAAGGAAAAGAAGAGATAGAAGGAGGGAGGTTTCTGTCCCTGCGTTCAGCTGCTGAAGAAAGTGGCTGACATATTCTGCCCTGGCCATGGATGATGTGTAAATGAACAGTTGGCTGAGTCTAAGAAAGATTGCCAGCCATATAGAGATGTCAGAGAGCCTTCCACTCCAGTTTGGAGTCCATGACCTCTATGCGGGACAGAATCTGAACTCTCCATGAACACACTCTAAGGTCTTGGGCAAGTCACTTTTCTTTTCTTTCCTAGGCGTCAATTTTAAACAAAAAAGTTTGGAGTTGGTATCTTCCAGCCTGAAATATTTGTGCCTGTGTTATTCTGTTTTTGTTTTTGCACATATTTTCCTTGCAAACCTGCTGCTGGAGGTCAATAAAACACTAATCATAGGACTTAGAACATTTCTTCAAAACTGGGGCTTTACAGCATAAAAGCCTTTCATCTCAAAAGTATTTCCAAGATGTGTAATGTGCAATAAAGTCAAACATTCAGGTGACACAAGGTATTATAAATTGCCCCTTAAGTGTTTTTTCTTTTAGTTTTTCTTTTAGTTTTAGTTTTTTTAGTTCTTTTTTAGTTTTTTTTAGTTCTTTTAGTTTTTTAATCTTAGTCTCTTGAATAGTGTTCATTTTATTTTATTTGAAAAACCTCTGTGGGATGTCTTCTTAGTGAAAGACATCAGGCAACTAGAGTAGATTTCATGTATAGACAGCATAGGTGGTGTCCTAGGTGGTATCATTTGAAGCATTATATCTGGAAGACTCCATGCCCAAGAATATGTCCTTTACTGTCCTGCTATTGTGCCTAAAATCTACTATTAGAGATGCATTTCTTTGCATTAAGACATTATGCCCTTTCAAAATGTAAACATTCCTAGGAATGGTAACATATTAAGCAAGTATTAACCATTAACACCTGAATACAAATTACTTTATTAGATTAACCTAGCAAAGTGAAGAGTGAATGGGAGGCTAGATAGGTAGAGAGAAAGATTAGGGAAGATGGGACCCTGTCAGGAAAGGTAGATGTTGGTGAGGAGCCATGGTAGGGGATTTTGGGGAATCAAGGGCAAATGAAGGAACTAAGGAGTGAAAGGACACTCAAAACAAATGCTCTATTTCAAAAACATGGAAAAATATGGCCTTTCTTACATTGGATACCATGGTTACTTGCTGAATCATATCTGTTCATGTATAATTGCTCCCAAGCATTGTTAGTCACCTTGGGAATACTCTATTCACTCTTGTTTTTTTTTTTCTATTATTACATTTAGTGCCATAAAAAAGACTTAGATTATATATGTGCGTGTGTGTGTATTTCAATTAAATACATATTTATTAGGTACCCATTGTATGCATGGCATTTTAATATGGCATGTTAAAATAATAGTTAACATTTATGTACTTTTTGACCCTCATGACTTGATGGCCCAGTGTACAATTTGGGGTATCTCTCACAAAAACTCTTTGATGCAAGCTTCCATCTTGGAAGCATCTGCCTTTGACATGTATCTTATGAAAAATTGCTGGCTGCCTTTTCTCTCCAAAAATGGGCACTCCCTTGTAATCGTTTAGTCAACTGAGACAGTGAGCAGAAGTGCAGGCTTTATTTAGCTTGATACCACCACTGCCATCAACAAACCCATCTAATACACAGCCCATAGACAGTGGGAAAAAGCTTCTTTCCATTTGCACAGGGAATGTACAATCCTTCTGACTTATAATACTACCCTTTGTAGCTCAGCATTGCTAGGGAGTCGATCAACAATCTACTCCTGGTGGGTCCTACTTTCACCATGGGAAACAAAGTCAGAATGCGATTGTGAGAGTCAACCTTCCCTAAAGATTTACATAGTCCACATAGTTCACAGTCTTGTTGTTATTCAGTCATGTCTGACTCTTTGACACCCCATTTGGGGTTCTCCTGGCAAAGTTACTGGAGTGGTTTGCTGTTTCCTTCAACTCATTTTAAAGATGAGGAAACTGAGGCAAACAGGGTTAAGTAACCTGCCAACTGTCACACAACTATATCGGAGGCCATATTTGAACTCAAAAAGATGAGTCTTTCTGAGTCCAAGCCCAGTGTTGTATCTGCTGTGCCAGATAACAGCCCTAAGCTCATAGTACTAGCCAAGAAAAAGTTTCAGGTCTGCTCTTCCACATTGAATCTCTGTTTTTATTGCTCTTCAGTGTACATTGTTCCCTCAATGCACCTCTCTCTCTCTCTCTCTCTCTCTCTCTCTCTCTCTCTCTCTCTCTCTCTCTCTCTCTCTCTCTCTCTCTCTCTTTCTCTCCCTCTCCCTTTATCTTGTAATGCATGTACTGAAATTTTTGTTATACCCATTTTACAGATGTAGAAATAGAGGCTTGAGGGGCAGCTAGGTGGCACAGTAGATAGAGCTCTAGCCTTTCAGTCAGGAATACCTGAGTTCAAATCTGACTTCAAACACTTGACACTAGCTGTGTGACCCCAACTGCCTCACCAAAACAAAAACAAAAACAAAAAAACTGAAACAAACAAAAAACAAAACCAAAAACAGAGGCTTAACAAGGTTAAGAAATCTGGCCAAAAACATAAAGCTAGTTAGTGGCAGAGCTGGGACTCAAACCCATATCTTTTGACTCCAGGTCCATTTACTGTTAAATTTGGGTTGGAGTGCTGGACCTACAATCAGGAAGCTCTAATTTCAAATCCAGCCTCAGACATTACTAGCTGTATGACTCTGGGCAGGTCATTTAACCTCTGTCTGCTTCAGTTTACTCACCTGCAAAATGGAGATAATAGCAACACCTACCTGGGGTTGTTTTGAGGATCAAATGAGATATTTGTAAAATACTTTGCAAACCAGCAAGCAGTATATAAATAATAATATTATTTTTTTTTAATGGAGGTAACCTTGGGCAGTTGAAGGCTATGTCTACGGAACACAAACTCTAGTAGATTTTATCAAGTTTGAAAGTCCTTGGGCAGAAGTCTAGGAAATGGTGATGTCTTGTGTTGGGTTTAGCCTAGTTAAATTGAGAGACACTCATGAGCTATTAAGTGAGGAAGTGATTGACTTTGGCAACTCATTACACCAGTTATTAAGTTGGGGAGTCTGCATCGATGGGGTATGGGGAGGGTGACCTCAACAATGAAACGAACCAGATTCTTGAAGTTTCAGTGCCGGCACGATTTAGATCAGATTTCTTGTGTTGTGAACCCCTTTGGCTGTCCAATGAAGCCTAGCATGAATTGTGTTTTTAAATGCATAAAATAAAAACACATACAATTCCAGAGGAAACCCATTATTTTGAAATATAGTTCAAAAACAAGTTCATGGAGCCCAGATTAAGAACTCCTGATATAGACCATGGATGTGCACTGTGGTCTCTGTACTGTACGAGTTTCTAAGTGTACTTGGGACTGCAATAATCTATGTTTGATTTCATTCTTGTTATATAATTTTTCTTTTAAAATAGAAGCAAATTAAAATGAATTCTCCTTTGGAAAAGATGTTGGAAAATTTCCCAATACCTCTTGACATCAGTAGAAGCAGCCTTGGGTATTGCAAAACCCAAGGTGGTAATTACTACTGCAAAGTGTGCCATAAACCTTCAGCTAAAATGCTTGACTGAGTTCCCTCAGAATTGGAGAATCAAAATAAAATAGCCACTCATTCAGAAGAACCATGTAACCTAACAACTTCCTGGCCAGGCTATCCCCTAGTTAAACAGTTTTGGAAGCAGCCATCTCTTTCTTATGGTCACCAGGGAATCAATCCAGTAAGTACTGGATTCTATTCCTTGTATTAACATCTGCCTGAAGCAAACTCACTCAGAACTCCTCCACTGACCCAGATTTCCTCTGAAAGTCAAACAAGAAGAATACAGAAAATTGTAGTATAAAAAATTTTTCGTGAAGTCCATTGCCTAATTTTTCAGGAGGCCTGTTCCTGTCTTTTGGGCCCTAGGTGCATGGACCACTGAGCTAGCAGATAAATAAAATCCAGTACGATTCTTTGACTTCAAAGTCAATCTCTTCCATGTGTGGAAAAGATAGGGTAGGGTGTGGGAAAGGGATGGGAATTGGGGAAAGAGAATAATTTTTTTTTGCTGGCAATGGGGAGACTATATGACCTAATGGATTTTTTTTCCATTCCTAACTTCAGGGATTCCATGATTAATTCAGACATCTGGTTTACCTCTCCAGTGAGATACCATTTTATTAACTACCGTGTAGGAAACTGTCTTGTTATCCCAGACAGAGAAATAGTTACTCCCTGCTTCCTCAAAATATGTAATTCAGCCAAGCTAATAACTTTCCATAATCTTTTCTAACTGGCCTAATTCTGACTTCTTTGGAAAGAAACCCAATAAGGACCTGTCAAAAAAGACCTGAAAAATGGTGTGTGTGTTTTAAACAAGAACAGAAATTTATGTGGAAAACTCTTCTTGTAGATACTAGAAATTTCTGGGCGCACAACCAAGCTCGTATTCATGCTTGTAAACAGTATTGTTTTACTGTTACTGATATAGCAAACAAGCACTTTCATGTTTGCCGAAGGCTATGTATCATGTGTCTGCTTTTGGGACAGCTTGTTCTGATAGGTCTGAGGATCACTAAGGGGAGGAGGAATAATTTAATATTGAAGGCAATCTAATTCAAATCAATGCAATAAGCATCTATGGCATGTCTAAAATGTATCAGGCGTTATGGTAGGCACTGTGGATACAAATACAGAGATGAAAAAAAAATAGTCCCTGTCCACATGGAATTTACATCTTTACTGAGAATTACTGTTCTGGAAATAATGATGGACAGTGTGACCGTGGAAGTCATGTCCTCTACAGATACGGTATTTTCAGGGAGCGGGGATGGGGTTAAAGTAGGGGATGATATAAGTGCTGACAGCCTCCTTCCTAGCAGGGTTGTGTGCAAAATCTTGAAAAACCCTAGAGCATAATGGGGCTCTAGGGGCAAGCTTTACCCCCAGAGTTGCCTCATTTTCCTTGCTTCTAGGAAGTGGAGTTATATAACTCAGGAGATAATTGTTTCTGAATCAGAAACAAACTATGCTTTGGCTTTGGGATTTGGGAGGAGGAGTGGCTATCAATTCCTTGAGGGTATAAGGGTGTGTGTGTGTGTGTGTGTGTGTGTGTGTGTGTGTGTGTGTGTGTGTGAGATGTGAGACTCAGGCCAAAGCTAAACCAGGAATGGACATTTCAGGAGCTAAGTAGAGCAACTTGGGTACCAGATGTGCTTCCTCATTGCAGCTCAGACACCTAGGTCAGCCCTCACCAAAGGTTTAGGGAAGGGTGAGGGGAGGGGTAGGATAACTTCTTCCTCTATACCCAGAGTGGCTGATTCTCTGGTCACATTCTTGGCATGGCCCCGGATTTGAAACCTACAGTCTTGGACTATACACTGGTTTGGTGGAACAACTTATGTCTAAATTATTTTTTAAAATAATATCCCCCCCAGTTACATGTAAAGACAATTTTTAACATTCATTTAAAAATGTTTGAGTTTCAAATTTTCTCTTCCTCCCTCACCTCCTCCCTCCCTGAGACTGTAAACAATTTGATACAGGTTATGCGTGTTCAATCATGCAAAACATATTACCATATTAGTCATGTTGTGAAAGAAGACTGTGTCTAAGTTCTGACAAACAGAAGCAATATGTTGTCATACAAATATAAAGAAGAGACACATAGACTATACACTTAGTTGCCTATTTGGTCTTTCTCCCAACTATTTCCTCACCTTTTTAACTCTTATTTAAGATTTTTATCTTCCACTCAATCAACTTGACTGATATTTGCTGAGTAGCTCTTAGGTATGAGGCCCTATGTAAGCTATTGAAGGGTAGGGAGGGACCAAAGATTTATAAGCCTTAGGCCCTGCTTTCCACCAGCTTCTCTTATAGTAGGGTTTATATATTTGCTGTCTTCAAATATTTGAAGTGCTATCTTGTAGAAGAGGGATTAGACACATCCTTTCTGAGCCCAGAAGTAAAAAATTAGAAGCAATGGGTGGAAGTGCTGTGGAGGGCAGTATAGGCTTGATGTCAAGAAAAACATCCTCAAAATTAGATCCATCTAAAAGTAGAACAGGCTGTCACAGGAGGTTCCCCTCAATGAAGTCTTTTTAAAAAATTTTTTTGCTTTTAACATATGCTTTTAAAACTTTGGATTACAAATTTTTTCCCTTCCTCCCTCCCCACCCACCCTCACTGAAAAGGCAAGCATCTTGATTCTTGAGGCTATAGATGTGTAGTAATGCAAAACACTTCCATAGTAGTCCTGTTGTGAAAAGCTGAATATATTTCCCTTCAACCTATCCTACTCCCTCATTTATTCTATTCTCTCTTTTGACCCTGTCCCTCCTCAGAAAGTGTTTGCTTTTGATTATCCCATCCCCCAATCTGCCCTCTCCTCTATCAACCCCTGCTCTCTTGTCCCCTTCCTCCCTTACTTTCCTGTAGGGTAAGACAGATTTCCATACCCAATTGAGTGTGTATGTTATTCCCTCCTTAAGCCAAATCCTATGAGAATAAGATTCAGTCATTCCCTCTCACCTTCCCTCATTTCCCCTCCACTGTAAAAGCCTTTTCTTATCTGTTTCATGTGAGATAATTTACCCCATTCTATTTTCTCCCTTTCTCCTCCCAGTATAATCCTCTGTCACCCCTTAATTTTATTTTCTAGATATCACCCCTTCGTCTTCAACTCACCCTGTGCCCTCTATCTATCTATGTATACATATAATTTTTTCCTTCCCACTACCCTAATACTGACAAAGGACTCATGAGTTACAAATATCATATTTCCCTGCAGGAATGTAAACATTTCAACCTTAATAAGCCTCTTATGATTTCTCTTTCCTGTTTATCTCTTCCATGTTTCACTTGAGTCTTGTATTTGAAAGTCAAATTTTCTATTCAGCTCTGGTCTTTTCCTCAGGAATGCTTAAAAGTCCCCCATTTCATTGAATGACCATTTTTTACCCTGAAGGATTATACTCAGTTTTGCTGGGTAGATGATTCTTGGTTGTAATCCTATCTCCTTTGCCTTTTGGAATATCATACTCCATGCCCTCTGGACCCTTAATGTAGAAGCTGCTAAATCTTGTGTTATCCTCATTGTGTTTCCACAGTACTTGAATTGTTTCTTTCTGGCTGCTTGCAGTATTTTCTCCTTGACCTGGGAATTCTGGAATTTGGCTACAATATTCCTAGGAGTTTTCCTTTGGGGATCTCTTTCAGGAGGTGATCAGTGGATTCTTTCAATTTCTATTTTGCCCTCTGGTTCTAAAATATCAGGGCAGTTTTCCTTGATAATTTCTTGAAAGATGATATCTAGGCTCTTTTTTTGATCATGGCTTTCAGATAGTCCAATGATTTTTGAGTTCTCTCTCCTGGATCTATTTTCCAGGTCAGTTGTTTTTCCAATGAGATATTTCACATTGTCTTCTATTTTTTCATTCTTTTGGATTAGTGTTACAGTGCCTTTATTTCTCAAATTGTCACTAGCTTCCAATTTCTCCATTCTAATTTTTAAGGAAGTATTTTCTTCAGTAAGCTTTTGGACTTCCTTTTCCATTTGGCCAATTTTGCTTTTTAGGGCATTCTTCTCATTGGCTTTTTGGATCTCTTTTGCCATTTGGGTTAGGCTATTTTTTAAGGTGTTATTTTCTTCAGTATTTTTTTGAGTTTCCTTTAGCATCACTCTCAGTTTTTCCTCTACTTCTCTTATTTGGTTCTCAAAATCCTTTTTGAGCTCTTCCATGGTCTGGGACCAATTTATATTTTTCTTGGAGGCTTTGGATGTAGAAGGTTTGGCTTTGTTGTCTTCTTCTGGTTGTATGTTTTCATCTTCTTTGTCACCAAATTAAGATAACATAGGCTGACTCTTTTTGCCTTGCTTGCTCATGATCCTGGCCAATTGCTTGAGTTATAAACTGTTTGTTAAGGTAGGAGTCTGTTTCCAGTGTGGAGAATGTACTGTCCCAAGCTTCAGGGTGTTTTGTGCAGCTGTTTTCAGAGATACTTCTAAAGGACCTGTAAATTTTCAGTTCTTCCAAGGTGCCATGATCAAGGGCGAAGTGTTTACTCCTCTCCTGGCCTGTGCTCTGGTCTATGAGTGGCCACAAGCAGTCTTTTCTGTCCTGGAACTGTGAGGGTTTTCTCTCCACAGCCACTAGAAGCTCCACCATGCCAGTACCCCTTGCCCCAGGACCGCTACCCAGAACTGCGACCCAGATCCAAGCACAGGCAAAGAGAATACTGCACCAGCAGAGAGATCCCTGCAATCACCCTCTGATCATCCACTCGATTCCTCCTCAGTCTGTGGGGGGGAAGCTCAAGAAGTAGCCGCTGCCCCAAGGGGAATGGTACTGAGCCCTAGCTCCTGTCTCATGGTAGAAACAGACTTTTCCCACTGACCTTCTAAGTTGTCTTTGGCGTTCGTGGGTTGAGAAGTCTGGAAACCACCACAGCTGCCCACGATTCAGTCCTTTGAGGTCTGCTCCAGGTTCACTGTGGCCTGCATGCCAAACTAGCCCAGCATGATAGACCTTTCTGATCAACCATCCAGGCTGTCTTGGGCTGGAAATTTGTTTCACCCTGTTTTTTTGTGGGTTCTGCTGCTTTAGAATTTGTTTAGAGCCATTTTTATAGGTATTTGGAGGGGTTTGGGGGAGAGCTCAAGAAAGTCACTGCTTTCACTTTGCCATCTTGGCTCTACCCCCTCAATGAAGTCTTTAAGCAAATGCTGGATGACTGTTTGTCAAATAAAGTTTATTGTTGTTGTCGTTGTTGTTGAATTGTGTCTAACTCCTTGTGACCCCATTTAGGGTTTTCTTGGCCAAGATACTAGAGTGGTTTGCCATTTCCTTCTCTAGCTCATTTGACAGGTGAGAAAACTGATGCAAACAGGGTTAAGGGACTTGCCCCAAGATCACACAGTTAGGAAGTGCCTGATTTTTATTCAGGAAGATGAATCTTCCTGACTCTAGGTCCAGCTGTCGATCCACTGCACCAACTTGCTGAAAGGACTTAATATTGGACTTAAAGGCCACTGTCGCTCCTTATAATTCTGAAATTGTTATTCTGTCACTTAGTAGAACTGAGTGTGAATCTTGGTTCTGACAATGGCTAGTTATGTGACTATAGGAAAGTTACTTAATCCCTCTGACTTTGACTTTCCTCTTCTGTAAATGTGGATAATAATACATATGCAGAATTCACATGGAAAAGACATCCCCTACAAATGGGAAGTCTTCCAGATGCCCCGGTTTGTGGCTGACATTGTGTTTATTACATTAAGCCTTGGCCCATTTCAGAACCTCTTGGATGACATCTTAGATGACTATTCAAAAGAATTTGATTGCACCATCCACATATGAAAAACCAAGTGGATGAAGAATGCCTTTTGTCTAGACTACAATCCTATTGCTTTCAGGCTGAATCTAGCCCTATTTTATTTAAAGATATAAAAAACATTCTTAGCTCTTGATCAGTGCAAAAACAGGCTGCAATGCATAGTTTGCTGATCCTTGGGTGCGGCCTTTTGACTGAGTCCAAGTTTTACAGAACAAATCTTTTCATCAAGTGCATTTGTTTTGTGAAGTTTGGATTCAGTCAAAGGACCTCACTTGAGGACCTAGAGGGCCACATGTGGCCTTGAGGCTGCAGGTTCCCCAACCTGGTCTAGACAATGATATAAGGGAAGAGAATAAACATTTACTAAGCCCCCACTATGTGCCAGGCACTGAGCCAAGTGTTTTACAAATATTACCTTATTTGATTATTTGTTATGCTATTTATTCAGTCATTTTTCAGTCTTGTCTGACTCTTTGTGACCCCATTTGGGTTCTCGGTGAAGATACTGGAGTGGTTTGCCACTTCCTTCTCCAGCTCATTTTACAGATGAAGAATCTGAGGCAAACAGAGTTAAGTAACTTGTCCAGGGTCACACACATGGCAAGTCTCCGAGGCCAGATTTGAATTCAGATCTTCCTGACTCCAGGCCTGGCTCTTTATCCATCTAGTTGCCCCATTATGCTATTAATAGTTCATATAATTATTTAATCAAAACATGTCTGATACAAACACTGTAAGTTGATAAGAACTAGTCTCGGAATTGAATAGGAGGAAAAGAACTTAATGGACTGCCTTAGGAAAATTGTGCCATGCTTTAAATCAGTATTGTCAAACTCAAGTAGAAACAGGGGACCGCTAATTCTTTCATAAGGAACGCTACAGGCTGCCTATTGACTTAGTGTTAAAATGTAATGTTTATCTTTGTTTTATTGTATTTTTATTTATTGTTAAATATTTCCCAATTACATCTAATCTGATTTGGGCATACTCATATCCAGTGCTTAATACTTATGCTTTAAGTGACCCAAACATCTCCTTGAAACAAAGACCTCTATTTTTAATGCCAATTTTCTTCCAGCTATTCTATATAGCCAGGAACACAAGAATACTGCAGTCTCCCAAGAATTAAAGCTGTGAGTCATGAAAAGGGTGATGCAGAGATGCACAGCGGGATGCAGAGTAAGTCTAAATAGGCTCTAGCATATTATCAGTGAAAAATTGATTACCCTGGAACTAGTATAAGTGAGGAAATGTGGGACTGGTGAAGGAGGTGAATTGGTCATCTGGAGAGAGTGCACTGGAACCACTAACCAGCCTGTGGGCTCCATTCCTAGCTATACAATGTCAGGAGACCTAGGAGAAGGCTTTCTTGTGATTGAATGGATCTGCTGTGGAGGATTTACAGGAGGGCATGCGCCTGTATCCCACAGGAGGAGAAGTGAGGATGGATCCCAGAATTAGAGGTTTAGCATTGGGACTTTAGAGATCCTTGGATGCATCTCCTTTATTTTACCGATGAGGGAACTGAAGCCCGTGAAGTTTAAGTGACTCACCCAGAGTCATGCAGCTTGGAAGGCTCCAAGCCTGGGTGTTTTTTGCAGCGAGGTCTTTCTGACTCGGAACACAGTGCTCCAACCATTTATACCACACCGTCCTCATTTACTTGAGTTACTGCATCGACGAGACCCCATGTCCACGGAAGTATTGAGATACTCGAAGTTGTTATGAGGGAAGTGCTTGGTAAACCTTAAAACATGCGGTGAATGTAAGAGATTTGGGGGGCAGCTAGGTATGCGACAGCACACACCCTGGAGTCAGGAGGACCTGAATTCAAACTTGGCTTCAGACTGTGTGACCCTGGACAAGTCATCTAACCCCAATTACTTCCAAAAGAAATGCTTTTTTTTCAGACTAGATGCAAAATTTAGAATCTCCAAAGATCTCTGCCTGAAAAATTCATTTATAGTATCAACTCATATTTCACCAGAACTTTGTGGCTTAGAAAGTGCTTTCCTTACAACATTCCCGTGAGGTATAGAACAGGTATATTTGTTCCAGTTTTATAGTTGCGAAACCTGAGGCTCAGAGAGTGAAGGGATTTTCCTATGTAATAGTCTGTCTGCCCCATCTGCCAAGGTTTCCATACGTTGGGATGTCTCTTTTCACGTTCCCCCGCTGACATCATGTAAGCCAATGACATCCTCCTGCCCAGCAATCCAACCTGGGACCCCATGCTTTCCATGCCCTCCTCCATATGGCCGCAGTATGCAGATTGTATTCAGTGCCTGATTGGTTTATGTTAGAGACATTTACATGCATAAGAACAACAATGACTAAATGGCCCTAGGGCTCAGAAGCAAGTCTGATCAAGCCAGATACTCTTTTTGGCCATAGTACATAGAGTGGCAGGCCTGGAGTCAGGAAGACCTGAGTTCAAATCCAGCCTCAGACATATAACACTTACTAGCTATGTGACCCTGGGCCAATCACTTAACCCCATTGCCTAGCCCAATAAATAAATAAATAAATAAAAGAAAATCCCAAATGGGGTCACGAAATTGGACGTGACTGAAACAGCTCAACAATAACAATATTCTTTCTCTCACTGAACCCAAGCACGTATTTACAAAATTCACGGTTGTTCGGCGCAGCTAGGTGTCATAGTAGATAGATCTCTGGCCTTGAAGTCAGGAGGACCTGAGTTCAAATTTGGCCTCAGGCACTTGACACTTACTAGCTGTGTGACCCTGGGCAAGTCATTTAACCCTGATTGCCTCACCAAAAAAAAAAAAAAAGGAAAAAATGCATGGTTGTTATGTCTAGTATACATTAAAATATCCAAGTATTCCTTTATATACAGAGCAGTGCAAAGAATACTGAACTGGGCTTCATAAAGCCTGGGTTCTAGTCCAGGATGGCCATTTATTAGCACTGCGACCTTGGCCAATCACTTAATATTCTAAGCCTCAATTTTCTCATCCATAAAATGGGAACTAATACTACCTGCCCTATCTTCCTCACAGACATATTGTGAGGATCAAATGAGATAATATATGAAAGCACTGTAAGTTGAAAATTGTAGAGAACATCTTACACCATATTCTACAATAAATTCAAAATAGCTATGTGATCTAAATATTAAGGATCACACCACAGAAAGGTTAGAAGAGAAACAGATTGTATACCTTTTACAGCTATATGTGGGGGATGAATTTTTTTACCAAACAAGAGATAGAGGCAATTAAAATATAAAATAGATAATTTTGATTACGTGAAATCGGAACGTTTTCATATAAACAAAATAGACACGTCTAGGATAAGAAGGGAAATGGTCAATTGAGGGAAAAAATCTTCATATTATATATCTCTAATAAGAGTTTGAGATCCAAGACATATAGGCAACTATACACACATGCATGTAGATATACAAACATATATGTATAAATGCATACATTTATACAAATAGGTTTGTGTATGCATAAATGCATTTGCACTAACATATGCATGCATACATATACGTATACTAACAAATACATGTAGATACATGCATACATGTGTAAAAACCAAACATCATACCTCAATAGAGAAGTAGTCAAACGATATGAATAAACAGTTCTCAAAAGAAGAATTGAAAACTAATAATAACCATGTGGAAAAATACAAATCACAAAATATAAGAAAAATGCAATTCTAAAATTTCACCTCATACTCAGCAAATTGACAAAGACTGACAAAAGTTGGGAATCATCAATGTTGCAAGTGTTGTGGGAAGACAGGCCCACTAATTATTGTGGGTAGAGCTGTGAATTAGTACGATTATTACAGAAAGAAAATTAGCATTATGCAAATAGAATGGCTAGATTTTCTACAACCTCTGACTCAGCATTTACACTGCTAGTCGTGTATACCAAGGTGGCCATTGGCAAAATGAAAAGCTCCATATTCACCAAAATATTTATAACAGCACTTTTCATGGTAGCAAAGAAATGGAAACCCAGTGGATTTTCTTTTACTGGGGAATGACTAAGCGAATTGTGGTTCATGAATGTTATAGAATATTAATGTGCTGTAAGAAACAAGCGTAATGAATTACTAAAAGCATGGGAAGACTTAGATGAACTGATAAAAAATGAATTAAACTGATCCAAGAAAACAATATGTACAACTGCAACAATGTAACCAGAAAGAACCATGATCACAAAGCAATATAAACTGAATATTGCAAAATGGAATGGCTGAACAAGTTGTGGTATATGAATGTAATGGACTACTATTGTACTATAAGAAATGATGAACAGGCTGACTTCAGAAAAACCTGGACAAACTTGTATGGTCTGATGCTAAGTGAAATGAGCAGAAACAGGAGAACGTTGTACACAGTAACAACCACGTTGTGCGATGACTAATATTGATAGACTTAATTAGCCCTTCTTAGCAATACAAGGATCTAAGACATCTCCAAAGGCCTCATCATGGAAAATGCTATCAATATCCAAAGAAAGAACTATGGACTTTGAACGCAGATTGAATCATACTACTTGCAATTTTTTTTCCTTCTGTTGTGTTTTGTTTCCTCTTTCTGGTGGTTCCTCCTGTTGGTTCTAATTCTTACCTACAACATCACTAATGTGAAAATATGTTTAATAGGAATATATATGTATAGCTTATATCAGATTGTAAGCTGTCTTGGGGAGGGAGGTAGGGACAGAGGGGGAGAAAAATTAAAAACTCAAAAGCTTATGGAAGTGATTGTTGATAATTCAAAATAAACTAATTAAAAATTTTTAAAAAGTATAAAAAATAAGCTTAGTCCTAGAGAAGAGATGTGAGAAAATACCTTCCTTCAGTGCTACTGCTTTGCAGAGATGACTCTTTCGGTGTGAACATAATGTTGGAGTTTTTCCAATGTGTTGATGGGTTTTGATGAATTTTTGTTTTTCTTCTTCCTCTTTAAAAAGTTGTTTGTTATTAGGCAGGAGTTAGTATGGCTCCTGAACTAAGAATGACTATTATATTTTTAAATAAAGTTTTATTTTATTTTACAATATATTTAAAATGTCTACCACTTATGATAAGGGATGGCTCCGGGGGATGAGGGGTGGAGGAAGAAGGTGATATACAGGGTGAGATTGGAGCTATTTAAAAACAAAGCATATTAATTCAAAATCTGTAATTCAAAGAAGAAATTGTAAAGTACTGTATGCAGGTTAGCTCATTTTATACCATCCAAACATCTTTCTTCCATTCATTTATCTAAATGCTGCTTGAGATCTTTGTTACTTTCACTCTGTATTGTGTTTCTGAGCTCTAGCTGAGAAGCTTCCTTAAATAAGAATGGCCTTCTAAGTGAGTGGAGTGAGTGGTAGTCTAACTGGTATCATTTAAAGGAGTGCTAGAAAAGTCCTCATCCAAAAGTACTTCCCCCATCAACCATTCAACAACAACAAGTAGAAATTTTACCATTATAGATTCATTCCTTTTAATGAATGCATTATCCCTTTTTACAATGCAAATATTTCTGTAGGCCATCATTAGCTATTAAGATTTAAATAGTTAAGTTATGAGATCTTGTAGAATAAAATATGAGAAAATTTCACATGATATTCATGTGGATAAGAAAGAGAGATGTAGCCTAGATAATAGCACATTAAGGCAGATTAAGAACTGGTTGAAAGACTTGATCCTAAGAGTAGTCATTAATGCATCGATATCAACTTGGAAGGAGGTCTCTAATAAGGTTTCCCAGAGATATCTCCTTGATTCTGTTCTATTCAGCATTTTTATCAATAACTTGGATGAAGGCAAAGATGGACTGTTTGTTAAAACTGCAAATTTCAATAAAGTGAGAGGAAAGGGGAGAAGGGAAGAAGCTTTTTATCATGTACCTTCTATGTGCCTGGCAATGTGCTAAATGATTTACAAATATTATCTCATTTGATTCCTACAAAAACCTGGGAGGTAAATGCTATCGTTATCCCATTTAACAAATGAGGAAATGGAGACAGACAGTGGTTAAGTGATTTGCCCAAGGTCATACAGCTAAGTAAGTGTCTGAGGACACATTTGACTCAGGTCTGTCCTTAATTCAGGCCCAGCACTCTATACACTAAGCCATCTAGCTACCTCACTAGAATTATAGATCCTGCCAAATGAGATGAAATTTAATAAAATCCAAAACTTGGATTGAAAAAAAAACAAAGCCTAACAATCATTCAAGTAAAAGGTAGAGGAGTCATGTCAAGACAATAATTTATATGAAAATTATCTAGCAGATTTAGAGGGCTGCAAGTCCATTATTGGCCAATAATGTGATATGGCAGGAAACAACCTAAGGTGATTTTAGGCTGCAGGTGTAATTGAGAGGCAGCGTGGCCCAGTGGTTAGAGAGCTGGCTTCAGTTTGAGACAACTTGGGTTTAAGACCTGCCTCTCACACATTCTGATTGTGTGATTCTGCCCAAGTCACTTAATTTCTCAGTGCTTTTGGCCTGTGTATAAAAGCCAGAACAGGGTTCATAGACAGGTTGGGGCCAGGGATGGAGAAGAGAGCAGGAGGTAGAACATGCAGGGCTGGGGCCAGGCACTCGGGGGCCTGGCCAGAACTGAAAGGAAGAACGAGGATGGGAGATGTTGGGGAGAGAAAGACACATGAGAACCAGACACGGATACAGATAGGAGAGTACCAGTGACACTGGGTGGGGATGGGGCTGTGACAGCTGGAAGGCAGACAAGGTGGGTGGGCGGAGCAGGCTCTTTTGGTATGGATCTCAAGCCTAGCCTCCAATCCAGCAGTGCTGTCCTTTGTCTTTCACTTGGAGGGTTTTTATTAAGGTTTTTGGAGGTGGGATTGGGGAGTGGAGGTGGGTGGGCCAAGGGTCAGGAGCTGAGAAAGAGCACAGTACTATGTAATAAAATTAACATAGATAATTTTTTGGAATGTGGATTTCTTTAAAAATTCTTTAAGTTGAATTTACATAAAGCAAGAACTATCTATAATAGGAAATCAATATGGAAAGATGGGTTGAAGCCGCATTATAAATGATTTTTAATTCCAGAACAGAATAATTTGCATTTTGTCCTCAAGGGAGTATAGAGTCACTGAAGCTTTTTGAGTATTGGAAATGACTGATTATATTTGTGTTTTAGGAATATCAGTTTGGCAGCCAAGTGGAAAATAGATGGGAGAGTGAATAGACTGAATGTAAGGAGACTAATCAGGAGGTTTTTGCAATGTCTAGGTAAGAAGTGATGAGTCCCTGAACTAGGCTGGGGCCCTAAGAGTAGAGAGCAAGGCGGTGAATGTAAGATGTATTGTGGAGGCAAACTTGATAAGACTTGGCAAATGATTGAATATGTTGGGTGTAGGGAAAGAGGAAAATCAAGGATTAACTACAGACTGCAAACCTGAGTGAGTGGAAGGATGATCGAACCCTCAACAGAAATATGGAAGTTAGTAAAAGGAGTTGAGCTTTGGGGAAAAGCAATTGATCAATCTATCTACGAGCATTTATAAGTCATCTACTCTGAATCAAAGTCCTTCATAACCTATTCCCCTCCTACCTTTTCCAGTCTTCTTACACCTT
Organism: Phascolarctos cinereus; assembly: GCF_003287225.1. Classification (NCBI taxonomy): domain Eukaryota; kingdom Metazoa; phylum Chordata; class Mammalia; order Diprotodontia; family Phascolarctidae; genus Phascolarctos; species Phascolarctos cinereus. The sequence continues at coordinate 358,147,827 of NW_027555847.1, forward strand.
GCTCCTCAATGTCTATTCTTTGATCCAGTGACACTGGCCTCCTGGCTATTCCACAAACAAGACACTCCATCTCTGAGCTCTGAGCATTCACTCTAGCTTATTCCCCATGCCTGGAATGCTCTCCCTTCATCATTCAGACTATGGACCTCCCTGGCTTCCTTTAAATCCCAACTGAAAACCTGCTTTCTACTGGGAGACTTCCCTAATCCTTCTTAACTCCAATGCCTTCCCTCCATTAATTATCTCCTATTTACTCTGCATATAGCTTGCTTCGAATATATTTGTTTGCATGATGTGTCCCCCATTAGACTGTAACTCCTTGAGAGCAGGGACTGTCTTTTGCCTCTTTTTGTACGTCTGGCAATAGGAGGCATTCAATAAACATTAGCTGAATGAATGAATGTGTTAGGCACAGTGCTAGGTGCCAGGGTTATAAAGTCAAAATGAAACCACTTTTGCTTTCAAGGGGATTACATTCAATCAGAAGGAACAACACATACATTCATAAGTATACACAAAGTAAACACAAGATAAATTTTGGAGAGGAAGCAGCTGAGAGATCAGAAAAAGTAATGAGCTCCATTTGGGCCATACTGAATGAGATGCCTTAAGAGCTACTCAGATGGAGAAATAGGGCCATAGATGATGAAGATCTAGAGATAAATTATGGCTGAATGTACAGATTTGGGAGTCATCTGCCTAGAGATTATAATGACATCATTAAAGAAGGTACATAGAAAAGCAGAGTGTTCAGGACAGAGATCTAGGGGCAGAACATAGATAATGATTGAGCAGAGACACTGAGAAGGAGTAGTCTGACAGGATGGGAATTAATAGTGAACTGTCATAAAGACCCAGAGAAGAGAAGGTGTTCAGGAGGAAGGGGTTAGTCAACAATGTCAAACAATATAGGAAAATCAAGAAGAGTGAGAAACAAGAAAAAGTCATTTGATTTAGAAATTAAGAGATTGTTGCAAACTTGGGAAAGAATAATTTTGGTTGGGTAGCGGGATTTCGAAGCCAGATTGCAAGGGGTTGAAAAGTGAGTGGGAGGTGAGGAAGTGGAGGCAATGGGTATAGATGGCTTTTTCTAGGAGCTTGGCTGTGAAGGGGAGGAGAGATACAAAATGACATTTTCACAGGATGTTGGCAAGATTAAATGAAAGGTTTTTTTTTTTTTTTAGGATTGGGGAGATCTGGGTATGTTTACAGGCATCAGGGTTAGAGTTATAGAGACTGGAGATGAGAGAGGAATGATTGATATGGGATCGGATGGTATTAAGGGCAAAAGGAGAGGGTTTGTCTATGATGAGGAGAAAGGCCACCTTCTCAGGGATTATTGGAAAGGAGAAGAGAATGGGGAGTTTTGTTGAGGTGTAGAATTGGATCCAAAAAGGAGTTTGTGATGGATGGCCTCAATTTTCTTAGTAATGTGTGATGTGATGTCCTTTGCTTGGATAGGGGTGATGATATTAGTGTCTGGGGGAGAAAAGAGAAGGTTTGGAACAAATGCTATGGAGAGTTAATAGAGTCTATCAGGGAAGAGTGAAAGAATCACAATACAGCTGTGAGAGTCCAACTGAGATTAAATAACATAAATTTGTAGCTGATCCAGTCAGCATGGTTATGTGACTTCCTCCAGCTGTGCGTAGCAGCACAGGAGAGGAGAAGTTGGATGGTGGCAGCAATTGTTGCTTGGGGTTTGAAAAAGGATGAGCAGTGACAAAAAGGCAAAGGAATTCTGGACCACAGGACAGTGTAAGGGTGAACTGACTAACTAAGAATCAACATGGCGAGAAGAGGAAAGTAAGGTCAGAAGAGAGATAATGCACCGGAGAAGAAGCATTGAGAGGAGAGGGGATGAGAGGTTGTGCTGAGGAGGAGGAAGATGAAGTTTTGGAGGCCTGAGACACCAGGAGATGCAGGATGGGAGGTTATGATCAGATAAAGGAATTTTGGAGTTCTGGAGAGGAGAGGTATAACTTTTGGGGATCATGACCAGATCAAAGATATGACTGCATTTGAATGTGGCTGAGGAATGAAGGTAAAGGTCAGGTTGGTTGAGGAGGCTGATGAACTGGGAAGTCAGAGGACTTTTTTGCTGGCTTCCTTGGTAATGGCGGCTCCACCAGGCTTTCAGGATGCTTGTTCAATCCTTTCCAGTGACTTGCCCATAAGGCACTTTGGGGTGGTTTGCCTCAGGCTGGGAGGGGAAATTGGGTTGGGGGAATGAAGAGCTCAGCAATCTGCTCAAAAGTATTTATATTTTAGCAGGATGCACATTAACCCAAATGAAATGTTAAGTGGTGGCATTTCGGGAAGAAAGTGAGTTATTTGGAGGCCTAGGGTACTACCACTTTGGTAGTGCAAGCCCACCCCCAGCCATTCTTGTATCTAAACTATTCCTGCATTTTACATCTTCTTTCCTCACTTCTTCTCCATTTCTGAACCTGGAGAGTCTCTAAGAGCTCTGAGTATTTTTTTTTTATAACCATGACCATGGCAGTGGTAACAATAACAATAATAGATGTTTACAAAGTACCTCAAGGTATCCTGAGTGTCTTACTTACACTCTTTGGGGAGCATCAAAAGACTCCTGGATGGTAGGTGTAGCAATCGATTTGTTCTGATTCAATAGACATTTATTAGGATATGCAGGTGCTGTGCTAAGAAGCTGGGGTTGGAGGGCTGGGAGGAGCATGGACTGATACAATAAGGTTGAACCCAGATACGTAATTGTAAGCAAATTTGAAGAGGAAGAGAGTACCAGCAATTAAGCAGGGTCAGAAAAGACTTCCGTTAGGGGGAGAACAGAATTGTGCCTTAAAGATATGTAGTCCAGGTTGAGGTGAGTGGGGGAATACATTATTCAGTCATTCAGCAGCTAGGTAGCTCACCAAATAGAGGTCTTGGTCTGGAGTCAGCAAGAACTGAGTTCAAATGTAGCCTCAGACACTTACTAGCTATGTGATCTTGGGAGTCATTTAATCTTTTTTTGCCTTAACCCACTGGAGAAGGAAATGGCAAACCACTCCAGTATCTTTGCCAAGGAAAACCTCATGGACAGTATGATCCATGGGGTCACAAAGACATGACTGAACAACAATAACAAATGTTCCAGGACTTCTCATAGGTACTGAGGATACAAATACAAAAATAAAATAGTCCCTGCCCTCAAGGTACTTACATTCTAATGTAGGCTGACAACTCTTATGGGGAGTGGTAGCCAGAAAAGGGAATTTCGTTTAAGTTGTCACAATGAGTGAACAGATCCGTTGGACATAGGGTTCTCAGAACAAGAGATGGAAGACAGGAGGGATGGAATGAATGTGATGACAAGGTAGACGGCAAGATGCCCAGGGTAGTGAGTGGATGGTATATGATGCATGGTCTGGTCTTGGTAGAGATGAGGGGGAATTAGTGTTGGGAGTAGATATAATGGAGCGGGTACCTACTCACTCACCAATCAGAGCAGGTGAAACTCAGGATGTCAGTTCAAAAGTTGAGGGGTAGAACTCCCTCAGGGACTTCAGGCATAGCTTCCAGGAGGTCTTGTCTAGAGTTGTTCAAGGTGAGGAGAGACGTGGCACATGAGGCAGAAAAGGACAAATGGCAAGAGACCTAGGGTGGAGAGTTGAACAGGACGTGAAGCATGGCGTGTTGGACACCACCCTGAATATCTCACTGCTTTGCTATCCAAGGGATAAAATACATAGGAACCATATGGCCTGTCCCCTTTTTTTCTTCAACAAACATGCTGCATCTGGAAATCTTTCTAGGGAAGACCTGGTGCCTAAAGCTCAGGAACTCTTGAAATTGTGGTTGCCCATGAGGCAGCTCTCAAAGGTGGTGTTGCCCAGTCCATCTCCCTTTGCTCCCAGAAGGCTAGATTCTAGAATCATGCTCCCTGAGGAATCCACAATCTCTGCTCCTCTGCGTTGGTGGTTGGGATTCAGAACCAGTGTCCTTGAACTCCCCTCTCAGACTGTGAATAATTACATGTCTCCAAGAGCTGTGTGGAGAGCCATTTTATAGGTGAAGAGACTGAGGCCTGGAGAGGGTAAATGATTTTCATATATTTCTGTAGCTGGGAAGTGTTAGAGGTAGGATTCCAACCCACACCAATTCTCCACACTGCCTCTCCCCTGCGTATTGCCCGCTTTCTCATGGGAGCATCTTTGAACTTGGCTAGTCTGGCCTTCCAACTGCACAGCTCATTGTGAAGCTTTACACCTTGAGAGAACTTGCCAGAAGGAAACTGTCCTGGAATATCCTTTGCAGGCCCAGGGTCACCTCCACAATATCATGAGTCTCACTCTGAAAAACAAATTAAAAAATTAGTATTTACTTAGTAATTATAATTGCCCACCTTTAAAGTCATACATTTTGGAGTGTGGGAGTGGCTCTACCAAACTAGAAAGATTTTGAGTATGTTTGGTCGTGGCACCGTATTATCTTCTTGGAAGTCCAGGCAGGCCACAGGGTGATTTATTTTTTGGCCATAGCATTTTAGGAAGATATTGAACTAAGAAATAGAGGGGTTGCGATCTACAGGATGGAGAGGTAAGCCACATGGAGGAAATCCTAGGATCATAAGGTATGGAGTTGGAAGGGATCTCAGAGGCCAGCTAGGCTGATCCTTTATTTTACAGATGGGGAATCAAGGGAATTAAAGTGACTTGCTCAAGGTCACACAGCTGGGAGATGTCAGAGGTGGGATTTGGACCAAGGAGTTCTGATTCTAAAGCCAGTATTCTTTCTACTGCTTATTGTACTACTTCGCTCTCCAATCTTTGAAGGACTGAAGAATTTGTAGTTATGAATGGTTTAGATAAATTGCTTTTTTTTTAATGTCCCTGATTTTCCAAGTCTGAATTCCATAGTTGGAAAAAAGTAGGAGTCAGGAATAAATGATATCATATACTGGAATCGCTAAAGAGAAAAGGTAAAGTATTTGATCCCTTTCATTCCCCTCTTTGGCTGAGTGTTGAAATGTAATTGCAGAGATGGATGCCTTGGGATATTTTCTGGCAAGGCACCTATAATTTAGGTTCTGTTTTGCAGAGCCCCAGAGACTACTCCTTCCCAGCACACTGATGTTTCTGTCCTATCAGTTTTCCCCAAATAGAGCCCTGCTTGCGAGATCTAGGCATCTGACACACATCCCAGTTCATTCACACTTTGGGGATGCCATATGTTAACTCACAGCCATGCTGTAGCATGGGGTTAAAAAAAAAAAAAAGCTTGCTTTGCCTCCACTGTTACACCCACGACGTCTCTTCCAGCGGAACTGTTTAGGATTGAGAACAGCTTGCTTAATACAAATGTGTCTCCAATCTTTTACGGAGTTGACATTTTCTCATGTGGTGTACTCTCTGCCGACATTGCAGATAAATTGGTTCCTATTTAGAATTGGCTGCTGTGATGGTAACTGAGCCAATCTCTTTTGAGAGCATGGCATACATCATCTTCTCAGCTAATTTTTAGCTGGTTGTTTTGCAGGTTCTTACATGTCACCTACAGGATTATGGGCCATGTCCCTCTGGGCCTCTGAAGGCCAAAAGGGAACAGTAGTTGAGAACAAATCCAGCTTGAAGAATTAATTTCTAGAGGTTGGAGGTCTCTCTCATTCCTATGTATTTAAATGGTCATCAGACTTATTTCTAGCCTTCAACTATAGTTTGGAATACAACTCACATAAACAGGTGTAGCAATTGATTGTGGCCTCACTGTCCCAGAGTGTAGGTTGGCTATATCTCTCCCTCAGGGCTCTAGGGGAATCTCTGAAGGGTTAGGATTCTCTAGTGTTGTAAGTTTGTAATTTTCAGTCCCCACTCCAATGTGGTCCTCTTACCGTAAGTCATCTGTGACTAGTGTCTCAAGTTGCATTTAACTAATTAAAATTGATTTTACCTCAAAAATATAGTAAGAATAGAAGTATAAAGATTTATCTCTAACACCTGGGAGGCACAATCCCTCCCATGTCACCTCAGTTCCTGGGGAGACCTCAAACTTAAGGCAGTTTCTAGATAGCATTGGTCCCACTAAGTTCACACCCAAATGGAGCATAATATTAGCTAGATGAGTCCCTGTGTTAGCTACTCTAGGCCGGACTCTGAAAGACATTGGCCTGGATTCTGGACTGGCTGACTACCAAACTTAGCACAGATTTTTCTCCCAGACCTCCTGGTGGCCTGCTCACCTAATGTTCTGAAGGTTATAGCCAGCTCCAATCTCCTTCACCTAAAAGTAGAAAAGACAAATTTGTAATGATGCAACAGACAGAGGCCCATATTCCTGGGACATATATTAGCCTTGAATGGAGAGGACTCAAGTCCTCTCCTTTTATAGCATTGTCTCTCTCCTTTTTACTAGAATGCAGCCAGGCAAAGAGTCAGACCAAAAAAAGTATGGGCCTGGTTTGACTAGTGCTTTTGGAATGTATCCCAGTTCCAGCTTCATAGCTAATCAAAGAGGCTCCTCTTCATTATGTGTTAAGTAGACCAAAACCCCTTATAGACTATCTGTCTTCCAGGTGGGATTTGCATTCACTGGGCACTCTGCACATGCTCATGAGTGCTGGGCTCATTGACCAGTCTCTTGTTAAACAAGAACCCACTCTCCAGGAAAACACAGCCAAGAAAGTAAATTAAATATTTCTATTTGGAGTCCTATGTAAAAAAAAAAAATTCTTATGGAGGAAGATCTTGCAAGAACACCTCATAAAGAGGTAAAGCATTAGAGAGAAGAAAACACATTTATAGATAACTTAGCAAGAAAACCAGTTAAGCCAAATTATCCCAGTGCATTTAAGAATAAAACTAGGAAGAAAAGTGACAAACAACAAAATGGAAAATATCTGTAAAGATTTCTATAATAGACTCTTTTCTCCATCAATGATACTGAAACCAGTCAGGCTATGAGAAATCAAATGACTTGTCCAAGATCACATATCTAGTAGTTATTAAAAACAAGACTCAGAAAGACCTGGATCTTTCTGCCCAATTCTCTATCCACCATTCCATACTTCTTCAACCCTTATCCTTCTTTCAAGTACTTTGGCCCCCAGTTATTCAACCACCTTCTATGCTCATGACATTTGTCTTTAATCTACCTCAACCTTTCTTTTGCAAGTCATGAATCTGAAGTAGAGTACCCCATCAGTAGGTTATAATGGGAAGGAGGGTGATGTTGGACTCTTTGTTTGACTAGAGTTTTTAGGTGTACCCCTCTACATCCTTTCCTTCTCTCCATATCAGTTTCTCCCAGGTGTTGGGATTCCTACTTATAGCTCTGTAACCACGTCTCTACACCTAAGTACAATTCCCCCTGCCCCCAGCCCCACATGCAGTACACTGTAATCCCTATTAGGGCAGGCTGTGTAACTTAACCTAAAATTTATCTCCTTTAATGGCTAACTGTAGACACTTTTGAATTTTTGAATAGAAAAGGCAAAGGTAAACCAACTGAGATCCAAATAATTGTAGATTGTGTTATAGCGAAGCTCAAATTAATGAGGTTATATTATGGGGGGCAGCTAGGTGGTACAGTGGATAGAGTGCTGGGTCTCTTTGGAAAAGACCCTGATGTTGTGAAAGATTGAAGGCAAAAGGAAAGGGGGATGGCACAGGATGAGATAGATAAATGATTTTGAACATAAACTTGGTTTAGAGAAATGGTGGAGAATAGTAGGGCTTGGTGGGCTCAGGTCCATAGGGTCATGAAGAATCAGACACCACAGAATGACTGAACAAAAATCATACTATTTTATTTAATCAGTATTTCTTGATAACAGGAATGTTATCCTGTTGGGATGGGGATGGGACCTGAGTCAACGTAATAAAGTAGAAAAAAACTAGATGGGGTTGAAAGATCTAGGTTGTGGTCCTACTTCCGTGGCTAACTACATATGTGACCTTCCATAAGTCACTACTTTGGGCTTCAGTTTCCTTATCTGCAAAATTAAGAGGGCTATACTAGCTTATCTATAAAGTACCTTGCAGCTCAAAAGACTATGATTCTTTTTGCTATCTCTTTCACAATATTTAATGCAGGGCTTCTTAACCTCTCCCATTGTGCCTAATGCAAGAATCCATCAACTTGTTTTTTAAAAAAAATCTTGAGAACTGCATTTCGATAGAATTGGTTTCCTTTGCATTCCTATGTATTTTATTTTATTTTATTCATTTAAGACACTCTTCTGAGAAGGAATCCCTCCCTGTCACCAGATTGCCGAACAGGTCTATGACATCAAAAAGTTTAATAGCCTCTGGTCTAGTGGCATGCCCATGCCCACAGGGAACGTTCTGCAAATGCTGTTGACTTACTGTTTGATAGATATGTGAATGAATGCTCTATTTGGAGACAGAGGGCCCGAGTTTGAATTCTATCTCTTTTAAGTACTTGACAAATGTAATCTTAGGAAAGTCACTTAATTTCTCTGGGCTTTAGATTCCCCATTGTCAAAGCACAAATGCCTGATGGTCACAAAGGCCCCTTCCACCTCTAAAATCTGTGGTCCTAGAGTCCTATAAACTGAATTTAAAATATTTTTAAAGTAAAGAATACAACCTCAGGACTCTACAGTATTCCTTAAATTTATTAAGCCTTAAACACATTAAGCAGATACCTAATAAATTCTTAACCAATTGAATTGAATTGAACTTTTTCAGTGGGACAATGTAATTCTCCTTACCCATAGCCATTCTCAATTCTAATAAGGAGGGAAGAGTAAACTGTAAGGGCTCGGTAAGAAAAGTCAATGCAAGAGCTCTTAATAGAACAATCTCCAACTGGATCCTGGACTGGGCCACCACAGCCTTTAGTTCTTTCCTTCAACAGCTGACCTTTTTTTTTTTGCAGACTTATAAGAAAGCAACACTCCATTAACCCAAAGTAGTGACTAGAAAGGCAACTTCCTTTCGAGAGATTTCTTTGGCAAATGTCTATTCTGAGCTCCACATATATTGTTGCTAGCACCTGCGATTCTATTTCCCTTCCTCCCACTCACAGATGGCTTTCATGGGTGGTCCAGATGGTAAGAATCAATTTCCCTTACTTTCCTGAGAAAGTAGAAAATATTATTTTAAAACAGATAAATAAACATGATAAATTAGAGAGATAAAGGTGGATGGGTAGATAGGTAGATAAATGGACAGATAATAGGCAAATAGATATGTAGGTAGGTGATAGATGGACATTCAGATAGGTAGATTATGTAGATAGGTAGATAGAGAGGTAGACAGATGGGTGGATAGATAGGTAGATAGGCAGATAAATATATGGGTAGATAGGTAGATGATAGATAATCATATAGGTAGATACAAAGAAAGATAGATGAATAGATAGGCAGATTGATTGATGGATAAGTAGAAGGGCAGATAGATATGTGAGGCAGGGATTGTCTTTGGTATCTGTAGCACTTAGCACAGTACCTGGCAACTAGTAGGTGCTTAATAAAGTTTATTGAATATTGACTGACTGACATGTCTTCCAATTGCCCTTCGGGATAATCATGCTTTTAATACTTCATTTAATATTTCAATACTATATTCCATGATTCGTAGACATAGAACTTCAGTGGGAGAATATTGGTGTTAAAAAAATTAGGCTTCATAAGAAGACTTTTATGAACTGATGAAGAGGAAGTAATCAGAAAAATAATATACACAATGACTACAACAATATAAATGGAAAAAACAAAAAAAAAAGGGTAACTGAATGCTATATAATTATTATAACCAAGGTTGGTCCTGAGAAGAGTTGAGTAAATATACTTCAATCCATTCTTTGCAAAGATGGGGAAGTATAGGTATGAAACACTGCGTAATTGATATATTGGCTCATTTGGTTGAAATTATTTTTTTTCTTTTGCTTTTAATCTTTATTATGTAGGATAAATTTCTAGGGAAGGGAGGGGAGAAAATATACTTAGAAATGAAGTTACTATAAAAACAAAACATATAAATAAAAATAAAATTTATATAGCAGGCCTTAGTAACAGTGGACAACTTAATATCATTGAATGCACAATGTGTTTTCTAAAATTTGAATCAACCTTCTCTCTACTTCCTATTCAATTTTGGGCCCAGCTTATTGTTCATCTGCTGGAATAAGTCACAATTAATTCAACCAGCAATTAAGCACCTACTATTTGCCAGGCATTGTGTGAGGTGCTAGGATTTCAAATACAAAAATCAAACAGTCCCTTCCCTTACATTCTGCTGGGAGAAAACAATAGATACACAGATAAGTCAACACAAAAAATTATGAAGTAAATACAAATTAATTTTGTGGAGGTGGGGAATAGCACTAAAACTGTGTGGATGAGGAAGAAAGGACCTCATGTAAGCAGTAACACTTGAAAAGAACTGGAGATTCTAAGAGGAAGAGGTAAGTAGTGATATTGTTTCATGCATACATTTCAGTGCAAAGTCACAGAGACACAAAGTGGAAGGTCAAGTCTAGGAACTAGCAAGTATATTAGTTCAGCTGAAACATAGACTAGGTGAGAGGGCATAACATGCACTAGACCTGGAAAGAGAGACTTGGGCCAGATTGTGAAGGCCTTTAAATGTCACCCAGAGAAATTAGCATTTAATCACAAAGACAATGGGGAGGTACTAGAGTTTATTGAGGAGGGGACTGATATGGTTAGATTGCCCCATGCTTTAAGAGTATAAATGTGGCAGCTGAGTGATGGATAAATTGGAAAGAAAAGAGACTTGAAGAAGGGAGACCAATTAGAAGGTTATTGCAATAGTCCACGCAAGAGGTGCGGAGGTGCTGAACTGGAATGATAGCTGTATTGGTAGAGATAAAAAGGTGGATGTGACAGATGTTGAGGAGGTAGATTTGACAAGGCCTTGAAACCTAATGAATGGTATAGAGGAGACAAAGGGATGCATTAAGGATGATTCTGAGGTTGTGAACCTTGGTGAATTGAAAGATGGTGATGCTCTTAACAGAAACAGGATAGTTAGGAAGAGTAGTGGCTTTCAGAAGAAAGATGAGTTTTTTCTGGATATATTGAGTATTCAATGCCTTGGGGACATCCAGGTGGAGAGGTCCCTCTGACAGTTAATGATATGAGATTATTGCTTGGGAGAGAGATGACAGTCATCTGCATAGAGCCACATGAGGTAGGCAGCACAGTGGACTGAATGCTGGACCTGGAGTCAGGAAGAACTGCGTTCAAATTCAGCCTCAAATATTTACTATCTGTGTGACCCTGGACATGTCACTTGATCTCTGTCTGCCTTAGTTTCCTCATGTCTAAAATGGGGATAATAATACTCACTTACCTCCCAGGATTGTTGTGAGAATCAAATGAGATAATATTTTTATGGTGCTTTTCAAACCTTAAATCTAGGTGCCATAATAATAATAATAAATAATAACTTTTAGTATTGTTTTGAAGATAAGAATAATAATTATTATCATAAATGATAATTGAACTCAATGAAGTTGATGAGGTCATTAATAGAGAGTGCAGAGACAGAAGAAAGCCCAGGACAGACATATGACTAAATCACTGAACAGGCTGCCCTTTCAGTAACCTGTCACAATCTGGGCAGCAAACATTCTTTGCTGATTTGGTTTTCATATATGGCTTTCTAGACTGATTATGTAAGTCACTGTGTTTTCTTGTTAATTGCAGCATTCTAGGGCTTAATGTAATCAGCACCAAGTTGCCCATAAACAGGAGTATCTGCATAATCTCACCATCTACTGAGGATCTCTCTTTTTCTCTCGTCTCAGCACAGGATATTTTCCAGTGATGGTTAAAACCCTTGACAAGCATGTCTCCCCTGCCTTGAACAAAATTATCTCTATGATTGTATTTATTGTAGACTTTTGTACATATATACCTTTCTGGAAAAGAACCTTTCGGTCTGTATTTTCCTATTCTAAGTCAAACAGGGTGTTTTTTTGTACTAAGCAAAAAATAAACACATTGGGTTCTTATACTGTCTAAACACCTTTGCCAATTGTGTGACTCCAAGCCTCTTTTGAATCATCCACAAGAGAATGCTTGTTCACTTCACATCTGTATCAACAACACCTTCAATGAACCCATTGTCTACAAGGACTTTATAGAACTGAGAGTAAAGGCATATAGATTGGTGGTTGGTCATGTCTTCTTGGTCATCTTTTTTTTTTTTTAAATAATGCTCTCTTTGAACTTTTCCATTCTTTTGGAATCTTAACTTTGGAGATATCTGGAAAATTGATTCCCTGAGTGCCTTTAAAATGTATTGTTCCTCATTTCTAGGAAGGTTGTTGTTCATTCTTCATTTTCAAAGAGGACCAATGATATCATGGGGTGATGTCTTGACTTGTGTGTGAATTGGGTTTAAATGAGGCAGAGTTGCATAAAGTCATCAGCCTCATTCTCTTTTCCAGAGTCATTGAAGTCTAGTGGCAGGACAAAAGTCAAGATGACTGGCGATGGCCCAGGATGTAGTAGATGACTTTGGTGTCTTCAATGTCTGGCCAAGCTCTAAGCACTCCATAGCACCTGCTTCAGCTGCCTTCGTGGCAATTGGAACAACTTGTTCTCAGCCACTCATTCTGGCCAGGGGAAGTCTTCACATGAAGCTTGGGGGAGATACTCCCCTAACTCACAGATAGGTTTGAGGCCTGTAGAGGTACAGATCAGCAGAAGAAGTTGGAGTCAAAAAACCTGAATCTACATCCCAGCTCTGATGCTTGTTGTCTTTTCTGGGCCTCAGATTTACGATCATATGTAAAATGAAGATCTCAGACTAGATGGCCACTATTTTATCTTACGTGAAAACTCATCCAATCGTCCCTGTGACTAGTTATATTTGCACTTTTATTATTTTTAACAAACCCCTCCTACGTCAAGATGAAATAGAATTTTTGAAGAATTTGATAAGTTCTTCTGAACTAAATGACCATACACCTTGATATTTGGTGATCTGAATGTAAAGATTGGCACAAGAAAGATGAGAAGATAGAAAGGGTGATTGGACAAAACCAAATGAGACAGAGCAGAGTCAATAGATCATAGATTTGGAGCTGTGAGGGCCACAGAAGCTATCTTGACTGAGACTTTCACAGATTCTGCTTCAGCCATCTTCATGGCTGTTGGAACAAAATGTTCTCATCTGCCCATTCTGGCCAGGGGGAGTCTTCACGTCCTCCATGGCAATGGCAAACGTCTTTGACCAACATGTACAGAGATAAATAAATATAAAAGAGAAGATAATCAAAATGTGTGGAATAGGTGGTAAGTGCTATGTGGGAGTGGTCATGAAGGAGAAAGATCTGTGTCATTTGAAGCAACAGAGAAAAGACTTACAGTGAAGGTGCCACATTTTAGGAGGGACATCGATAAACTGTGGTTTGTACAGAGTAGGATGACTAAGATGCTGAGGGGACACTCAAAACTATGTCACATGAGGATGGGTGCAAGTACAAAGAGTGAAACACATGTGTACCAGAAGTGTAAAAGACATTCTAACAACACAACCGGAAAAGGAGGAGGGCAGCTCATCAAGTGACAGTAGAAGATAACAGATGGACAGTCTGAATGTTGTCCTAGTATTTATGAAGTAGTAAATCACCCAGAGGAATGCTTACAGCATGTTAGGTTCATATTCTAGGGAGGATATGGTAGCTTGTTCGGGGGTGGGGTGGGGAGGGGCAGAACTGTGATCTCATTGACAGAAGGGACTCCCAGTGAAGAAATTCCCTTTACCAATACAAATCAGCCAACAGGCATTTATTAAATGCCTATTATGTGCCAGGCAATGTTTTAATCCTCCACGGAAATATTTTTTTTTTAAAGAGAAAATAATCCCTGCCCCCAAGAAGCCAACATCCAGTGGGGGGGATACAACATGCAAATAATGAGACACATACAAGATGTATACAGTGTAGATGGCAGGCAGTATCAAAGGGGAAGGCACTAGTAGCTGGGGATTCCAGAAAGGGCCTCCAAAAAAGGTGGGTTTTAAACTGAGTCTTCAAGAAAGCCTGGGATACTAAGAGAGGAAGATGAGGGAACAATGGGGATACAACAAGAACTTTTTTACAGTTTGTAGTCTTAAAGAGTTTCTTCAGGGCACTGAGGGGTTAGATAATTTGCCTAGGACCACAAAGGCAATATATATCAGAAGTGGAACTTGAAACCAAGTCTTCCTGACTCTTAGACCAGGGCTCTATCCACTACCCTATGTATTCCCTCTCATGGAGGATTCAGGAAGGAGAATCACACAGGACAAGGAGGAGGCATGGTTGTATTCTAAGACAGGGGAGGTAGTACTCATAAGTACATTATTGCAGATCCACCAATGTGTCTTACATTGGTCTCTGACAATTTCATATATGTTATTATTATTATTATTATTATTATTATTAGGCTTGACAATGGGGTTAAGTGACTTGCCCAGGGTCACACAGCTAGTGAGTGTTACATGTCTGAAGCCAGATTTGAACTCAGGTCCTTCTGAATGCAGGGCCAGTGCTCTATCCATTGTGCCACCTAGCTGTCCCCTATATATGTAATTCTTATCTCTCCTACTAAATTCTTAGATTTCTATTTTAGCTAGGGATTGTGTCATATATATTTAAATAAATACTTGTTGAATTGAATTGAGTGATTTTTCCAATCTGATCAGCTAATACTTTCAAAAAGAAAGCATGCACACAACAACCACAACCTAAATTGTTATCACCTCTCTGATTTTGTTGTTGTTGTTATTGTTGAAGTATCATAGGCTCTTATATGATCTCTGCCCAAAGAGTACCCAAGGGTATGCTGGGAAAAATGAAGTCACTGATGCCACAACATGATTTTTGCTATGGGCCCCTTTTACATAGCACTGGAATGTTCAGTCAACACACATTCCAGAATTCTGTGCCTACACACTCTGGTTCCATTTCAGAATGGTCTGTGTACTTGTAGATGGGTGTGCTAGTAAATAGCCTCATTTCCAAGTCTTTATATAACCAGCTCATTGTAGGGTTTTCTTTTCTCCACCCACCAAAGGCTCACTGCTGTCTCAGTTTCCAGCATGTGCTAACACGAGCTCTGGTTCAACAGCTTTGAGAACTTCGGTATCTTTTGAATCTGTTCTGAACATTAAATCTGCTGTCTCCCCGGGAGCCTGGGCCACTTCTGGGGTCCCTGCTTATTCAGAGAAACAGCATATGGTGTCATTTCCTTGGCTACAGAGGGAGGAAACCAGAATAAAAAAGCCTCAGTCACTTTTACAAGAGCAGTAACACTGTATTCAAACTACATAGTGTGTGTTTGCATGTGTGTAAAAGAGAGGGGGAGAAACTCTAGGTTTCGGGTTTCAGTTCAAATGTGAAATTCAGTTCCAGTTTATCCAAAGGTTTCGTGAGGTTTAAAAGCCTGTCCAAGAAATCTGGCCCCAGTTTATTACTTCATACTGAAATCATGCAAAACTCATGATCTCATGAGCTTGGATGTGAAACCAGGTGAAACTTAAATAGCTTAGAGTGCATTTTGCACAGAGGCTGTGGTCATCCAGACTTGACTTGGGGGACAGGGAGCAGCCAACATGACTAGAATCTGAAGGTTCTGGGGAAGCTTGAGTGCAAGGTCTTGCAAAAAAGTGAAACGGCTCATTTTCATTCAGTTTTCTGAAAGACATGCTTTGAAAGAACCCTGTAGGAAGATCTCAAGGAGCTCTCCTTGTCTGCTCCTGGCTGGAGTTATTACTTCTGTGCAATGGCAGTCATTTGCTGTGGTCACCAAAGATAAGCCTGGTAACTTCCGTTTAAAGTAATCTCCTTTCCCTGTGATCTTGTATCATTCTCCTGGTCTGTACTCTCACTATATTGTCATAAGAAAGCACTTTTAGGCATGGGTTTTTACCTGGCCCCGCATGAATAGAACCTGCCCTTCAGGACAAGGATGTCAAGTCAGGAGATCAGGACCTATGGATAGATCTCAAAGTCTTGCCTAATAGCCAAGCCAGCTCTCATCGTTGCACTCTTTCACCTACTCAGGGACTTTGCTGTCAACTGTCCACCATCCTCAACTCTGACAATGTCAAACTTTCAAAATCAGAAGTAGCTCCTATAACATACACCCTCCCCATCTCAAATTTGGGGACCCTGGGCCTAATAATTTATAGATAAGATAGACTACATTCTATAGACATTCTTAACCTTTTCTATGTCATGGACCCTTTTGGCAGTCTGATGAAACCTATGGGGTCCTTCTCAGAATATTTTTAAGTACACAAAATAAAATACATAGGTTTATAAAGGAAACCAATTATATTGAAACACAGTTATCTGTCTATTGATGTCTGTCTGTCTTCTATTTATTCATTCATTCATTCATCCATCTGTCTTCTATCTATCGATGTCTGTTTTCTGTCTATTCATCCATCCATCTATCTATTGATGTTTGTCTTCTATTTATTCATCTATCCATCTGTCTGTCTGTCTATCTATCTATCTATCTATCTATCTATCTATCTATCTATGTCTTTATCTTCTGTCTATCATCTCATTGTGTCTGTCTTTTGTCTGTCTGTCTGTCTCTGTCTGTATCTATCTTCCTATCAAAAATGTTTATTTACCTCAGGTTTAACTCCTGGATTAGAGGAAAGTAGGGTGCACTCATTGGCCCTTGAACTCAACTACTTTCCAGGCAAGTCCCTACAATGGTCTTGGTTTGCAAAGGCTTAAAGATGAGCACTACCTTAAGCCCACACCCAAAATATAACAATTAGCCAATATGTTCTTGATAAGGAAGCAGGAGTCTTCTCAATCTCAATCTCTTTGGGCCTGTGTCTGAGCTTGCTACTGAGCCTGTACCTGGACAAATGTTTGTTTATTATGTCCTATATCCTGACTCCAGGATAGTAACTCAAAGTCTCTGATTCCAGGATTCAATCCTGCTTTTTCCTAGAAAGAAATTTTGCCAACTATCAGAGGTGCTTAATTGGATTCTGGGACCAAAATGTACACACATGTATATAGCATATGTATGTATATGTGTATATCTTTATATATAGCTACATCTAGACACCTTTCTTCCTCCCCTTGCCTCTTCCTCCCAATCATATGCTCCTCTCTCTCTCTCTCTCTCTCTCTCTCTCTCTCTCTATATATATATATATATATATGTATATGTATATATATACATATACATATATATATATGTATACATATATATATACATATACATATATATATACTCTCTTATTTCTGTTCTTTCTTTCCCCCATTCACATTTCCTCCTTATGCCCTTCTACCTATCCTGATTATAAAGAATAATGTAGTTTGCTCAATGCTTACCGTGCTCTGACAGAGATGTTTCAAATAGGCATTGGGAGGCCCATATGTGGAAGAAAAGGGGAGCTGTTAGAATACAAACCTATTTTCTCTTCTTATCATGAGTGGCTAGCCAAGGGAGCATGAAAAACATCCCCATGTTTCACTAAAGAATGGGAACAGGTTCTAATGAATTCTGGAATGTGTCAGCAGCTACTTTCAACTTTCAGCTCCCATCTTGCTGCCTGGGGGATGTGACCTCATCTTCTCACAGGCCATGAAAGACGGGCAGAATTATGATGGAGGCAAAATTCTTGGTTGGTGCTCTCTTCTGTCTCTATGTCTGGTAGTCCCAGGACTCTTTTTAGCATTCCCAATCTCCCTTTCTCCCATCCCTCCTGTCTCATACTGCCTTGGAATCTCTCATAAGGGGACCCACCTGACCAGGGCAATTACCCACCCTCCCAGTTACTCACCATTCCTCTCCCTCATCCCCCCAATAAAAAAGTTACTGGCCTTGTTTCCCACTCCCTTTGAACCCAGCTCTCAGCTAGGTTATCAAGGGTAATTGGTTTAATGCAGGGGTGGGGAACCTGTGGCCTTCTAGGTCCTTTGGTGCAACCTTTTTAACTGAGTCCAAGTTTTACGGAACAAAACCTTTTATTGAGGGGATTTGTTCTGTGAAGTTTGGATTCAGTCAAAGGGCTGCACTTGAGGACCTAGAGGCCACATGTGGTGGTCTTGAGGCCACAGGTTCCCCACTCCTGGCTTAATCAGATAAACAATTTCTTGTTTTTGTGTCGTCAAACTATTAGGTTGCCCCATCCAAGTAAATGAATGTCTTAATCCATTTCAAAAGTGAACAATGGAAATTTCAAACTCAATGGCAGGTCAGTGGGGGGAAATTTTTCTTGTTAAGTTAGTCATTCAAGGACCTCTTATCATAACACCCTTCTGACTGTCTACTGCTCCTATAATGTAATTCTGACAATCCCTCCCTAATTTCTTCCCCAAACCTCTCCATTTTTTCAAAGATAATGGAAGCCTCTTGGTAGACAGGTCAGGACACCATAAGTTGGGCACTTAGAAAGACTTCACCACCCATTGTCCATTCCCAGATCTTCACTGCCCACTAGCTGCCTTCTTTCCATTTCCCAAGCCTAGCAACTTTGACAATAACTCCTGCAGGCCAACAGAGAGTTGGGAGACAGTTGCTGTTCCCAGATGTTTCGGTTTTCTGAGGGCCATGGAAGATAAAGAATGAGGCTAGCTTGCAGAGAGACACTCTCAAAGCTGGTCAGGGTTTTTAAACGGTAACTTGGGGATAGTACCCGTGAGAGATGGTTGGCTTCCTATAACAATGACACCTTGTGTTTACGAAGTACTTCCTCAAAGCCCCTCAAAAGCTTCTCAATTGCAACTCCCTGTTTCTCCTTTCCAGATTTGGTTCGAACTGGGGTTCCTACCTGAGAGGATCTGAGTATTTACACAAATAGATACAGGAAGGAGGTACTAAGGGAGAAGTGATTTCATCTCTTCGAGCCTTAGTTTCTTCATCTAAAAAAGGGTTTGATAATTTCAACAACAAATATATTTAAATGTCAGTTATTAGTAATGATAATAAAAAAATAGGAAATGGTTTTCATGAAACTATAGGGACTCTCTGAAACACATCACTTCAGATAGCAATTGAGCCAAATCTGTGGCTTTTTTTTCTTTCTGATTTAATGATTTTTTTTGTTTACAGCTTCACCATTCTAATTGTTTTTATAATGAAAGCAAAAAACAAACAAACAAACAAAAGAACTGGATTATTTGATTCGTTCTCATCTCCTTTTGGCTTACATCTCTTGATGGGCAACATTCTCTTTGATCTGCAGTTGGGTTTTATAAAATCTCTTTTGTGGTCTTGGCCTTTTCCCCTCAATTGGCTTTGTATGATTGCTGTTGACCCTTGGCTTCCCATCATAGTACCTTTGCCCTTGAGTGATTCAGGAGTCCATTCCCTTGTTTTACTGCAACACTTTGTGAGCCTGATACTTGCCACACTTTTCAGTCAGCTCTGCAGGTTTTGGGGACATTCTCTACATTGGTGGCAGCATCACCAGCACAAAGAGCTAGGACTCATCTTCTGATCAGTCAAGTAACATTACTGACTGACCAAAAGTCACAATGCTGCACTAGACGTGGAGACTTGCAAAGGAAATATTCTCTATCATCCAGGGTATAGAATTCAGTTTCTATAGCTAGAAGAGACCACAGACCATCCAGTCCAATCCTCACCACCATTTTACAATGGAAGAAACTGAGTTGAAATGACTTGTCAAAGGTACTAAGGTAGGATTCAAATCCAGGTCATCTGACTCCAATTCCAACTTTCCTCTTTCAACCCTCCTCTGGGGGTGTGGCTCTACATCATTAGCTGCTTTTTGGACATCCTAAACTCAGCATGTTCAAATGAGGATTTTCCTAATCTTAACTTCCAAACCCTTACCTCTTCTGAACTTTCCTGTTACTGTTGAGGGCACTACCATCCACCCAGTTACCCTGGTCTGAGACTTCAATGTTCTCCTTGACTCACTATAAATATATAATTTTTTGCCAAATATTATACTTTTTATCTTCACAATGGGTTAGCTAGGTGGTAGAGTAGATAGAATGCTGAGCCTGAAGTCAGAAAGATGTATCTTCTTGCATTCAAATCTGGCCTCAGATCCTTGCTAGCTGTGTGACCCTGGTCAAGTCACTTAACCCCATTGGCCTCAGTTTCCTCATCTGTAAAATGAGCTGGAGAAGGAAATAGCAAACCAATTCAGTATCTTTGCCAAGAAAATCCCAAATGGGAATCAGGAAGAGTCAGAAATGACTGAACAACAACAAAAACCTTCACAACATCTCTCTGATGTGTCCCTTTCCCTCCACTTACATAGCTACCACTCTGGTTCAGGACCTCATCACCTCTTATTTCTTATTGCAATAGCCTCCTGACTAGTCTCCCTTACTCAAGTTTCCCTACTCTGGTGCATCCAACACCAGGCTGCTAAAGTGACTTTCCTAAAGCGTAGGTTTGACTACGCCAGCCCCTTACTCGGTAAACTCCAGTGGCTTTCTATTACTGCCAGGATCAAAAGTAAACTCTTTCGTTTGGCATTAAATACTCTTTATAAATTGGTTTCTTTTTATCGTTACAATCTCCTTACCCTTGACTCCCCTCCATCTGCTCTGTGATCCAGCTACATTGTTCCACTTGTCATTCCTGGCATACAATACTCAATCCCTCAACTCTGGGCTGTTACACTGACCGCTCCTAATGCCTACAGTACTCTTCCTCATCACCTTTGTTTCCCTGGCTTTTTTCAAGTTTCAACTCAAAGTCTACCTTCTCCAGGAAGCCTCCTCCCAATTCAAAATACTCGCAGCTCTGATGGAGAGAGAGGTGATGGACTCAGTACAGAATGAGACATGTTTCTTTTTTGGAAGGGACAAAGCCAATGTGGGAATTTGTTTTGCTTGACTCTACATATTTGTAATAGAGTTTTGTTTTTTCTTTCTTTCTCATTTGGGGTGGAAGGATGAGAATATGGACCTGAAAATAAAAATTTAATTTAAAAAGGAATGCACTAATGTACTTGATGACAGGAAACACCATTACCTTTCTTCATATCCCCAGAGACTAGTAGCCCAGTGCCTGGAACAGTGTTAATAAATACTTTTTGGTTGATTAAATAATCTCTCACATGTATTCAGTGTAGTTTCACCCATTGTATCTCATAGGATGCCCAGAGGAGCCTTGGAAGGTTTGTAGGAAAGGACAAGGATTATTTTACAGATGAAGAAACTGAATCTTGATGACTTCTGGTGAAAGTTACTTGGCTCCCTATTTTAGGTCAGGGTCAGCTACAATTAATATGTCAAAATACATTGGGTCATAGACTCATATAACACTTAGAGCTGGGAAGGAATATTAAAAAGTATTTGATCCAGGACCCTTATTTTACAGGAGGAAAATGAGACCCAGAGAGGTGATGTTCATGTAAAATGAAAAGTACAGGTGTGTGTGTGGAGGGAAGGGTGGTGGGCAGTGAGAGGCCATAGTGAAAAAAGGCCTATTTTGTAGTTAAAATACTCCAGTTATTAAACGGCTTTGAGCTTCAGTTTTCTACTCCGTAGAAAAGGTATAAGAATAATTGCGCTCAGGGCAGTAGGTGGCATAGTGGATAGAGCACAAGCCCTGGAGTCAGGAGGACCTGAGTTCAAATTTGACTTCAGACACTTACTAGCTGTGTGATCCTGGGTAAGTCACTTAAATCTGATGGTCTCCAAATAATAATAGTAATAATTACACTCTCTTCCTTACAGCAGTGTTGTGAGGAAATTGATTCATGAACCTGAAAGCATCATAGAAATGTGTGTTATTATTATAATATAATCCTATTTGATCTAGACCTAGAATTTCATTGCTGTAGAGAATTTTCAGGAAGGAATTTCCTTCCTTAATGCTGACTGACAACTGTTTTGCAATTTATAGTCTTAGAGAGTTGCCTAGAGCACTGAAAAGCTCATAATAATAATAGCTAGTGCTTATTACGTGTCAGGCATTGTGCTAAGAGCTTTATAATTATTATATTATTTAATAATAATAATAGCTAGTATTTATAAAGCAGTTACTATATTCCAGACACTATACTAAGAGCTTTATAATTATTATCTTATTTAATAATAATAATAGCTAACATTTATAAAGCACCTACTATGTGCCAGGCATTGTGCCAAGAGCTTTATAATTATTATATTATTTAATAATAATAATAGCTAGTATTTATAAAGCAGTTACTATATTCCAGACACTATACTAAGAGCTTTATAATTATTATCTTATTTAATAATAATAATAGCTAACATTTATAAAGCACTTACTATATGCCAGGCATGGTGCAAAGACATTTACAAATATTTTGTCATTTGATCCTCATGACAACCCTGGGAGATAGGATAATAATAGCCCATTTTACAGGTGAGGAAGCTGAAGCAAACAGAAGTTAAGTGACTTGACCAGGGTCGTAGAGCTAGGAAGTGTCAGAGAGGAGACTTAGAGCCAAGCCTGGCTTTCCACTCATGAGGCCACCCTGCCTTTCACTATACATATCTAAATGAATGTGGGACTACACAAACACATACAGGGCTCTTAAAAAAAAAAAAGGAAGAAAAGAAAGACAACTGGTTTCTGGCACTGTTATTTAAAAGTCATAAAGGCAGTGACAGCTTTGACACTTTTGAAGAAAATTGTTATAAATTACCAGAGGAGCTGAAGAAAACAAGAAAAATGTTATTTTATGACTCAGAGCAATTAACTATGGAATTCTGGGAAAAGAAAAATGAAATGAACTTCAAATGTTTGTCTCTTCTGCTTACTACCTGTGTGAGCTTTGGCAAATCTCTTAATTTCTCTGAGCCTTAGGGCCCTCCTCATATGTAAAATGACCTTAGATGTCCCTTCTTAAACTGTGGGTCACAACGCCCACAAAAAATTTGGCAATAGTAAAAGGTTTCTGAACACGTGGCGACCAAAAATTAATTCAAAATCAATTGCCTAATGAATCCAGAGTGTTTCTGGCAGCTCTTGCCCGTGATGCACGGAGCAACTTCACCGCAGGCTTGGTTCTGAACACAAAGCATGTGCACTTTGCATGGTGCATGCCCTCAGGCCATGCAACACCAGCTAATGCTGCCAGAACTGCTGAGATGCAAGAAGGGATCCCATGGAAAAAGTTTAAGAAGCCCTGAGTCCCTTCCACCTCTCAGTCCATTAGGATCTAGGACTGATGAACATACAACCTGCCCTCGTGTCACTGAATTTGAATTGACTACTGGTCTGAGCCTGTTCAGAACTAAAAGAAATGGCAGGTGGGACATGCCATAGAGATGTTTTGTAGTAAGATCAAGAGAAGGAAAAATGTGTATGAATTTTTTGAGGACTGGGTAGAAGTTCCGAAAAGGCAGAATTAGGTTCAAGGCAAGGCAGAACTTCCTAATAATTGTCATTGTTGTTGTTGTTGAGTTGTGTCTGGCTCTTTGTGACCCCATTTGGGGTTTTCTTGGCCAGAGATACTGGAGCGGTGTGCCATTTCCTTCTCCAGCTCATTTTACAGATGAGGAAACTGAGGTAAACAGGATGAAGTGACTTGCCCGGGGTCACAGTGTCTGAGGCCAGATTTAAACTCAGGAACATGAATCGTTCTGACTCCAGGCCTGGAGTTCTATCCTCTATGCCACCTAGCTGCCCTCCTAACACTTAGAACCATCCCAAACTGGAATGCACTGCCTTGAGGGGTAGTTACTCCCCTCCCCCTCCACCCATTTAAGGTTTTCAAGGAGAGCAGGGACAACCAGAGGGAATTTTTGCTCTGATTGACAGTGAGCCCCAGAGGCCTCCAAGGTCTTTTCCAGCTCTGAGAATTTTGGATTCGATGATGTCCACTGCTGCACCATGCATGATTTTGGACAAGTTTCTTCCCTTCTCTGGGATTTAGTTTCCTTACTTTCTTACCTATAAAACGAGGGAGTAAGACTAGATAACCCAGTGGATGAACATTGACACTGAAGTCAGAAGACCTGGATTCAAATCCTGTCTCTGACTTTTACTTTGCATTTGATCTTGGGCAAATTCTGGTCCTCAGTTTCCTCACCTGTAAAATCAGGGATTTGAACTGGCTAGTCTCTGAGGTCCCTTCCATCTCTTGCACTTTTGTGATCCTAGGATTTCTAAAGTTGCTTTCAACTCTGAGATTATTTTTATATTGTGACATTATTATACATTAATATTATAAGTAGCTAGGTGGCGAAGTGGCACAGTGGATAAAGCAAAGGCCCTGGAGTCAGGAAGACTCAACTTCCTGTATTTGAATCTGGCCCCAGACACTTGCTAGCTGTGTGACCCTGGGTAAGTCACTTAATCCTGTGTGCCTCAGTTTCCTCATTTGTAAAATAAGCTGGAGAAGGAAATGGCAAACCACTCTGGTGTCTTTGCAAAGAAAACTCTACGTGGAGTCATGAAGAGTCAGACGTGACTGAACAAGTGTTATATTATATGCTATATAATAGATTATGGTATGTTAATATATATTGTATACTATATTATATTATATTTATGTAAGATTATTAGACCTAGAGTTGGAAGGACACTCAGAGGTCATCTTGTCTAAGCCCCTCATTTTTTAAATTTTTTTCCTTTTCATTTCATTTATTTATTTATTTATTTTTACTTGGCAGTGGGGTTAAGTGACTTGCCCAGGGTCACACATCCAGTAAGTGTCAATTGTTTAGTCTGAGACAATATTTGAACTCAGGTCCTCCTGACTCCAGGGCTAGCACTTTATCTACTGCACCACCTAGCTGCCCCTTTCCTTTTTTTTTTTGCCCCTCATTTTACAGATGAGTAAACTGAGGCTTTGGGAGGTTAAGTGACTTGTCATAGGTCACAGAGTGAGTAAATTCATAACATGCTTCACTCTTCACTAGGTCTCTGCTAGGGAAGATGGTCTCACAAGGCTTAGCAATTTAGAATTTTGTGAAAGGGGTCTTTGGTTTGTCTTGGCATTCAATTATAATATCTCTTCTTATCAAGTTTAAAAGTTGGGCGTGGGAGAGGTGGAGGCTGGAAGAGGCTGACTCACCCCATTCATATTTCTTGTTGCTATGTAAAGTGTCATTCCCCTTGACTGCCTAGGTTTTAGCTGGGGCGATAAAACTTTTTGTGTGTGAAACATGGACAAATCCTTTCAGAAATATGGACGTCTATACATTGAAAGTCAGTTTCAGGCTCCAAGCAAGTTATGTTCAGCTCCAACTGTCTGTGGGTCTGAAAGCACCCATTCTCCCAACCCTGGCTACAACCTTCTGCCCTAGATAATTGGAAGGCAAGGCCCATATTTTATTTTCTCCTCCTTCTGTGTCCAACCCAGCACTGGGCATAATGAGCTTCATAAATACTTAAGAACAAAAAACCAGAGCTAGACCTTAATGTTTGTATAATACTTGAGCCCTTTCCAAAATACTCACATATGTTCTCTGAGGGCCATGAATGAATCCTCTCCATCAGCCCTAGCGGGGAAGGGAGGCATGTCTCTGATTAGAACCTTCTACCTTTCTCACAGTGCCTAAGGTTGCCTCGCCCAGTTCAAGCTTTGGTGAATGATTGGAGGGGCAGAACATAAAGCATTGTCTTAGAGTCCATTGTTAAAAAGCAAAACAAACAAACGAAAAAATAAAAACCCCATAACACTATATGAAAAGCAGCTGGCCAACTGGTCTTGGAGTAAAGACTCTAGACTCCTCCCCTCTGGTAGGGAATCATTGTCAGAAACTCGGTTTCTAAGCCAGAAATCATTGCAGGAGGGGCATTGAGTTTCTAAGGTATTAAGGAGAAATATGCCACAAAGTGTAAATTCCTAGATGCTCTAAGGAAAGCCAAGCATTAATGGCTTGAATCATAATAACTTCTGGACCTATCTGTGACACGGTTTTACATTTTCTGACTGATGGTAATTATTTTGGACAAATTATACCATAGAAGCAGGCCTCCAGGCAAAAATTTGAAACCAGAATGGGAACAGGACCCTACAGAAGGTACACTCTCTTCGATGAGGCTGGTCCATGTGCTTGACAGATGTCTAAAGCTCTTTTAGACCCATGATCTCCATCTAGTGGCTCACCTGGCCTTGGCTGAAAACTGAAGGACTTCAGCCTGTGTGCGGCTGCTTTTGCTGCTTTTGAGGAGCCCCCTTGTCTTACTTTAGCTGAATGTGATGGCACTCTGTTCTAATTATGTCCTTTAAAAGAAATTCTGCTAACTACCACATTTGATGTAACTAATCTCATTTCTTCTTACGAATGCCTGGGGTGGCCTCCGTCCTTAGGACTCCTGGGGTCGCCTTTCTTCATATCAAGAGAGAAAGGGATAACTCTTAGGAGTCACACAAAGAAAGAGTGACCTTTCCTCTCATAAGACCCGATCCTCAAACCTCCAGCCCATTTTTAGAGAGACTTTGCTGTCTAGGCCTATTCACAAGCCAGCCCACAGCTATGTTTCCAAGGGCAGAATTCCTATTAACTTGGACCATTTAAAAATCTTCCTCCCCAGACACCAGCCTAATAAGTGTCCTAAAGCCATATGCCCTCTGCTTCTTCTGTGTCCTCCACCACAGCCAGCACACAGGGCACAGAAGACATGGTCAATATATGCTTCTTGTTTGATTTGTTTAATATCTCAATGAGGAGTCAAAGTCTTTCCTGAAAGGAAGTTGTATACTCTGGCCTCAGTCTGAGAGGCTGCTTCTTAAAATGTATCCCAAGACTTGTAAAAAATCCAGGATTTGTTAAGATGAGGTCAGGTGCAAAGTCAGCCTGGAGGAACCTTTGGATTCTTCATGAGGATGACTTGCCTGCTGGGCCATGGGTAAGAGGTGAAAGATAAGTGCCCTATCTGCCGTACTAGTGCCCTTTCCATATTTCCCCCGTCATGCTCTGGGAAATTTACTGCAGACTGTGGAAGTCTTTTGTATGCATTCTTAGGTCTGGCTTATCAGCCAAATAAAAAATCTGTTTCTTTACCAGGTAGTTAGAGGACTGGAAACAGTTATAGGATAACCGTGCACACTCTGAAGTGGAGAGAAGGGCCCTTCATTACATGCCATTGTGAATGTCCAGAAGCAGGCTCCTTAAGATTCCACAAGTAGTTTGGCAGCAGGCAAAGCATGCTGTATATATCCTTGGAGGGCAGGGTTCTTGTTGCCTAGCGACCTGTTAAAATTACGTATAATATACATACATATGTAAATATATGCAAATATTTGTATGATTATGGAACATGTGACCCTGGGCTTCTGATTGATGAACATTCATCTTTTCTTGCCTGGAGCCAGACCCACCATGACACTTTCCGGTTATCTCCATGCCACTGCATACACATTCTCCCCCCAACTTCCTAACTCTAGTTCTGAGACCAATAATCAAATCACCCCTCTCATTCTTGTGAAAAGATGTGTCAATCAATTGTTCTATGATTCCCCCAAACACCTCCTCTTTCTTCCCTGTACAAAACACTTCTCCTTGGCCACCACTTCCCTTTATGTATTAGTAGTCTTTCCCTATTAGAATGTAAACTCTGAGGTCAAGGGCTGTGTCACTTCCTTATAGCTGAATATCCAGAAATTAGCATAGTGCCTGGCACGTGGTAAGCTCTTTTTTTTTGGTGAGGCAATTGGGGTTGAGTGACTTGCCCAGAGTCACACAGCTAGTTAGTGTTATGTGTCTGAGGCCAAATTTGAACTCAGGTCCTCCTGGCTCCAGGGACAGTGCTCTATCTACTGCACCACCTAGCTGCCCCATGGTAAGCTCTTAATAAATGCTTTTTCATTCATGCATTCATTCTTGCATTCCTTCATTCCTTCATTCTTACATTCCTTTATTCATTCCTTCATGGAGGAAGCAGAATGAATATGAAGGAAGGAAGGAGTCATTAGAAAGAATTTCTAGTAGGAAGTAAGTTTGGGCCTAGAAGCTGAAGAAAGTTATAGGCATAAATTGGTGGAAAGGAGTGGGGTGAACACTGGAAGCCCAAAGAACTGTAGGTAGGAAATAGCTAGTCGCACAAGAAGGGATTTGGAGTAGAGGGGTCATGTCATGCTAGGGAGAAAAGACACTGTGGGAAGACAATTTGTAGGGCTTTGAATGCCAGACTGAGGAATTTAGGTTTTAAACAAACGTCTGTATGGAACCACTTTGAGTACCTGAGCAGCAGAGAACCATGATGAAAGAGGTACCTGAAATAGTTGTTTTTGGAAGCTATGTGTAGGATACCCTGGATCACAGAGAGACTATAGTTTAGCTGCCTGACTTGGGAGCAGCTGCAGTAATGAAAGCCTGGGCTAGGGTAGTAAAAGGAGGAACAGAAGGTAAGGACCAACCTGACAGATGTTTTAAAGTAAAAACCAGAGCCGCTCTATGATTGACCAGACGTTCAGTGCAATAAACATTAAGTGTTTGCTGTATGCAAGGCAGTATTCTCATTTCTGAGTGTATAAAAATAGATGTGATGTAACCTTCCTCTCAAGATGCTCATGATCTAATAAGATAAAAATGATATTTACAATCTAATATGACATGAGAAGAGATGGGAGTTGAATATTATTCTCAGGTTTGTGAGTTTCAATTGTGAGATTATCAATCAATTATAATTAAGTGCCTACTGTGTGCTAGGGCAGTGAGGTGGTATAATGGATAAAGCTCTAGGCCTAGAGTTAGGAAGACTTATCTTCGTGAGTTCAAGTCTGGCCAGACCCTAGCTGTGTGACCCTGGGCAAATCCCTTAACCCTGTCAGTTTCCTCATCTGTAAAATGAGCTGAAGAAGAAAATGGCAAACCACTCCAGTAGTTTTGCCAAGAAAACCCCAAATGAGGTCATAAAGAGTTGGACATGACTGAACCACAACAGCAAATGTGCTGGGCACTAGAAACTTTCTTTTTTAATCGGACCTGTAGTTTCATTGGTGTAGATAGGGATCTTCCTTTTAAGAAATTTCTTTACCAATGTGGATCAGCACCTTCTCCAAAACTTGGAGTTTTAGAAAATTATCTGGGGCCCTGAAAGATTAAGTGACCTGTCCAGCCAGGGTCATATAGTCAATATATGTCAAAGGTGCAACTTGAACCCAGATCTTCCAGACTCTGAAACCAACTCTTTAGCCACAATATCACAGCTACCTCTACAAAGATAACAAATGAAACAATCTCTTCCTTTAAGGAATTTATAATCTATTGAATCCAATAATGGGGTGTCCTCCCCTATCTCTAGGAAGTTCTGTCTCCCCACCTCTATCATGGAAAGAGATTTTTCTTAGTTCTCATTTTTGGGGGAGAGGCAATGAGGGTTAAGTGACTAGCCCAGAGTCACATAGCTAGTAAGTGTCTGAGGCTGCATTTGAACTCAGGTCCTTTCTAGTTCCAAGGCTGGTACTCTGTCCACTGTGCCACCTAGCTGCCCTAAGATTTCCTTAGTTCTAAAGAACTTGGCAATCCTTAGCTAATACACCCAAGAGCAATACTCCCAAGTATGATGTGAAACAGATAAAAAAAGTCATTGGGAAATCTTTAACAAAATAAAAATACAGTGGAACATAGATGATGTTAAAATGTCATTTTCTAGGTAAGTATGTGGACCTGCAGGAAACCTTATGTATGGTTTAGTGGTCCTGTTTCTATTTGAGTTTGGCACCACTACCCCTAGAGCACATATCTTCCCCATTATCACAGAAAAAAGAGAGTTTTTCCAATAGCCATACCCAAGGGCACAGGGTTCTTGTTCCTGGCATTGTTTTCATTCTTTAACTTGACCCAAAATGTTGTTTCTGGGATGAAATTTTGTGATCCTTGTTCAGCCAAGGAATGCACTTTTTGAAAGGAATTTGAAAAACAAACCATCTTATCATTTGCACATTCTTAGAGAGTAGCCCAAAATGGAAATAGATGCTTTATCATGATGACTGCTGTTTATTTAGTGTGCATATCAATGCCACTTTTTAATCAATACAGGACAAAGGGAAGCATTGTAATCCTTGGCTATATTTTTAGATGTAAAGAAATGCATTTGAAATTCCCCAGTAATTTGGTAGTACATTATATTCTTACTCACTCTTAAATACACACACACACACACACACACACATACACACACTGTACCAACCAAAACAGGAGGAATTTTTAGAAGGCAGAATTTAAAATACATACGTGTTACTCTTCTCTTTTTTCTGTAGAAATATAGAAGTGTCAGTTAGGACAATACAATAGTGCTGGTCTTGGTGTATTGGTTAGTTTTATTGAACTGTATTCATATATATATATATATGTACATATATATATTAAAGAGTATATGTGTGTGTGTGTGTGTGTGTGTGTGTATCTTACATAACAGATGACTCTCTGGGAGAGGTTGGGGAGAAGAATTGTGTTGGAGAATGAAGATGATATCAGAACAAAGACAGCACTTAAAAATAAAATACATACATGAGAACTTGGAAATGGTCATAAAATAATAATAATATACTTATATACTACTTTAAGGTTGGCAAAACACTTCACATACATTACCGCATTTTATATATCATAAAACATTGATGTGATTTGGGTCCTTAAATGAAGATATTTCTGCACATCGGGGAAAATTTAGAGAAAAATCCCATCATTGCATATTACGGTAGGAAGACCGTTGATCTGTAAGTCTGAAGATTTGATTGTGTCTGGGTCTTGGCTCTACCAGTTTATTCGCTGCATGATCCCAGGTAAATCACTTAAGCTCTCTGGTCCTCAGTTTCTTCATCTGTAATAGAGCAATAACCATATTTGTACTATTTATCTCACAGGACTATTGTGAAAAAAGTGCCTTGTAAAACTTAAAAGTGTTACAAAAATGAAAACTATTGTTAGTGTTATCACCATTGTCTATGTTATTGCACATAGAAATATGTTTAACTTGGGTATGGTTTAAAGGTTGCACCGACTTTAATAATTGCCCTGTTGGTCCCTACTAAGGCCAAACCTTCATTTGCACTTCAAACATCCTGAAGCCCTGGCACTGCGGGCAAGTTATAGCTGCTTGGTGGTAATCTCTAGGAAAGATCAAACAATCAAAAAATGCATTCCAGAAACTTGACGAAGCCAGAAACCTCCAGCCTCCCTGAGACAGCAGATTCCTCAAAGGCTCCCCTTTGATATAGTCTGAGTACCCACTAGATTGGAGGCCATTTCAGAAGTTAAATAAAGAGGCAGGTGATCCTGTGGATTTCTCTGTTAATCAGCAGTCCCAGCCCTGAATCACTGAATCCCTGAATTATTTTTTTCCCTTGAATCCAACATGACTGACCATGAACCCAAACAGGTCTGAGATCCTGCAAGGCTTCCTCAGGTGCTTCCTTTTTCTCCTGGGTCTGAAGGATGATGTTTTTGCAATGCAAAGGCAACCAGCCTTCCATACTCTACTAGGTCTGTTGCAAATCAGCCTCAGCAGGAGAATAGAAAGATTGGCCCTGCATTGACTGAGACCCCAGTGAAACAAACTGCACGGTCATTTCTGGATTTGATCTTCTAGTTTTACAAGTCTTTCTACCAATATAGATCAGCAGCTTACCTTCTTAGAGAGCTGCCTGGGCATGTTGAGGTTAAGTGAACTGCCCAGGATCCAGCAGCTGGCATATGTCAGAGGCATTGCTGAATCTAAGATCGCTTCTCTGAACATTCCATGACGCTGCCTTGCAGCCTGCTCATGTTGCAAATGAAAGACTATAGATGTTGTCCTATCGTCCGGGTTGGTGCACTATGAAACGCCTGCCTAGGAATCTAGTGGAGGGCCTTGGCAAACCATGACCGCATGGCAGCTTTAAACCTATAGAGAAGATGTAGCCCTCAAGTCTTTGAGAGGTCATGGCAATTAATCATTTTTTCAAGCATGTGTTTATTTTTTTCAACCATTATTTTTAAGAAATTAAAACAAGGCACAGCTAGGTGGCACAGTGTGTAGAGCAACTGGCCCCTGGAGTCAGGAGAACCTGAGTTCAAATCTGGCCTCAGATACGTACTAGTGGGTTGTGTGACCATGGGCAAGTCACTTAACCCCGTGCCTCAAAAAAAAGGAAAAAGAAAGAAAGAAAGAAAGAAAGAAAGAAAGAAAGAAAGAAAGAAAGAAAGAAAGAAAGAAAGAAAGAAAGAAAGAAAGAAAGAAAGAAAGAAAGAAAGAAAGAAAGAAAGAAAGAAAGAAAAGAAATGGAAATAAGGAGAAGAGTACTTGTAAGAAACTTTCATAGACTGGGAAATTTGCATGTGGAAATTCTCTCCTGTGTAGAAGTCTTTTTCTTCTCCTTATACACCCATGAGCATATAAGCACACACAAAAAAGTGCACACGTGTGCATGTGTGTACACACACACACACACACACACACACACACACACACACACACACACACACCCCTATGAAATTTGTGCCACTCTCACTATGCTGAGCATTGGCTGATGTCTCCAGGGACTCTGACTGAGGCCAGACAGCTGACAATGACAAGTATAAAGTGCTTTTCCTGGCCCGGACCTTTTTTGATGATTAACACCAAATCAGAAATGTACATTTTACTTCACAGAACAAACAAAGAACAATTTCTGCTTTAATTCACAGTCAATCACTGTGAAAAACCTGCTGTACAAGGTGAGATCTCATGGAAGTGAGTGGTGGGGGCTGGCCATTCACCTCCTAAGTACCCAAATCCTCTGTTTACTCTTCGAGGTCACCTACAATGGACAGTGAAGGGCCTGGAAAGAAGGCACAGCCCAGATGCCCCTGAGTTTAGAGCATCACCTGACCGCAGTTGCAGCGTTGGAAAGGACCTCAAAGGCATAACCCCCTCATTTTGTTTTGTTATTATCGAGGCGTTTCAGTCACATCTGACTCTTCATGACTCCATTTGGGGTTTTCTTGGCAGAGATCCTGGAGTGGTTTGCCATTTTCTTCTCTAGCTCATTTTATAAATGAGGAAACTGAGGCAAACAAGAATAAGTGAGCCACCTGGTGCACACAGGTAGTAAGTACCTGAGGCCAGATTTGAACTTGGGCCCTCCTGACTCCAGGCTGGGCCCTCTATTTTCTGTTCCACCTAGATGCCCCCCTCATTTTGTAGATGAGGAAATTTGAGGTAACTTACTTGCTCAAGGACACACATGGAATAAATGAAAAAAAAAAAGAGGATTTTAACACAGGCCCTCTTCCTGCAAATCTAGTGCTGTTCCCACATACTGGCAGGTCCCTTATCAAAGTGTCTACGTGGAGTCAGAGGATCTGTATTAGAGTGTCTGTTCTAATATTTAGGATCCATATGACCCCTAAGAAAGTCTCAATTTTTCTGACCTTCAGTTTCCTTACCTGTAAAATGGGAATAATAATACTGTATAACCTGCGGGCTATAACTGCTTCAAAAGCTATCCAAATGAGCAATTATTACCTCAATAACCTGGGCTTAATCAGCTTGAACTCAACTTTCTTTTTTTCCAGGAAATTTAAAAAAAAAGAGCAATAGGGGTAATTATGACAACACAGGAGAGACAGTGGATCCTAGAACCTCAAGAGTCAGAAGGGAACTCAAATGCTATCTAACCCATCCCATACTTGGACAGGAATCTTCTTAAAACAATCTCCCAATGTGGTCATCAAACTTCCCTTTGAAGATCTCCAGGGATGGGAAACTCACTGCTTCCTGAAGCAGGCCATTCAATTTTGGGGCGGTTTTAATTGTTAGGAAGTTTTCCCTTACACATAGCTGAAATCTGCTTTTTTGCAGCTTCCACTCATTGATTTTAGTCCTGTCTTCCAAGCCTAGTGAGCAAGTCTAATCTCTCTTCCTTATGTCACATTTTCTAATATTTGAAGATAGATATCCGTCTTTTCTTCTCCAGACTAAACATTTCCAAGTCCTTCAACTAATCCTTGTCTGGCACAGTTCCTAATTTTCTCACCACCCTGGTAGCCCTGGCCCAGATATGCTCTGACTCTCTTTTAGGGTCCAATAACATTATGGCCAGAATTCAATACAAAACCCCAGATGTGGCCTGTCCTGGAAAGAGGACAGCCAGAGCAATGCCTCCCTCGTTCTGGACACTGGACTTCTATTAATGTAGTCCTGGGAACCTTGGGAACCTTGGAAATGAAGTGTAAAACCTGGCCAGAATAACAAGGGGTTGGGAAGCTGAGAAGGGAGGCTTGGATTCCCCTTGTTCCTACCAGGGGATTGCTTGAAAAAGCACAACTATGAACTTTTGACTTTTGAAGACTGAACTACAAGTGAAATTTGGGAAGAAATGTTCTTTGGCTGCAGAGAATCACAGTATCCTCAGCCATAGGGCTTTCAGTACTGGCAATGAGGAATCAGACAGTCCTTGGAATTCCCCTTTCTAACTTGAGGAGAAAAAAAAAGACGAAATCCTTTAGTTTGACTCCCCCCAAGGTTTCTAAGCTACCACCATCCTCCAGGAACAGATGGTTCAAATTCAAGTGGATCAGTTGTACAGAGACCTCTGAGATGGTCACCAGAACCACAGCGACCTTCTCTGAGCCTTTCCTTCTGCCAAATAGTATGTTTATTTGAGTTGTGCCAAGAGGTAGGGGCTCTCAGGCAACATCTGGTTCCCAAAGAGATTTTGATTGTTATCCCTCAGCTGAATCACTTCAATCATGCGTTTGAAGTACGTGATAACCCTTCATACCCTTCACATTTGTAAAGGTCATTCTATTTTTCAAAACTCTTCCATGTACCTGGATACAAGCTAGCTTTCACACCAATATGATGAGGAATGCTTTGCAGATCATCACTTTGGAGGACACAGATGCTGAATGACTTCCCTAAAGTCACCCAGGTAGCCAGAGCTCTAGCTAGGGCAGGGCCACAGGAGTTGGGACCTATAGCATTAACCTTTCAGAGGACAAGAAAAATTCAAAATATGCGCTTCTTTAGAAGAACAGAAGCAAGTGAGGGGAACACATATATGAGATTAGGGATGTAGGCTCATGAAGGTTTTTATTTTAGGAACACTCTTTAGCTTTCTTCAGGCATTGATAAGGAATGGAGAAGAAGAAGGTTCATGCTTTAGGGGCCTACGGAGACAGCAGAATGCATCACTCTCTTCTTATTTCACTTTATCCCTTAAAGAAATCTCCAAAGTGCCCCATCCCATCTCCTCCTTAGAGCTTTCCCTTCTACGGCCTCTCTCCTGTCCTCTTTCCAGTGATACATCATAGGATCACCAGTTGTCTTGACCTGTCTTGCCACTAGATTTCAATGACTCTGGAGGAGAGAGCTGATGACTTTGCATAGCTCTGCCTCACTTAAATCCAATTCACTTGCAAGTCAAGACTTTGACTTGATGTCATTGGTCCTCTTTGGGAAGGAAGGATGAACAACAACAATAACAACAATGTAGGATCATAGTTATAGAACTGCAATTCCAATGGTCATTCAGTGGTCCACCTCTAACCTATCTTTCCAGCCTCATTATATATCATCACTCCCCTTCCTTTTCTCTATGGTCCAGCCAAGCTACCCTTACTATTTATTCCTCATACACAACACTCTGTCTCACACCTCAAATTTCCATGACTTTTTTTTTGAAATGGCTAGATGCCATTCCTGGAATGTTCTCTGTCCCTACCTCAGCCTCTGAGAATCCCTTTTTTCCTTCAAAACTTAGCTCTTGTGCCACCTTCTTTGTGAAGCCTTTCTTGATCCCCTAGCTGCTAGTACCTTCCACCTCAAGATTACTTTGCAATTATTTTGTATAGACCTAAATAAAATATATGAGAGTCAGCCTGGTATAGTACACACACACACACACACACACACACACACACACACACACACACACACACACATGCACACACACACACGCACACACACACACACACATCTATATATCTTTCTCTTTATCTCTCTATCTAAAGAGAGCTGCCTTCAAGACTAGGAAAACAAGGATTGAAGTCCTGCCTCTGAAAGATACAAGTGACAATCTCTTGGTGCTCTAGGCAACCCTCTGAGGCTATAAGATGCAGAGAAGGTGCCGACTTGTATTGGTAGATTGATGGCTTGTTTACCTATATGAAATAATAGATACAATCCCTATCCCTGAAAGAATGGAAGCTTCTTAAGGGCAGAAATTGCTTCATTTTTGTCTTTGAATCCCCCAAATAGAAATTCTGAAAATCAAAGTCTATAAAAATTGAAATAAAAGCAAACACAAAATTGATAAATAAAACTTGGAGCTCCAATAAAATAGATAAATAGCTAATCCTATTAAAAGAGAAAGAGAAAAACTAACTTGCTGGTATCAAAAATGAAAAAAGGAGAAATTGACAATAATTGAAGATGAAATAAAAGAGACTATGAGAAATTATTTTTACCTAATTACATGTCCAAAATGAATAACTTAAATGAAATAGTTGGACATTTTAAAATATATAAAGCATTCAGAAAAACAGAAGAAACACACAATTTAAATAACCCAAGCTCAGACAAATAAATTGAACAAGCCATAAATGAACTCTTTAAAAATAACCCAGGATCAAATGGATTTGCAAGTGAATTCTAACATTCGAAGAACAAGTAATCCCAAAGTTGCATAAACTGTTTGCAAAAATAGGAAAAGAAAAGATCATCCTACTAAACACCTTCTATGATACAAACATAATATTGATACCTAAGTCAGGGAGACACAACACCTAGCAAGAAAACTATAGAAACTAAATATTGTTATAAAAATTTTAAATAAAATGAAAATTAAGAGGTTATAGCAACACATCAAAAAGTTTGTACACTCTGACCAGGTTAGATTTATACCAAGAATGAAAATTTGGTTCAATATTAGGAAAAATACAAACATAATAGACCAATTTCATAACAAAAGCAATAAAAATAACGTAATTAGGTAAATCTATTTCAGAAAAAAAATTTGATGAAATACAACATTCATTTTCTGTTAAAAACATTAAAAAGCATAGAATTAAATGTCTTTCCTTAACATAGTAAATAGCATCTATCTAGAATCATGAGCCAGCATTACATATGGAGATAAACTAGAGGTTTTCTAAAAAGATCAGGGGTAATGAAAGGATGTTCATTATCTTGTGCCATAAATGTTACCTATAACGATAAGACAAAAAAAAATAAATTGAGGGAATAATCATAGGAAAAGGGGAAATCAAAGCATTATTCTTTATAAATAGAAAACCCTATAGAGTGAACTAAAATTACCTTAAATAATAACAAGCAAATTTGAGTTGGAATAAGTAACTTGTTACCTTTAGGTGACTACTATGATCTTCGTGGGGGTAGCTAGGTGGTACAGTAAATAGAATTCTGGTCCTGGAATCAAGGAAGATTCATCTTCCTGAGTTCAAATCTGGCCTCAGACACTTACTAGCTGTATTACCTTGGGCAAATCTCTTAACTCTATTTGTTTTAGTTTCCTCATGTGACAAATGAGCTGCAGAAGGAATGGCAAACCAGTCCAATATCTTTGCCAAAAAAATCCCAAAATGGAGTCACAAAGAGTTGGACATGACTGAAAATGACTGAACAAAAAGATCTTTGCCAGGTCTAAATCTGTGATTTAGATTATAAAGTCCATAACCTGTCAAAAATATTCTAAAAGTTATTTTTTTTTTGCTCTAAGTTTCTAGAAGTCCCTGAGTATAAATTCTTTAAAAATAGGTATTCTTTTTAAGGAAAGGTAAAATGCATGCTTGTCTTTAAAGGCATTTAAGGCATCTAGATGGGTATAGTGGATAGAATGCTAGATCTGGAATCAGGAAAACCTGATTCCTATACTTACTAGCCCTAAGTCACTTAAGCTCTCCAAGTCTCAGTGTCCTCATCTGTAAAATGGGTATAATCATAGTATCTACCTCACAGGGAGGAGCAAATGAGATTTAATATCTATATCTATATAGGTTTATATAGATATAATTTTTGCAAACTTTAAAATGCTATATAAATGCCAGCTATTATTTGTTGTTGTTTTTCAGTCATGTCCAACTCTTGGTGACCCTATTTGGGGTGTTTTTGGCAAAGATATTGGAGTGGTTTGCCATTTCCTTTTGCAGCTTATTTTACAGATGAGAAAACTGAGGTAAACAGGGTTAAGTGACTTATACACACAACTATTGAGTGTCTGAGGCCAGATCTGAACTCAAGAAGATGAGTCTTCCACTCACTACAGAAACAAAACCAGAATAAAATAATTACAGGGATATTAATTATTCATGATTGGGCTATACCATTATAATACAAATGAC
This sequence comes from Phascolarctos cinereus, assembly GCF_003287225.1. Taxonomy (NCBI): domain Eukaryota; kingdom Metazoa; phylum Chordata; class Mammalia; order Diprotodontia; family Phascolarctidae; genus Phascolarctos; species Phascolarctos cinereus. Next base: position 358,185,987 of record NW_027555847.1, read on the forward strand.
AATATTACCTAAATTGTTTTACTTATTTGGTGCCACACTAATCAAACTATCAGAGAATTAGAAAAAAATAGTAACAAAATTCACATAAAGGAAAAAATGGTAAAAAATTTCAATGCAAATAAAGAAAAAAAATATGGGAAGTAAGAGGGCCTACTAGTATTGTGTCTCAAACTATACTATAAAACTATAATCACCAAAACTAGAGGTTCCCAATCTTATTTGCCCTACTGCCCCTCTTTCAAAAAAATTACTTAACACACTCCTAGAAATCTATTTTCTTTAAACCTTTAACAGGTTTTTAAAAAGTAAAATTTGCATCATTTCAAAAAAATATAATTTTTTGAAAAATGATGAATCTTAAATTTAATAATTTGTCATTTTTTTCCTGCATTGAAATTTTGATGATACAATGTTGCATCATGTATCCCTATAGTATCATACTGTAAACAAGTCATTACACACACATATTCCTGCCAACGCATGCTGGACTTCCTGACAATACACGATATGCTCACCTGCCAACACTTGCTTGTTAAGACCTGTTGGTGGACTTAATCACTGATTAGTTATAACTTTCATTTTGTGTGTTTGTTTGGAAAATAATGTGATCACTAGGACTTTAACTCTGTTACACAACAGATGAAACATGTATGAATGATTTTTCAAAATTCTCTTCTCTTCTTTCCTTATGCTTCCACTGCCCCCTTATTTTTATTCAATGCCTCTCAATTGCACCTGAGGCTACTACTGCCCCCCTGGATCATTCCAGTGCTCCACAGGGGGTGGTATTGCCCACTTTGGGAACATCTGGCCAAAACCATTTGGTATTTATTAAGAAACAGAGAAGCTGGTCAGTGGAACAGATTAGTTATATGCCATACAGAACCATACAAACACAACAGAATGGTGTTCAATAAACCCAAGATCTTCCAGCAATTGAGATAAGAACTTAATTCAATGAAGACTAGCTGGGAAAACTGGAAAGCAGTCTGGCAAAAATTAGGTTTAGATTAACATCTCATACTATAGACTAAGATAAGCTCCAAGAAGTAGTTGGCAGCTTTAAAAGGTCACATTATAGACACATTAGAAAAAACAAGGAAGGAAATATCTTTTGTGACTATGGATAGGGAAAGAATACATGAACAGCAAAAGAAGCAGAGATCACAGATGATAACAGAGGTGATTTTTAATGACACAAACTTAAAACATTTTGCACAAACAAAATCAATGCAGTTAAAATTAGCAGGGAAAAGATTAATTGGGAAAAATCTCCAAAATCACAAATAATTAGAGAAATTAAAATTGAAACAACTTTGAAGTTCCATTTTATTTCTATCAGATTTTTAAAGATTAAAGAAAAGGAAAATGACATTTACTGGAAGGACTGACGGAAAGGCTGCATACGAATAAACTGCATACTAATACAGTTCAATCATTCTGGAAGGCATTTTGTAATTATGCCTCCAAATTCACTAAATTGTGTATACTCTTTAGCTCAGTAATAATATTATGGTTTTTTTTTCTTTTTTTTTTTTTGGTGAGGCAGTTGGGGTCAAGTGACTTGCCCAAGGTCACATAGCTGGTAAGTGTCTGAGTCTGGATTTGAATTTAAGTTCATCCTGACTCTAGGGCCCAGTGCTTTACCCACTGCATCTAGTTACCTCCTCAGTAATAATATTACTATTCCTGTACTCCAAGGAAATCAAAGAAAGAAGAAAGAGACCCATATGTACAAGAAGATTTATAGTAATTCTTTTTGTTGTAGCAAAGGACTGGAGACTAAGAGTTAGTTACCCATCAATTGGGGTGGTGGTGCTGGTGGCTGAATAAGTTATGAAATGAATGTAATGAGATAAATGGATATAATTATTGTGTCATAAGAAATAATGAAATGAATGGATCCAGAGAAACTTGAAGTACCTCTAAGAGCTGATACAAAGTGAAGTGAATAGCATCAGCATAACAATTTATGTAATAACAACAACATCGCTGAAGAGGTCTAGGGGTTTTGGGGTGCTGGGACCCCAAGATTGTGGTACTGGGCCCTGCCTGAAAGAATTCAACTCAAATCTTCTTCAGCCAGAGGAAAAGTTTATTAGTGGTAAAACATATAGGCCAGGTAACACCCGTAAGGACGAGCGGGCATGAGAGGTTCTCAGCCTTATGGGTCTGAGATTCTCAGCCTCTGAATGAGGGCCAAGGTGGATTTTAAATACTAAAGTAACTTTGGGTGGCCAGAGAAGGGGGTTGGGTAAAGGGTCTAGGTAAGAATTCTAATTGGGGAGATCTGAGAGATTGAATAGACAATGGGAATACATAATGGAGGAACAGGAAAGCAGAAGTTTGAAAGACATCTGCACAAAATCAAGGTGCAGCTAGGACTTTCAAAAGGAGGTAAAGGAAGGCCTTTCTGGGGCCTATAGACAAAAGGGAGCCAGGTTCTTTTAGGGTGCATCTGAATAAGATTAAAAGGTAAAGCTAAGCCTTTCAAAGGGAGATGAGGGTCTGGGGCCTGTGAGTCAGATTCCCTTTGGGGCAAAGGGCAAAGATCTTGGCTTGGGCCCCGCCCTCATCATTGCAAATAAAAACAACTTTGAAAGACTTAAAGAATTATGTTCAATGTAATGACCAGCCTTGATTCATTCCAGAAGACTGATCCTATAGACTCAAAATGAAAAATGAAATCCACGTTTGGACACGGACAATGTGGAAATTTGTTTTTCTTGATCATGTATATTTTTTGAAGGTTTTTTCAATTTTGGAGGAGGAATTGGAGGGAGAGGGTATAAGTGATAGAATTGTCCACTCACAAAAAAAAGAAAAAGAAAAAAAAAGGAAAGAAGTTCAATGAAGCACTTTTTCAAAATGCATAGGACAGAAGGAAGACCAGAAGGAAACATAGAGAAACATGATAGCTTTGCAAATCACATGTTGAATTTTTATAGATTCAAAAGGAAAACCAAGCTGCACTTAACAGAGATTTGTGGTTTCATGTACACTTCTATTATTTTTCTGCTTTGTGTATGGAAATGAATGAATGAATGAATTAAAGTGCACTTATTAAAGACTTAATATATGCTGAATACTGTGCTAAGTGTGCTGGGGATACAAATAGAAAAGCAAGACAAGTTCTGCTCTCCAGGACCTCACCTTCTAGAGTGGGATGACAATGCACATACCAGGTTTCAGTCGCAAGTCATGAACCTTAGAATGCTTTGGCAAAGCAGACGGTAATGATCTTTTTTAATGTAATTTCCAGTGTCAAACTATATCCATTTCTGATGTTGAACCATTTGACAATGCTAAGAACTTGGGGGTAGGGGGAACTTGGTTTTTTTTTTTCTTTTTCCAGGTCTTCAGTAGCTGAAGTTTCTGAAGAGGTGAGGGCTAACAGCTCCTTAGAAGCTTAGTAGCCAGGTTGAATATACCACAAGGAATTACTTCCCTGGATAATGGCTCTGGGGGCTGGGCTAGAAGCATGACTAGTGATTATTGTTATTCCTCAGGCTTTTGGCCTTGCATAGCAGATGGCCACTGGATGGATATTTGTATTGGTGGAGGTGAGGTTAATAGGCTGGCTCTCCACTAAAGCTACTTTCTTTGATGATAGTCTGATAGGTAGGGGGCAGGGAGGAAGCAGGGCTGGTGGGCTGGGGAGGAGGGGTGCTGCCATTTTCAAGCCTCTTGGGATCATAGTCTGGGGCTGTCTCTGCTGGAGTTTAAGGAGAGATGATGATTGAGATAGGTTTGATGGTTTGATCTGCCTGGAACACGCCTTTTCTTGTCTCTTCCTTTGGATGTCTTAATTACCTTGTCAGAGGCACTTGGTAGGAATATTTGGCATCAGGTAAAAAAAAGTTATCTTCAGAATAAAATAAAAATGTTATGACATTTTAAAAGAAAAACATTTACAAAACACTTTGGACACTGCAAGTATCCCAGCTCAGTTTTCCAGTTGAGATAACAGTCTCAGAGAGATTACTTGACTAGTTCAGGGTCATAGTGCTAATTAGAGCCAGAGTCAGGATTCCAACCCAGGTCTTCTGACTCAGTCTAGTCCCTTGCTCATTCCATTAGCTTCAAGCTGCCTAATATATAAGGTTGCTTTTATTTTGGCAGCAAAATGGGTTATTAGGAATAGCCAGCTTGCTGATACACAGCCAGAACTTTTGGAGGACCTTTATCCTTGATGTGAGATTCATTTATAATCGCACTTCTCAAAATCAAAAACACACAGAGAAAGCAGGGTGTAATGGATGGAGAACAAGACTTAGAGTCAGGAAGAACTGTGTTCAAACTCTGCCATTGACATTTGCTACCTATTTGGTCATTAGCAAGTCACTTAACTGCTCTGAGACTCAGTTTTCTTATCTGTAATGGGGATAATAATACAGCAGTACCACATCATTAGGCTCAAATTATATACATAATTTTTTTGAAAACATTAAAAGTACTATATGAATTTCAGTTTTTAATCTATTCAAATGAAGGCACGGAATATCCTTGAATGCTATCTCTCTACTGTGCTTCAAAATCTTACTTTTATTTTCTTCCATTTTACAACCTAACTTCTTAAAGGGCATAGATACTTCTGAGAATTTCACAATCTCCCAACAAAGGAGATGTTTTAAGCCAGATCACACAGATTTCTTCATCAAAGAAACTCAGGCATTACTTTTCACGGGGCAAAAAGATAAAAATGGCTATTTTTTTGCACACATTTATAAAAAACAACCCAACTCCCAAACAGACATTATTTGGCAATAAGAATCCAATGGCTCATCTAGAATTTTAATCCATAGCCCCAGAGACCTTAGTCATTTAGCAATAGAGTCTCCCTACCCATTTCCCTATCCTGTTATTTAATTTTTTTTTTCTAGATTGACTACAGCAACAAGATTTTTTCCCCTTGAAAAACAACAACAACAACAACACAGGACTTATGAGTTAGAGGACCTGGGCTTGAGCTCTGTTACTTATTAACTGTGATTTTGAGCAAATCACTTTACTTCTCTAGTTCTCAGTTTTCTCACCTGTAAAATGAGGTAGGTCATTGAAGGTTTTGAACATGGGAGGCTAGGGGAGTAGTGGGATATAGGTAGAAAAAGTGAAGTTATAAGAATAGCTGATGTAGGGGAAAAGATAATAAACTGAGTTGTAAACATGTTGAATTTAAGGTGCCAATGGGAACATCTAGGTGGAAATGTCCTGTAGGTGGTTGGTAGTGGCTCTGTAGCTTAGAATAGTAGGGCCAGCTAGGTGGCTAGGGCAGCTAGGTGTCACAGAGAATGGATCACTGAGGTAGAAATCAGGAAGACTGATTTTCCTGAGTTCAAATCCTGCCTCAGACACCTACCAGCTGTGTGACCCTGGGAAAGTCATTTAACTCTGTTTGCCTTAGTTCCCTCATCTGTAAAGTTAGTGAGAGAAGGAAATGGCAAGGCACTCCAGTATCTTTGCCAAGAAAATCCCAAATTGAGTCACAGAGAGTTGGACTGAAATTACTCAACAAAAACAAAAAAGCTTAGAATAGAAGTGAGGGCTGGAGACATTGATTTGGCAACTTCACAAGAGATGGAATAAATTGGGGAGAGATGCCCACCATTCCCAGTGGACTGAGTTAAAAAAGAGAAAGGAGCAGTGAGTTAAGGATTAGAACCTTAGGGAACAACCACTTTAAGAGATTGGGAAGAGTGAGGAGCCAGTGGAAGAGACAGAGAAGGGCCATTAGAAAGACAGGAAAACTAGGAGAGTATGGTTCTTGTGAAACTAAGGGATTTTTTTTTGGTTACCATCTACAAATTAACCTCATTTATTTTCATCCATGGGTCAGTGGGAAGAGTGCTGGATTTGGAGTCAGAGAACCTAGGTTCAAATCCTGACTCAGCCACTTACCTCTATGGCAAATCATCTCACCTTCTTAGGACTTGGTTTTCACATCCATAAAATGGGGAGTTAGACCAGAAAGAATAAGTTCCCTTCCAGTTCTAAATCTTATGTTCTCCTAAATTCCTCACATGTGAAAGCTGTTTTTATCAGTGATTCTATTTTTAAGTATCGGATCTTCAAATATTCATTGATCCAAAGTGTTTATTCTTTACAAATTTCATGATCAGATTCCTTAATCTTACAAGTAAAGAAGCCAAGATTTGAGGAAAATTCAGATGTTCCAAGCTGATACAGCAAAAACAGTTGTAGAGTCTCCATAAATGTTGAATAATTGAAATGTTTCCCTTTGGAAACACAATTGCTTTCTCTCTCTTACTGAGTTTTTCCAAGAAATAGTTCTATGTGAATTAAATAGAGAGATAATAAATATTTTTTCAACATTTCTGTGGAACTGAAATCCCACTGATATAGGTAGTCCCTCTACTGGTAGAGATCCCAACCTATTCACACCTCATCCTGTGTGATGTCTGTGTTCTCCCACAGGTTCTTCATCAAAGATCTAACAAACATTCTGGAAGGTTTTTTCCTTAGATTTTTTTTTAATATTTCTGTGCATCCCTTATCTCTCATTCTCTTTGCATGACTCTTCTTAAGCTCGTACATTTCCTGATTTGCCTTATGGTCACTCAGACAGTCAATAAACATTTATTAAATGCCTACTATATGCTAAGCACTGTGCTAAGTTCTGGAGATACAAAAGGAAGCCAAAAAAGTTCCTGCCCTCAAGGAACTCATAATCTAATGGCAGAGACCATAAGCAAACACATATGTACAAAAAAATATATAGAAGATAAATAGGAAATAATTAGAAGAGGGACAACATTGGAATTAAGAGGGTTGGGAAAGGCTTCCTGTAGAGATTAAGACTTTAGTTGAGACTTAAAGGAAGCCAGGAGGAGGAAATGAATGAAAGCATTCTAGACATGGGGGACAGCCAGAGAATATGCCCTTATGCTACATCTTACAAATGTGTTGTCATTGGAAATATGCAATGGCCTTCTCATATATATATTATTTCCATTCAAATCTACAGGCTTTTATGAATATCTGCACTGCCTCCCCCACACACTTTATGCTAGGCAGTTGGGATATGAAGACAGCAATGAAACTGTCCTTGCTTTCAGGGAGCCTACATTCTGCTGGAGCAAACATATATATATTTTAAAATATGTTTTAAAATTTATATTTAAAATAGAAAACTCTAAAACATTTAAAATATTTCAAAAATATATTTTAAAACCAATACATGTATATATGTAAATATATTTTTAAATTTATATTTTAAATATAAAAAATTTAAAATTTAACATATAAAATAAAAATTTATATTTAAAAAATATAAATCCATTTGGGGTTGGGTTGGGGAGAGTTATAATAGCTAGAGATTCAGGAAAATCCTCCTGTAGGAGATGACATTCAGTCATTTCAAAGGTAACTAAGGTTCTGATAGAGGTGAAGAGGAAAAGCATTTCAAGTAAGCACAGAGTTATAGATATGAGAGAGGGAATGCTATGTATAGGCAATAATCATTAGGTCAGTCTGTCTAGAACCTAGATTATATGAATGAGAGTAATGTCCAACAAACTTGGAAAGATAGACTAGAGACAAACTGTGAAGGGATTTAAATGTCAGGGAGAACAATTAGTCATTTTGACTATAGACAATAGGAAACCAAAGCAGCCTCTTTCATGATGGATGGTCAGATCTTTGCTTCAGAAAGGTTCTTTTGGTTGTTTTTTTTTTTAATTTAAAAATTTTTTATTTTTAGGTAATTGGGGTTAAGTGACTTGCCCAGGGTCACACAGCTAGTAAGTGTCAAATGTTTGGTCTGAGGTCACATTTGAACTCAGGTCCTCTTGATTTCAGGGCCAGTGCTCTATCCATTGCGCCACCTGGCTGCCCCTCTTTTGGTTGTTCTGTATAAGATAAGCTTTGAAAGGACAGAGAATGGAGGCAGGGTACCAATTAAGAGTCAATTGTAATAATCCAGGTGAGATTACCTACACTAGAGTAGGGACCGTGACATAGGGAGAAGTGAAGGCTATAGAGATGCTATGGAGGTGGAATTGGCAGGACTTGGCAACTAATTGTTATGGGGGTTGGGTGGTAGCGGTAGTTTGAGAATAAAGAATCCAAGATGCCTCATGTTTCAAACTTGGAAGTATAAGGTACTCAGTAGAATTCGGGGAATACATTTGGGGGGGGGGGAGATTGAATTCCTTTTTGAACATGTTGAATTTAAGATGCCTATAGGGCATCCAGGAAGAAATTTCCAACAAGCCATTGGTGATATAGGAGTAGAGCTTAGCAGAGAGATGAGGACTAGATCTGGAGATATGGGAGTTACCTGCAGAGTGGTGAATAAAGAGAAGAGGACCACAGACAGAGAAAGCCCTGGAATACAGTTCAGTAAAGCAGTTTGGGACATATAAGCCAGAAAAAGAGAGTGAGAAGTGGTAATCAAAAAAGAAGAGAAAGCTGAGGGAAGCCAGTGTTATAAAAGACTCTCTAGGAGGAAAGTGTTAGGTTGCCAACATTGTCCAAGGCTAAAGAGAGTTCAAGAATACTTAGAACTGAGAAAACAATATCATATTTCAGAGATTATTGATAATCTTGGAGAGAGCGGTTTCAGCTGAGTGATATGGTTGGAAGCCAGAGTGGTATGTGAAGAAGTAGAGGTTCTGAGGACAGATGGATTTTTCCAGAAGTTTGTCAGTGAATGACAGAATGGAAAAGATTTTTTAAAATAAAAATTTATTGATATCTTTTGTTTTGACATAGCCTAAATTTTTCCTTGTATCCCTTCCAGAGATCCATCCCATATAAAAACATTTTTTTTGAGGAAAAAGAAAAGTCATCAAGTCAATTAATACAATGGGGAAAAAAAATCTGACAGTATAAGGAAATGATCATTTGTTAAGTGCCTACTACATACCACACCCTGTGCTAAGTGTTTTTTAAAAATATTATCTCATTTGATCCTCACAAAACCCTGGGAAGTGCTATTATTATCCCCATTTTACATATGAAGAAACTGAGGCAAACAGAGGTTAAGTGACTTGCCCAAGGTCACATAGCTAATGTCTGAGGCTGGATTTGAACTCCATTCTTCCTGACTCCAGGTCCAGTGCCCTATCCACTGCACAATCTAGCTGTCTCTATGCTGCATCTATCTATCTATCTATCTATCTATCTATCTATCTATCTATCTATCTATCTAATCTATCCATCCATCCACACACTCATACATACAATTGCATACAATAAGAATATACCATTATATATACACACATATGTACATATATACCATTACATGCACATATACACATGTATGCATATGTATAGTAAATGTTCTGCACATATGGACCCCCCAATCTCTGCAATGGAGTGGGGAGAAATAGCTTCCCATAGTCTTCTTTGGAACCATGTTTTTTTGTAATTTTGCAACCTTCGTTAAAAAATTTTTTTTTGTGGTGTTTTTTTCCATTGTGTGTTATTTTCCTAGCTCTGCCTCTTTTACTTTGCTTTAGTTCATACAAGTCTTTCCATCCTGCTCCATATTCACCATGGTTTGCAGTTTCTTATAGTACAGTAATTAATATTCCATTACATTCAAGTAACACAATTTGTTTAGCCATTCTCCAGTTGATGGATTTTATTTCTGGTTCTTTGCTACCACAAAAGTGCCATTACAAATATTTTATTACGTATAGGACTTTCTTTTTTTCAATGAACTTCTTGGAGTCAATATTAGAATCTCTGGGTCAAAGGGTATGGATATTTTAGGCACTTTACTTGCCTAATTCTGAATTGTTTTCCAAAATGATTGTGCTAATTCACAGCTCCACCAAAAATGCATCAGTGTGTCTATCTTTCCACAGTTCTTCTAACCGTAACTATTCCTGCCTTTCTTCATCTTTGCCAATCTGCTGTGTGTAAGGTGAGATTTCAAGCTTATCTTGCTTTGTATTTCTTATTACTAGGGATCTGGAGCATTCTTTCATATGGCAGTTAATAATTTTGGAGGGCTAGTTATTCACATCCTTTGACTATTTATCTATTGGGAAACATGCTTTGGTCTTAAATACTTCTGTTAGTTGTCTATTTATCTTGGATGCAAAATTCTTTTCAGAGAAATTTGACACAAAAGGAAAAGCATTTATTTACACTTACTATGTGTGAAACACTGGGGAGAGAAACACAAAACCAGAGATATTTCTTGTCTTCAAGAAGCTTATACTTTAAGAGGAAGAAACAACACATTTGGGGGGAATAGAGGCCAGGGAAGGAAGTTTTGGCCTAAGAAGTCACCGAGAAGGTTAGTGGAACAAAAGGAGAGTAGATTGATCTACCCTTTCTAGCTACAATGGCAGTATTGATTTGTAAAGAAAGGGAACATCTAGGATGTTTGGACATGGATTTTTCCAATGAAGTATTTAAAATTAATTAAAACATAATCTAATAAAATGAGAGAGTTGGACCAGGTGATCCTTCCCAACCCTGCTGCCATTTTATTTTGAGTTCTCTCTAACTTAAAAATCTCTGGAGCCTTGAATTCTCAGATCCCTGGTCTTAGAAGGCTTAATGAACTGAAAGGAAAGTTACCTCCAGGCTCAGGAGAGTAATGTATATTCTAGCCTTCTGTGCAACAATGCTTGGCTCTGAGGTTTAACTGGAAGCCTTGCTTGTGAAATCCTTCCACATGCACCACCACCCTTTGAAAGCTGAGCTCTGCTCCCCATGGGGTGCCTTGCCAGAAGCTAAATTAGATTGCTGTGGGCTGTTCTGATCTTCTGTGAACTGGCTATTCCAAATACACTGTAGTTCAGGCAACCACAAATGAAGGTGACATCATAGGTCAACTGTGCCACAGGCCTACTTCTTCACAGGCAAAGCAAGCCATTTGAAAAATGCGGCTGAACAGTAGCACTGATACCCCAACCAGGTGACTGATTATTCTATTGATCTTTAGCCAATTTTGCCTTTCTCCAGAGAATGGCCTAGTGAAATCATGCTCCTTCCCTCTGGCTGCTTTCCAGAGTCAGATAACCTCTGCTGCTACCCTAGAAATATTTGTGGGAGTCCTTGAGCTTTCCTGTGCATTATGAGTTGGGGACAGGCAGGCACAAGTTAAGAGCTAGTTCCTGGAACCTCTGGAGATGATTCTTTCTTTCCTGCTACTCCCTCTGTCCTACCCCCACACTAGGGTACTAAATACTTTCCCTGCCTGCCCCAACTTATACTGAAAGTTTTTTTTATTATTATGTTTCAGGATCCCAGGGTGGTTTACCAAATTCTTGGTTATTTCCTAGATAGGAAATGGTCTGTGAATCCAGAGGGCAGTAGCCCTGTGGAAGCTCTTCCTCTGAGATCATCTTCTGACTTCTCTGTTTCTGTTAATGGCCATGTCAGCTGAGGCCAACCTTACCAGCCAAACTGGCCTTTTCCTTCTGCCTCACTGCTGGGACACCATCTTACACCTTAGGCCATGGAAGTTTACATTTCCCATACTTAGAATGCACCTTCTTCTTATAGACCTTTTATAAGTTAACTACTTTTCTCCTGTTTACCCCACCCCCTTACTTCCTTCCAGCTCAAGCACCAGTTCCTACACTATATCATTTTTGATCTTTCCAACCACTGGTGTCTGCCCAGCTTAATGGAAGGTGTGGTCTGAATCTAGGTCTGCTTCAGACACTGGCTCTGGGTGTTTTATCATGAATAGAGGGCCTATGCCTGTGACTCAAAGGTCATTTGCATAAAATCGTCCTCATTGTTAGAGATTGTTCACTCAATGCTTCATATGGGGAGGGGGGAGAGTTGGTGAGTGCTAGGGAGAACAGAAAACCTGGTCTTCCGGCTTCCAGCTTCTTAAGAAGACAAGAGGTTCCACACCCTGGCAAGAAGCCAACATATAGAGGAGCTGGAACCTTCTCTGATCTCTGTTTTGTTATTGACTTGGATAAATGGGTTTGTTCACAATTTACTATGTGTGTTCATTGTGGAACTGGCATTTGGCATACAGGGAGTCAAACCTTGGAGTTCTCCTTGCCTGTTAAGGAATAGCTGTCAGTGGTACAGCTTGAACCTAAAAATTATTTCCCCTAGACTAACAATATTTAAAGAAGGAGATACATATAATACTACCCTGGTACCTTCTCTCTGTGAGGAGAGCAGAATAGCTAGCCTCTGGCCACACCCCTCCTTGCAGAATCAAAGTCTCCCTTGGAAAAGAATGGAGGAGGAGGCTTTATCGATATTTATTCATGCCTCCCTATAAGCCACATCTAGGTACTTCCATGTAGATGCACATAATCTACATGTGCAAGAAGACAACAAATACACCCTTTGCATTAGCAAGACACCTTGGTCCTGAGCCAGTAATCACAGCTTCTGATTTTGTGCAAAATGAACACAACACTCATGAAATAAAGAAAAGGGCACAATTTCAAGTAATGTGATAGACTGGTCTGAAAGTCTTGCTACTGCAGAGTTCTCTTGAAGCAATTGAGACTTCATGTTCCCACAATTAAAGAATATGACAGAATGGGCAGACACAAAAACTAGCATAGGGCTGGACCACCCAACTGGCTCTTATGGTGCCTGCCAAAATACAGATGAATAGGTGCCATCTCTCTCTTTTTATCAAAAGGCAGATTAACATTGCCAATGGGTATATACCTCTATCAGTACAGATGTGGCATGACACCAACAGCTGCTGTTGGGGAGGTATACTGCTCCAGGGGGTGAAGAGTGCCTGCCAACTTAAGGCTAAATCAATGCTGATTGAGTCAAGTCAGCATCTGAGGTAATACTGGCACCACCATTCTTCCAATGACCCAGACTTGAACCTTTGAAGTAATCTTTGACTCCTCCCTTTCCTTTACAAGTCCTGGCAATTCTTCTGCCATTTTTCTTGGATCTTCTCTTTTCCTTTTTATTCACACTGATACTTCCCTAGTCTAGGATAATAATTCTTAGCAAGTTTCCCTGCCTCCAAGCTAGCCTACTTCTCTCTGGATATAACTTTTAAACCTTTCTTCTATATTGCTGCCAAGTTAATCTTCATAAAAAACACATTTTATAATGTCAATCCTCTGCTCATCATTCATTGTTCATCCTTTGTTCTTGAAGAAGACCATGACATCAATGTCATGACTTGCAAGTGAATTGGAGTGAGGCAGGACTGTGCAAAGTCACCAACCTCACTCTCTCTTCTGGAACCAGCTGGGTCCAGTGGCAAGACATAGGTAAGGATGACTGGAGATGGCCCTGGATGCAGTAGGAGACCTTGGACTTTTTAAGCTAAGGTCTTTTGCGGGTCTCAGTTTGACTGAGGCAATGCCCATTCAGTGATTAAGGTTAGGTAAGAAATGAGACAAAAAATGGTCTCTTTTACCTAGTTAAAAAAAATCAATCTGAGAGAGGAAGACCCTCAGGGTTTCTGGCCAAAACAGAAACAATTGCTCAGTTTGAGCCATCAGAGCCAAAACAATGACCGTAAACCTTTGATGACTACCTTATTTACTAAATGAAGTCGAAACTTGTCTGCCCGAATTCATGGATCTATTGAATCACAGCACCTCATAGGTAAAATGGATTTAGAGGCCATTTAACTCAAACCACACATGATCAAGAATCCTCTCTATAATATCCCCAACAAATAGCCATCTAGTCATCACATGAAGACCTTGAGGAAGGAGGAACCCACAATATTCAAAGGAAGGTCATTTCCATTTTGATCAGCTCTAATTGCTAGGCAGTTTTTCCTTATGTAATGAGGTCATGCTTTGGAACATGTGCAGAGCTGTCATCCTGCTTCTGGCCATGTGTGACTCAGTACTTGGGAGCACTGGGAATGAGCCCCTAATTAATTTTGACCATGTGTGAAGGGCTTATTTTTTGAGAAAGATCCTAATTCCTCCTTTAGAGGCCAGCTCCCCCAAGCCTGAATCTGGTCCAAACTTGTGTGGATCCAGAACTGAGAGGTGCCCATTAGTAGAGGTCAGGGTGAGTGGCTTAGTGCCTTCGGTCCCAGTGGTGATTCTATTGTTACAGATATATCTGTTCTCTAGAACTGAGAGAAATACATTGTTCTAATTTCTTCTGTATTTCCTATATGTAATGGCCTCATGTATCTAGCCCTTTTTGAACCATTTGCCATCTCAGCTCCCTTGTATCCTGGGACTTCTCCAGTCTTCTCTCCCCAGGGCCTGGTGTCCATCACTTTGAAGTTCTTTAGCTACCAGAAATTTTACTTTACGCAATTGGTTGTCTCTCCAGTTGTTCTACCTCTGTCCCATGCCAGGGTAAGTTCTTAAAGCAGATGTCCACATTATCTGTATTTTCTTTTCTCTGTATCATGTCTGATTCCAATCAAAAAGAATATTTGAGATTTTTTTTCTATTTGGAAACATATGGATAACTGGATAGATTTTTCCCCCCATTTTTAAATCCAGGTTTTTATTAGACACACAGTTTTGGGAAGATAAATGTAATCACTTGAAAAACTTAAGGAAGAGATACATCTTTCATTCCTCATTCAATAACCCACTCTAGTGCATTCCACTCACTCTCAATTACTTGGTTGTTTACTAAAATTAAATTGTTTATTTAAAATAAAATAGGATAAACATTAAGCTCATAGTTGCATCTGTTGTGACTTAAACTGGAGTTAGTTTCTTCCAGGAGAGGTAAAGTTATACTTTGGTTGCAAAACAAGCATTTTGGGAAGTGCCTGACCTCTCTGGAGGCACTCAGTATTCAATATACTTGAAATACCATTGACAAAAATTTGTGCCTCCTACTCTGAAAATTTCTTTTGTTTTCATTGTCCATGAGCTTTTTGTCCTGCACAGATCTCTGGTGCTTTCCCCCCCTTTTTTTTTCTGACCCTTCAATTAACAGAGCTTCATCTGCTTCATTTGGAGGGACCAAACCCACATTTGTGGGTGGGCGAAGAAAATCCTGGCTTCCTCATTGTCCTGGTGACAACACCAATCACATCTGCCCAGAAGGAAAATTGGCAAAGGGGCTTTTTGTGAGGTGGCACAGGAGAACAGAGGAGAAACTTCAAAAAAAAGCAACATCTAGGAGGAAAACAGGGAATTCAGAAATGAAAAGGAACATTTGCTTGGGTGGCAAAGTGGAACTGAACGGACAGATTAAAGCTATTTCTATGTTGTCTCAATTCAATATGTACCATGCACAGAGCACTGAGCTAGGTTCTGTTGAAGATACAAAATTCAGTTAAGACCAAAAAAGAAGTATCCAAGATTTTAACTCTTCTCACACCAGATGGATTATTTGCTGAAACACTATGGCATTTTATACATTTCTAATTAAATAAGCTAAGTACTTGTGTAACAAACACCATATTCTCAGAGGTTTTTTTTTAAGTAATACATTTCAGTTGTCCTGAAAAAATAGTCTAAGAAATCCAGTGCTAGGAAATGGAAGTAAAATAGGAAAGAAAAGAACTGAAGCCATATAGTTTAGGAAAAGTTGGAGAAATGAGCATGTAATTCATTCAACAAATATTATAAAACACCTAATATGTGCAAGATAACTTTGAACTAGCTGCTCCAATGGGTGATGTTCCCTAGTGTTTAGAGTTCTCTTTAAGAGGAACACTGCCATTAGATGCAAGGAACTGTCCAGGTATGTCCCAGCGTTTTCCCTTGTCCAGATATAAATTGCCCTAAACCCATAAAAAGCTTTGATGAACTCGTGGTGGAACTCTTTATGTTTTCATAGTTTGAGGCCTGTTCCCTAACCCTAGACCATACTTTTTCTTTCTTTGTTTTATTCTGAACTTAAGAAATAAAAGCATTCCCACAACACAGTAGAGAAAAAAAAAGATGATTGAACATGAAACTGCAAATATACTATGTACAACTTGCTATTCCTTTCAAATATACTCCTGATGGACCTTGATACCATGTAGTAGAAGGAGTTCTGGATTGGAAGTCAGAGGAACTAAGCTTGAACCTTGGCTTTTCCTCTTTCTGCCTATTTGACCATGGGCAAGTTATTTGACCTCTCTGGGCTTCAGTTTCCTCATTTGTAAAATAAGGAATTTGAATTAGATGGCCTCTAAAATCTCTTTCTGTTCTAAATCTATGATTCTCAGGTCCCTGGCTAAGGACATGCTATATGTAGAAACCGATCTAAGCCTCTGCATGACCTAGTGCTTTTCTAGCCTCATTCCCAACCTTCCTATATGTCCAGGCCAGAAAGGCTTCCTGGGAGGCCCTCATCCCTAGACCATGGCAGGTGCTAGGTGGGGTGGAAGGAACAGTACAGAGTCAAAGCTGTTCAATACAATGGCTACTTTGAAAGATCTTGTAGTCAAGTGGAAGAGATAAATCATCATCTTCAACATAATAATCACAGTTATATAGCATTTAAGATGCAAAGCTCTTTAAACATGTTAACTCACTTGATTCTCATAACAACCCTGTGAGGTAGGTTCTATTATTATCCCCATTTGACATATGAGGAAACTGAGGCTGAGAGAGGGAAAAATAACTTGTCTGAGGTTACACCACTAGAGTTCAAATCCTGGCAGAGGTAGGATTCAAATGCAAGTCTTCCTGTCTTCAGGTCCTGCACTCTATCTGCTATACTACCTAACTGCAGACATGCCCTATATGAAGTTGCACAAACAAAGGCACTTTCCAATAAAGTTCTTGATAAAAGTACACCTATAATGTCCTTCAGATTGGTGTTGAAGCCTCTTATCGGTAGCAAATTGTAAATGGACAATTGAAAAATAGTGAAATGTGTGAAAAAAGCATTTATTAAGAACTTGCTAAAGGATAAGCACTGTACTAAGTTCTGGAGATACAAGTATTAAAAAAGAGATAGTCCTTGCTCTTAAGAAGCTCTCACTTTAATTGGAAGAGACAACACAACTTCAGAGCAGGTGGAAAGAGTCCTAAAGGGTGGAACAGCAAGTGGATGGCAAGGTCAAGCAATCTTTAAGATGTATCAACAGGTCAGATAAAAAATGCTCACATTCTGGAAGGCATATGATAAGACTTTAGAACAGAGTGGCAAGGCAGATTATAAAAGTCCTAGTAGTCTTTTGTCTAACCATAAGTCTTATATGATTTTGGCCACCAGGAGAGGTCAAAAAGAAGGCAGAGGGTAAGAGCATCTTCCTTTCTTGCCTGTCCTCCCCAGTGGTTATTATAAAAGCAAAGGCTGGAAAGGCTTGAACTCTAATTGGTGAAGAGCAGCAAATCTATCTCATCACAAAATTGTTGTTGGACAAACCTAGATTCTTTTTGTACTCTTGGACTGCAATGAAGAGAGGGCCCAGGTGACACATGTGAATGGCTGAAATAAGAAGACTGGAAGGGGCTAAGGAGAAGGCAGCATATCACAGGAAAAAAGATCCTTGGATCTGGAGTCAGAGAACATGGGTCCAAATCCTACCACTGACACTTTTTTGTGACCTTGAGCAATTTATATAATTTACCTCTCTGGGACTCAGTTTCTTTATCTTTAAAATGATAGAGTTGGATTAGATGGACCCTAAGGTTCTTTCCATCTCTTATTCTATGATCCTAAGGGGAACTTATGAGGCTTCAGGACCAGGAACAGCGCCTACTGACATTCTAACCCAGGAATCTAAAGGTGATGTGTGGGAATGGCTTTCCTTTGCCACCTTTTACTCCAAATTTCTGGAAGTGGATAAAGGGAAAGATTATGGGAAAAGATTTGATAGGAGTGAGAAATCAGTACTGCATTTAGGATGTATAACTTAGGTCTGAGTCTTGGCCACTTAGTGAAATGAGAGAAATGATTATTAATAACCAATATCTTGGGGGAGATTCAGAGCTCCTCCCTTCTTTCAAATTTCTGATTTTAATGTCTCTTGAAGGACATTAATGATAATGAGAATGCATTAACTCTATTGATCTTGGTCAGATGCCACCCAACCTTACAAAGAATTTAATCTAAGGTGGGGAAGCCCATTGTGTTCTACTCAAACTTGAACTGAGACAGATTCTTTTGTCTAGATAGCTGAAGGCTGCCAGGCGGTCTGAGTAGAGATAATTTCTCTGTCCAAGAGTGACATGATATCACTAGCAGCCCCTCATTGCTGCAAAGGGTATATAAACTGTGAGCCCACTGCCATGATTGTTTTTGGTTTAAGAGAGATAGCAACATTTTATTAATAACCTGCTGGTGTTTTTTTCCCCTTTTTTCCTATTTATTTATTTTTTTAAAAAATTTTTATTTTTAACATATGTTTTTAAAACTTTGGGTTACAAATTTTCTCCCTTCCTCCCTCCCCACCCACCCTCATTGAAAAGGCAAGCATCTTGATACAGGCTATAGATGTGTAGTAATGCAAAACACTTCCATAGTAGTCCTGTTGTGAAAAGCTAAGTATATTTCCCTTCATCCTATCCTACCCCCCATTTATTCTATTCTCTCTTTTGACCCTGTCCCTCCTCAGAAGTGTTTGCTTTTGATTATCCCATCCCCCAATCTGTCCCCCCCTCTATCAACCCCCTGCTCTCTTGTCCCCTTCCCTTACTTTCCTGTAGGGTAAGATAGATTTCCATACCCCATTGTGTATGTTATTCCCTCCTTAAGCCAAATCCTATGAGAGTAAAATTCACTCATTCCCTCTCACCTTCTCCCATTTCCTCTCCAATGTAAAAGCCTTTTCTTGTCTGTTTCATGTGAGATAATTTACCCCATTCTACTTCTCCCTTTCTCCTTCTCCCAGTATAATTCTCTCACCCCTTAATTTTATTTTCCAGATATCACCCCTTCATGTTTAACTCACTCCGTGCCCTCTATCTATCTATACATACAAATAATTTTTTCCCTCCCACTACCCTAATACTGACAAAGGATTCTTGAGTTACAAATGTCATCTTTCCCTGCAAGAATGTAAACAGTTCAACCTTAATAAGTCTCTTATGATTTCTCTTTCCTGTTTACCTCTTCCATGTTTCTCTTGAGTCTTGTATTTGAAAGTCAAATTTTTATTCAGCTCTGGTCTTTTCCTCAGGAATGCTTGAAAGTCCCCTATTTCATTGAATGACCATTTTTTACCCTGAAGGATTATACTCAGTTTTGCTGGGTAGATGATTCTTGGTTGTAATCCTATCTCCTTTGCCTTTTGGAATATCATACTCCATGCCCTCTGGACCCTTAATGTAGAAGCTGCTAAATCTTGTGTTATCCTCATTGTATTTCCACAATACTTGAATTATTTCTTTCTGGCTGCCTGCAATATTCTCTCCTTCATCTGGGAACTCTGGAATATGGCTACAATATTCCTAGGAGTTTTCCTTTGGGAATCTCTTTCAGGAGGTGACCAGTGGATTCTTTCAATTTCTATTTTGCCCTCTGGTTCTAAAATATCAGGGCAGTTTTCCTTGATAATTTCTTGAAAGATGATGTTTAGGCTCTTTTTTTGATCATGGCTTTCAGATTGTCCAATGGTTTTTGAGTTCTCTCTCCTGGATCTATTTTCCAGGTCAGTTGTTTTTCCAATGAGATATTTCACATTGTCTTCTATTTTTTCATTCTTTTGGATTAGTGTTACAGTGCCTTTATTTCTCAAATTGTCACTAGCTTCCAATTTCTCCATTCTAATTTTTAAAGAAGTATTTTCTTCAGTAGGCTTTTGGACTTCCTTTTCCATTTGGCCAATTTTACTTTTTAGGGGCATTCTTCTCCTCATTGGCTTTTTGGACCTCTTTTGCCATTTGGGTTAGGCTATTTTTTAAGGTGTTATTTTCTTCAGTATTTTTTTGAGTCTCCTTTAGCATCACTCTCAGTTTTTCCTCTACTTCTCTTATTTGGTTCTCAAAATCCTTTTTGAGCTCTTCCATGGTCTGGGACCAATTCATATTTTTCTTGGAGGCTTTGGATGTAGAAGCTTTGGCTTCGTTGTCTTCTTCTGGTTGTATGTTTTGATCTTCTTTGTCACCAAAGTAAGATAATATAGTCTGACTCTTTTTGTGCTGCTTGCTCATGATCTCAACCAATTACTTGAGTTACAAATTCTTTGTTAAAGTAGGAGTCTGTTTCCAGTGTGGAGAATGTACTTTCCTAAGCTTCAGGGTGTTTTGTGCAGCTGTTTTCAGAGACACTTCTAGGGACCAGTTCTTCCAAGGTGCTATGATCAAGGACTCTTTTCCTGGCCTGTGCTCTGGTCTATGAGTGACCAACCACAAGCACTCTTTTCTGCCTTGGAACTGTGAGGAAGATTTCTTCTCCACAGCCACTACAAGCTCCACTGCGCCAGCACTCCTCCTCGCCCCAGGACTGCCACCCAGAACTGTGACCTAGACCCAAGCACGGGCAAAGCAAGAGAATCCTGCATCAGCAAAGAGATCCCTGCAATCCCCTTCTGATCAGCCACTTGATTCCCCCTCAGTCTGTGGGCTGGAAACTCACGAGGCATAGCTGCCGCCCCAGGGCTGAGCTCTGGAACTGGAGCTGAGACCACCTCACTTCTCTCTCAGCACCACAGACACAGACTTTTCCCACTGACCTTTTAAGTTGTCTTTGGCATTTGTGGGTTGAGAAGTCTGGAATCCGCCACAGTTGCCCATGATTCAGTCCTCTGAGGCCTGCTCCAGGTTTTCTGTGGCCTGTGTGCCCATGCCAAACTGCGCTCCTCTGTCCTCCCTGCGCAATATACCTTCCTGATCAACCATCCAGGTTGTCTTAGTCTGGAAATTTGTTTCACTCTGTCTTTTTGTGGGTTCTGCTGCTTTAGAATTTGTTTAGAGCCATTTTTTACAGGTATTTGAAGGGGTTTGGGGGAGAGTTCAAGCAAGTCACTGCTTTCACTCCGCCATCTTGGCTCTGCCCCCCTGGTGTTATTAATAAAACAATTAAATTATCCAGAACTATGTCTCTTGAACCTCTTTAATCATCATATTAATAACATCTCTTCCACTTACATCATTGCTGCTAAAGCACTGTTCCTGCCCCCTTCTCTCCACCTACACCCTACCACCACCATTCCCACTACATTTTCACCTAAAAACATTTTAGGAGAACCAAATAAGGATGTTTGATGGGATACACCCAGGGGTATTTTGGTAAATGTTTAACAATGAGCTCTCTAGATAATCAACAAAATGATTCATTGATCTTTGATTTGTAGACTTTGCTAGTTTCTAAGGTATAAGTAAATGTTCACACTTAAAATTTAACAACCTGGAGAGCCTTTAAAAGTTGACTCACATTTGCTCCTGGATACAAAGTAATGTTGCTAAGCTTTATTGGTATGAATACAAACCTATAGAAGATGAGAGGTAGGGAAGTAGGAACATGAAGAACTCAGACATTAAAATTAAAGAATGAGGAGCTAGAAACAGTTGCAACATCTGTGAATCATGACTCTAGATAATTATTGGAAGGAATGATTAGAAGGAAGGAATCTTAGGGATCATTTAATGCAGCCCCCACTTTTTAAAGATGAAGAAATGGAGGCCTAGAAAGGTTGTGATTTGCCCATAGTAACACTAGTGTCAGAGTTAAGATAGGAACAAAAGTCTTCTGATTGTAAATCCAATGTGCATTTATTTGCTTGTGTCACACTTTCTGATCTCAGTAAGAACACTTAGAATAGAAGAAGATGAGAAATTTCAAAGTCATGAATAGTTAATTCTCAACTTTCACAGGGGTAGCATTCCTAGAAAATGATGCAAAAGTCAACAACAGGAAAGTTGATATGTTGAGCCTACGGGAAATAAAGTGCCTACGGGAAATAAAGTGGTAAGTCATGAGACCATCAAAAACTATAATCTTTCACTACAGATTGCTGAAAATACACTTTTTTGCATACAACTCTTTATTACAAAACATTAATTCTGAGAACATACACCTTTCCTTATATAGTAACCATGAAATAATCCATAAAATTGAGGGAAGAGGAGGGGCAATACCAGACTAGACAGAAAGGGATGGTGGCGGAAATGTCAAAACATCACTGTGCACAAGTCAAGACATCACCCTCAAGATGTCATTGGTTCTCTTCAAGGATAAACAACAACAAAAGAATACCAAGGTAAAAAGGGGGAAGGGGCAACACCTGTTATCACTGATATCCCTTTCAACTCTATGGTTGAATTATTTCAGGAAGAAAAGCACATGCCTTGGGAAGAAACCCCTGTCCTTGTCAGAGGCTGCCAAGCAGTTCTGTAATGCTATTCTGATCTTTGCCTTCCTCCCTCACCCTTCACTAGGACTGAAGGGAGTACAGAGGGTGGGGGTGAATCCCACCTCATTTATCCACAAACTTAGCCACTTTTCCTTATTTTTTTTTCCAATTTCCTTCTCAAGCACTTGAGAGGGTACTTTAGTACTTTCTGGAGCAGATTCATTAACACTTTTAGAATACTCTCCTCCTTTTTGTGGATATAAACTTGCACATGGTGCCTCTCATTTTTTCTCTATTGCACACAGCCTTGAATGTGTATGGTTGCCAATGTGAAAGTGAAAATGAGTTTATTAATAAAATCATACTAATACTTGAAGTTGTGAAAGTTAAATGAGCAATTGTTGAGGCTTGATTGTACTTTTTTTGAAATCAGGCAAGATTCTGTCTGAAGGCAATTTGAATGAATGACACTTTGGGGATGTTTATTAAAAGCATCAGGTCTAGTTCTTGAAGGTCTGCTTAAGTTGCAGATTGAATTTCAGTCACCTAGAACCAAACTCAAAAGAATGGAAAAATTAATGGATAATATTAATGTAGAGAGAAAGTATTTTTATGCTGGATTGAAGTGAACAAAAGATCAACATTTTTATTGCTGGCAAATATGAATAAAAAGGGAAGAAATATGGGCCAAGTGTTTCATTTGGCATTTTGTTCTTAGCCCAACTTTATTTGCATGCCAATCAAAGAGGTTCTTAGGAGCAACATGGACTTTGTTGCCTCATCTTCCACATAGCTTCTGCAGAGGTTTTTTGAGCAATGACTTGAAAAATGAGTTTTCTAGAACACTGGTTTATAATCAAGAATATAGTGGGTATTACTTGGAATTTTGGAAAACACAACAGTGGCCACTAGATTAGAAAAGATCAATTTATGTTCCAATCCTAAAAAAGGGCAATGCCAAAGAATGTCCAAATTAATAAACAATTGTGCTCATTTCACATGCCAGCAAGGCTATATGCTTAAGATTCTGCAAGCCTGGCTTCAGCAATATGTGAACCAAGAATTACCAGAAGAGCAGGCTGGTTTTTGAAGAGGCAGAGAAACTAGAGACCAAATTATCAACATTCATTGGACTAGGAAGACAGCAAGAGAATTCCAGAAAAAAATTATTTCTGCTCCATTGACTACACTAAAGCCTTTGATTGCATGGATCACAACAAAATGTTGCAAGTCCTCAAAGAGTTCGGAGTGCCAGATCATTTTACCTGTCTCCTGAGGAAACAGTATGTGGACCAAGAAGCAACAGTTAGAGCTGAACATGGAATAACTGATTGGTTTAAGATTGGAAAAGGAGTATGACAAGACTGTATATTATCACCTTATTTATTTAACTTATATGTAGAGTACATCATGCAAAATGCCAAGCTCAATGAATCAAAAGCTAGAAATTAAAGTTGCCAGGAGAAATACCAATAATCTCAGACAAGCAGATGATACCACTCTGATGTCAGAAAGTGAAGAGGAATTGAGAAGCCTCTTGATGAGGGTAAAAGAGGGAAGTGTAAAAGCTGGCTTCGAGCTTAATACAAAACAAAACAAAACAAAGATCCTGGCAACTGGTCCCATTACTTCCTAGCAAATAGATAGAGAAGAAATGGAAATAGTGTCAGATTTTATATTCTTGGTCTCAAAGATCACTGCAGATGGCAACTGTAGCCATGAAATTAAGAGATGTTTGCTCTTTGGGAGAAAAACTATGACAAATCTGGACAGCATACTAAAAAGCAGAGATATCACCTTGTTGAAAAAGGTCCATATAGTTAAACTATGGTTTTTCCAGTAGCAATGTATGGTTTTGAGAATTGGACTATAAGGAAAACTGATCGTCACAGAATTGAATAGAATAGAACAAACGGGGTTAGGGGTGGGATAGCATGAAGGGAAATGTGTTAGTTTTTCACAACATGACTACTATGGAAGTGTTTTGCATGAATACACATGTATAACCTGTATCGAGTTGCTTGCCTTCTCAATGAGGGTGGGTAGGGAGGGAGGAAGGGAGAGAATTTGGAACCCAAGATTTTAAAAACAAATGTTAAAAATTGTTTTCATATGCAACTGGGAAATAAGATATACAGGCAATGGGGTATAGAAATCTATCCTGCCCTACAGGAAAATAGAAGGGGAAGGGGATAAGAAAAGGGAGGGGAGATAGAAGGGAGGGCAGATCAGAGTAAGCAGTATTCAGAATGCACACATGGGGTGGGGTAAGGATAAGATAGGGAGAAAATCTGGAACTCAAAATCTTGTAAAAGTGAATGTTGAAAACTAAAAATAATTAAATTAATTAATTTAAAAAATACAGAGTCATACATGACTGAATGCCTGAACAATAACAACAAAAAATGATTTTGATTAGGTACTGACCTAAAGAGTTTCTTGATGTTGGGGTAACTTTTCTGGTGAGTAGGAGGCACAGGAGCTACATTAATAGCCAAACAAGTGATTGAAATAGCAACAGCTCTTGACTTATGTGCCTACTTGGTCATTTTGATGAGAATAATGTATATACCTATGAAAGGTATACTTGATGACCTTGATGATGCAATAAGATGGAACGAGACATGCTTTTTCACATCATCTCCTATAGCAGATCATATCTTCATAGTCACACAATTGACTAAAAGGTTCAGAGAATACAAGATTGAGCTGTATTTATTATTTGTCTCCAAAAAAGCATTTGACTACGTAGGGCAAAGCATAGCCATAAAGGCTCCCCTCCAACAAGGAATATCTCTTGTATATGCCAAGGTCATATACTATTCCTTGATATATGCAGCCACAGCTAGAGCTCTGTTTAATGAACTTCAAATTGTGAATTCCAAACAAATAAGGCACAAAACAAGGAGATATAAGTTTACCATATGTCTTCACTTATTAGAACATGAACTTCTTGAGAGCAGGGATCACTGTACTTTTCTATATGTACCCCAACTCTTAGTACAGTGCTTTGCACATAGCAAGTTCTTAATATGTGCTTTCCCCCCTATTAATTCACTTATTCATTCTTTCACTACTCCCATGGAGGCTATCCTGAGCAAGGTCCAAATGAAATAAGAATTCCAAATAGTGAGGTCCTTTAGCTTCTCATGTTTGTGGTCTGGGCCATCTCTAGTCATCCTGATCTGTATCTGGCCACTGGACTCAGTTGACTCTGGTGGAGAAAGTGAGGCTGGTGACTTTGCACAGCCCTCTGTGCAAATCCAATTCCACTGCAAGCCATGTCACCATCTCCTTGATGTCATGGTCCTCTTCAAGAATGAAGGACAAACCATGACCACAACAACATGTTTGCAGTTGATGTGATTACTGTATCAAGCCCCAAAAGATTACAGGGACTCTTCATTGAGATCTGTAATTATTTAAAAGAGATTAGCCTAATGATCTATATTTTAAAAAAACTATATGGAGATGTCTGCTGGTCATAGAGTGGCATACAGTTCACTGAATTAGCATACCAGTATATATAGAATGTATCCAGGATAGGCACTACATATGAACATTATTGAATAGGAAGGGGAAAGTGGAGTAAATTGCATTTTAGAAACTGCAAAGTACACATACACACAGGTATATGTGTATATGTATATATAAGCACGTGTATGTGTATATATATATATATATACATATATACATATATGTATATATATACATGCACATACATACACATATATGGTTTTGTGCTAGGGAACAATTTGTTATTGGTAAAAGAACTTATGTTACACTGTATTATATTCATATATGTATTTTCTATGTAGATATAGATCGTGGGTTTTGTGCCAGGGAACACACATATAGATATAGCAACAAAAAATATTTTCCCAATGGTTTTTTATAGTTGCAGATATTAAAACACAATGTTGCATGTGACCCAAAATGTGACAGAGAGGTACATAGCAGGTGCAAATTTGCTGCAACATATTTCCAGTGATGAACTACAGGTAAGAAGTAAAGTAAAGCATATGTAAAGTGGGCCAATCATGTAGTGAAAGTGAGAAGAGGTACTAGATGAATAGCTCTAGTACTTCACTCTCCAAGAAAGGTGAAAAGGCCTAGAAAGTCTCCAGCACATTTGGAAGAGCCTCTCTGGAGGATTTGTGGAGAACTTGGACAAGAGTAGCATAGGCATGGGATGGATTATGATCTGTGCCAATGGAGAAAATGTTCACATTGATGAGCTCATGTGTCCATTGGACTATTAAAATACAGTTAAATTCCAACCTATTGTGCTGGAGACTGTTGAAAGAACCAAGGAAACTTGGTTCACTATCATGGCTCCCTTAAAAGAGGTACATACGGGCTCTGTCAGTCAATATCAGAGTTGGCCTTAGACAAAAATTCTAGTGTAGGTATATCTCATGGCCTAAGGCCCTCACTTTCCCCATGGATCCTGTGTGTGTTTTTGGCTCCAAATATTTTTGGGGAAAATGTTTTTGTAACTACTGCTTTTTCTGCACATATTAGCAAATACTTTTACTAAAATATTGTCTGGATGGTTGTTAGTGGGAAGCATATCACTGGGGGTTCATGTTAAAAACCCAGACCCTTAGGGTTATACATAGAATCCTAAAAGTAATAGACTGCTACCCCCTTGGAACCTGGCCCATATATGTAAGAAGTAGTGGGGAAGCCCCAGGGAGGGTACTACAACTAGAAAGAGAAGCATATGAGGTAGAAGAATGTACCTGAGATGAGGAAGGAATGTTGATATAGCAGAAAATGAGATAGTTTTGAAATGAAAGGACCTAGATTCAAATACTAATTCTGCCTTTTACTACCTGTCTTGGACTTCAGCAAACTACCTCACCTCTCTGAGTCTTATTTCAGTCACCTGTAAAATGAAGTTGGCTTAGAAGACCTCTTAAATCCCCCTTAAAACCATCTTGATGTATTTAATGCAGAGGCAAAAGATACTAACAGATCAATTATATATAATTCATCACCATTTACCACCAGATGGCAGTATTTCAAAACACTCAAATTGTTTCCAGACTTTCCCATTTGGAGGCAATCTATCTTATTAACCAGTTGAATTCAGAAGATCACCCTTTATCACTCATCCCTAGGTTTCTCCTCTGATGCCATTTCTTACCTCCTAGGCAATCAACAAATATTCCTACCATGTGTAAATTCCCACACCAGGTATTCAGGGGCCTCCTATAACTTGTAGGCTGATTAAGGAGATAAGCCATGGACTCTTAATAACATAATCAACAATTTTAGGCACAACATAAGTATTTTTGACTGACCCTTTAATGTTACTGAGACCATCACCTGATTCACAACCTTTAGTCTTAGAGGGTTGCCTGAAGGCACTGAGAGCTTAAATGGTTTGCTGAGGTCACATAACCAGGATGTGTCAGAGGCAAGACTTGAACCCGTTCTTTTCCTAATCAGAGAGCCAGCCCTCTATCTGTCATGCAATGCTACCTCCTGGGCAGAATATGGTCATTGCTAAATAAGCAATATACACAATGAGTGTATATGAGCAATATACACAACTCTTGTTGATGGCCAATGGCAACTCCTTTTCTTCCCCTACCTCCTTCTTTCTCTCCCTTCCTTAATTAGTCATTTATAACCCCCTGGGTGACTGGAACACCTTGGATTGACCACCTCTTCCCTCCCCTCCTCTTCCAATTCTAAACATTTTCTCTCAATTTCCTTTTGGGAGTAGTTAGACTATGTGTTCATGGGAATGGAGGAAGGGGGAAGAAGGAAAAGTTCAGAAGACAAAGGTGGGGGGAGCAAACTTCTCTTTGTTCTTTAGTATCCTTAGCATCTGACTCATCTGCTAGTTAGACGAGAAATTTGGCTTTGGGGTCACACAGATAAACCTATTTTTTTTGTTTTTTGGGGTTTTTTTCCAGAAGCTATGGCGGGGGTTGGGGGGGAGCAGGGCTAGTTTTGATTAATGGTCCTTTTTGAATCTGTAGTTGTGAGGTACATGGAAACAGGCAGAACTGTTCCAGGACACTAACTAGGATTCAGGGCACCCATGCTGCTACTGATTAGCTGGGTACATTTGGGCTACTCACTTTGCCTCAGTGTCTTCATCTGTAAAATAGGGGTAGTAAGAGTTGTTTTACCTTGTTCTGAGACGCTCAAACAAAAAAAGCTCTTTAAAAATGGTGAATTAATATAAAAATGTAAGGTGTTATACAGCTAGGTAGTACAGTGTTGGACCTGGTAACAGCAAGAGCAGAGTTCAAACCTGACCTCAGATACTTACCAGTGCTTAGTATAGTGCCCAGCATGTTGTAGGCACTTAATAAATGCTTACTGACTGATTCTGGATAAGTCAATTAACCTCTGTCTGCCTCAGTTTTCTCAAACTGTAAAATGGGAATAACAATAACACCTTCCTCACAGGGTTGTTTTGAGAATGAAGTGAGAAGATATTTGTAAAGCACTTTGCAAAACTTCAAAGCGCTATGTAAATGTTAGCTTTATTGTTGTTTTTGTTCAGACCTATGATTTTGTCAGTGTAGGAAGACATTGTCCTCCCTTTACCACTGCATATCTGCAAACTGTTCTATGACTTCTAGTCTCGTAGAGATGCCTGAGACACTGAAAGGTTAAGTGACTTGCTTAGGATCCCATAAGGAAGATGTATCAGAAGCTGGATTTAAATTCAGGTTTTACTGGCTTTGAGGTCTGCTCTTTATCCACCTTACCAGTGTTTCCAAAGTGGGGGTAGTGGCCTGACTCCACGGGTGTGTAATCACCCAATCAGAGGGTGGGAAGGAGATTACATTTCACTTTTCCCACAGTAGGTAATTCTGGGATTTGCCTCTGCCATCTTCCCTTATCCCCCAACATTCCCCTATTCTGTCTTCCCTTCTATTCAAGCTCCCAATTTTACCCCTTCTGAGCTTCATGTGGGACATCAGGGCAGTTATAACCTAATTATTACCTGGGTACCCACAGGTACAGTAATACAAGTCTATGCTCCAGCCACTGATACCAAAGGGGCCAAAGTTGATCAGTTCTATGAAGACTTAACAACATCTAGAAATAATATAAAAAAGATGTCACATTCATCATAAAAAATTGAAAGCTAAAATAGGAAATCAAAAGATAATTGGAATAACAGGCAAGTTTGGCCTTGGAATACAAAATGAAACAGGGTAGACTAACAGAGTTTTGTCAAGGTAACTCACTGGCCATGGCAAAAATTCTTTTTCAACAGTCTAAAAGGTGACTCTGTTGTTGTCATTCAGTCATTTCAGCTGTGTTCAACTCTTCATGATCCCATTTGGCATTTTCTTGGCAAAGATACTGGCATGGTTTGCCATTTCCTTCTCCAGCTCATTTCACCAATGAGGAAACTGAGGCAAACAGGGTTGAGTGACTTGCCCAGGGTCACACAGGGTCTGGACAGGGTCTGGACAGCATACTAAAAAGCAGCAACATCACCTTGATGACAAAGGTCGGTCTAATTAAGGCTATGGTTTTTCCAGTAGCAACGTATGGTTATAAGAGTTGGACTATAAGGAAAGCTAAGTGCCACAGAATCAGTACTTTAGAACTGTGATGCTGGAGAAGACTTTTGAGAGTCCTTTGGACAGCAAGGTGATAAAATGCTAAAAGGAGTCAATAGTTAAAGAAATTAATTCAGGGGCAGCTAGGTGGCGCAGTGGATAGAGCACCGACCCTGGATTCAGGAGGACCTGAGTTCAAATTCGGCCTCAGACATATAACACTTACTAGCTGTGTGACCCTGGGCAAGTCACTTAACCCCATTGCCTAGCCAAAAAACAAAACAAAACAAAACAAAAAACAGACAAAGAAATTAATTCAGACAATTTATTGTAAGGAATACTGAAATATTGAAGCTGAAACTCAGGTATTTTGGCCACATGATGAAAAGACAGGACTCATTGGAAAAGATTCTGATGTTGGGAAAGATTGAAGACAAAAGGAAAAGGGGATGGCAAGAGGATGAAATGAATAGACAGTGTCGTGGGAGCAATAAACAGCTTGGACAGACTTTGGGAGATAGTGGAAGATACAGGGGGCTGGCATACTATGATCCACAGAGTCAGGAAGAGTCGGACAAGACTGAACAAATGAGCAACACCTATGGCCATAGCTATGCAGAGGACATTGGGAAAATTCTCTGGCCTTCCAGAATTCCTAGCTCCTGCCCCTCCCCCCATTACTTTATAGTTATGGCAGGAGCCTCCCAAAAGCATGATCTGTGCTCCATTATAGAGACTAATGAGTAAGAGCTCTCCCTTTCCTCCCCTCCACCTTTTTGCTTTGTGACAGACAGGAGAGCAGGCATGGATGGGTTATGATCATTCTATCATTTTACCCTGAAAATCCATCCTTCTTCCAGACTTCCATCCTATTGTTAAGGGAAACACAATGTTTCCAGTCACCTAGGTTTCACAACCTAGAGATAGTTTCTGACTCCTCATTCTTTCTCACCCAACATATTCAATTGTTTTCCAAATCTTATTTTTCTACCTTACACAACCACAATCAGTCCCCTTCTCTCTACTTACACAGCCACCAGTATAATTCAGACTTTCATGGCATCTTTAGACTATTGAAATAGCCTATTAATTGGTCTCCCTGACTCAAGTCGCTCCCACTCCAATTCATCATTCATTCAGCTGCCAAAGTGTAGGTCTGACCATGTCATCTCCCTATTGAGTGAACTTTAGTAGCTCCCTATCAATTCTAGGATCAAATATTATCTCATCCTTCTTTAATTTCTATTCTTACATAAAGTATATAACATGTAAGTATCAATGTATTTGTTT
Source organism: Phascolarctos cinereus (assembly GCF_003287225.1). NCBI lineage: Eukaryota > Metazoa > Chordata > Mammalia > Diprotodontia > Phascolarctidae > Phascolarctos > Phascolarctos cinereus. Next base: position 358,216,923 of record NW_027555847.1, read on the forward strand.
ATGTATACGACTTATGAGTACATACATAGATTTAGTGTGTACTAGTTTTTTTTTTCCCTGATAGGAGTGCATGATCAAAAAAGTTTAGAAGCCACTATATAGCATTGTTGTCTCCCAAGATATTGTTATTTGAATGCAAGTCAAAAGCCACAAAACTGCGTGACAAAACAAATGTAAGATCCCCATTCATCCCATCTAAGGGAGTGCACTGTATTTCTCAAACAAAGATGACACGACTGTGCTGTGTGTAGTGGGACGTATACACTTTGGTTTATCTTTGTACTGAGCTGATCTCACTCTTTTGCCAGCTCCGTGGGTTAAGAAGTTGTAATCTGAAGCTCTGGAAGCTCATTGGCCTGTACCAGGACTCCAGGGCCCCGGGTCCTGTCTGCAAGTCCTTGCAACTTCACCATTGCCATCTATTCCACCCCCATTAAGTTCAGAACAAGCAGAGATTCTCGAAGTGGAAATAGATACTTGAGTGCAACAAAAACTGTTTTCCTTTGCCCATTAAAGAAAGAAATAGGGAGAATCAATTTTGAAATCAAAGAGGAAGGTTGGCTGAACCTGCATGTGATATGATTGAATGGTTCTGTACAGGGTCAGAGGCATGGGAGTTGGGGGCTTGCCCTGACCCCTAAGGCACAGCCTCCAGTGCATTGTACCCTAGGACAGGATACCACTCCCAGACAGTGGTCAGAGAACAACTCTCCTTATTTCTCCAGGCAGATTTTGCCCTTTACCTATTGTGTGGGCCCTAATTGCTTGTTGATCAATGGGCTACTATGTGGCAGCTGCCAGCCAACCAGAAAGGACCTGGGCAAAGCCAGCCTGAGAAAGCAGGGTTTTGCTAAGAATGTGAAAGTGAGCTTTCCTTTGGGAATCTGGACCAGCCTGCTCCCAGGCACCGCTGAAGAGTCCAGTATTCTGCTTGGCCAAGCAAACAATTGCTGGAGGCTTTCTTCTTTCTGCTTTAACTCCTCTGCTCATTCACTCTGAGTTGATTTCTCCAAAAAGCAATGGAAATGAGAGGGCAGGTAGATTGTCCTCAAATTACTGATCTGTAGACCTTGATTATGTGTGCACCATGCCCAGAAGGGAGAGAACAAAAGTAATCAGGGTGGTCTGGGCAAGAACTATACCTTTTTTGACTTTCATCCTTAAATACAAATTGTTCCCTCATATCCATACATTTCAATCAGCACCAACATAAGAGATAGGAGTGAAAAGAGGGGGAGAAATAGAAAAAACATAGATAAGCTGAAGGCACCATCCCAGAAAGCGTGGGGGCATTTACAAAGTGGTAAAAAGAGAGTTAGGCCCTTAGCATCCTTTCACCCTGGTGATGCTTCTACCCCAAAATCCTCTATCTTTCTTTTTTTGGCTGGGCAATGGGGTTAAGTGACTTGCCCAAGGTCACACAGTTAGTAAGTTTTGAGTCCAAAGTCCTCTATCTTGATTGGTGAATCTCTGGCCTGGATTACCATCTCATGAAGTGCCAGGTCATGCTTACTTCACTCTTGGCTCCACTTTTCATTCTCTGCATTTCTTCATTTCCTCACTTTACCTTCCTCCATTCAGTACCTTTTTTTAATGTACTCTCTTCCCCTATTCTTTAGGAGTAGGGACTGTCTTTTTTGGCTTATGTTTTTATCTCCAGTGCTTAGCCAGGTATCTATCTATCTATCTATCTATCTATCTATCTATCTATCTCCGTATATATCTCAGAAGTTATAGGAGGGCATCTGATATCATTCTTTTCTTTCCCCCAACACCAGCTAGACCTAGCAGTCACAAGCTGCTTCTCGGCTTAGACTGTGTCTGGAGAGGAGGGCTGGGGGGGAAAATGAACTTTTCTCATACCATCATAGCAGTGGCTTTTTGTTAAAATGGTCAGATTCAGTACTTCTGTTCTTCCATACTGAGTGTGATCAGTACAGACCCAAAGCAGTTGATTGTGACACACTGGGTGACTGGGACTTCTATTTGAACCAGTCAATTCAACAAACATTTGCTAAAAACATACCATCTGTGAGGCACTGAGAATATGAAGACCAAAATGAAATAGACTTTATCCTCAAGGAACTTATGTTCTACTGAAGAGATATAGTAGCTATACAAATAAACACAGGGCACAGAAATTGAGGAGGTAAAGAACTCCAATAGCTAGGGTGATCAGAGAAGGCTTTCCAAAGGACTCCCAATGAGCTAAGTCTTGATGATTCTGAGTGATGCTGACAAGGAGAGTGCATTTCAGGCATGGGAAATTGCTTGAAAAAACATGGAGATGGGATTAGGAGTATGAGTTCAAGGAAGAGCTAGTAGTTATGTTTGTCTGGAATGCAGAGGTCATAAAGGGAAGATTGAAACAATACAAGTGTAGGTGGGAGCCAGACTACAAAGGGCCTTCTGTGCTAAGCCAAGAACTTTGCATTTTATACTAGAGGCAATGTCTTTTGAGTAGAGGAGTGACAAAGCCATATCTGCACATTAGGAAGGTCATCTCAATACCTGTGAAGAGCATAGATTGGAAAGGGGAGAGACTGGAGGTGTGAAGTCCAATTAGGAGGCTCTTACAATGTTCCAGGCAAGCAGTGATGAGGGCCTAAACTATGTTGGTATATGTGACAGAAATGGGCAAATGTGAGAGATGCAGAAGCAGGATCGACAAGAGAGAAACTGATTGGTTAAATAGAGAAATGTGCACAAAACTTCCTCCAAAAATATTCAGCATTTTTTTAGTAGAAGAAAAGAATGTAAATGGTGACAGTTATCCAGGGTGAAGGTTGGCAGGTATAAATGGAGGTAGGACAAGGGGATGGGAGCTAAAAGTGGATGACAATTGAATTACTTTACTATAGAGATAAGAAATTAAGAGAAAAAAAAGTGAGGCCCCCAGAGCAGTGTTGAAGGAAAGGAGGGGTACAGGGACTAGAAATTGTGGCGCTGACAAAAGATAGGTTTAGGAGGAATGGGGCAGGAGCAAGGATGGAAGGACAGGAAATTGAGATCAAAGAAGATAGTTTCAAAATTCAAAATCCTAGAGGTAACAGAGTTATGGGTGATGAGAGCTAAGTGATGACTATTCCTACTGGTGATTGAAGTAGAATAAAGCTGTAGGTCATGGGAGTTAAGGAGGTTAAGGGAGTCTAGTTTATTTGAGAGAACAGCAGCGTACATATTAAAATATCCAAGTATGACGGCAGGGTTTGGGTTGGAGAGAAAGTCTGTGAGTCAGCTACTGAACTCCTTTGCAAAGGACAGAGACAAATCTAGAAGTTGCCAAATTATAGCAGCAAGTATCTGGAGCCGGTGGCATGGATAGATGAATGAATTTCAAAGAAGAAGAGATTGATGAGTGATGGTGGCAGAAGGAGAGTTTGGAAGTGGCACTGGGGAGCAAGGGACATCAGGGGTGGGAAACCTGTGGCCTCGAGGCCACATGTGACCCTCTAAGTCCTCAAATGTGGCCCTTTGACTGAATAACTTTGTTCTGTGAAGTTTGGATTCAGTCAAAGGGCCACACTTGAGGACTTAGAGGGCCACATGTGGCCTCGAGGCTGTAGGTTCCCCATCTTTGGGATAGGTAAATTCATCCTGGCCCTGTGGAGGGGTTGGGCATGAGAAGGAGCTAAACTGGAGATATCCAGTGATGCATTGTCTTCAGGTGACAGGTTTCTGAGAGTAAAGGAAAATAGAAGAGTATGAAAAGGAAAGACTAAGAATAAGGAAAGTTCTCTAAGGATTAAATGAGGCTTTTTGAGGTGACAATGGAAAGGGAGAGCCAAGGATGAAAGAGACTAGAGAAAAAACAGTATTGAGCCAGAAAGGAATGAGAATGTGAGGAGAGGGAGCATGGGAAGGTATTCTTCTTCCCAGGTAACCCTTACATCACTGGGATTAGGGGACTAGGAGGTATGAATTTGTCAGCCCTCAGAGTATTGGAGTACCAGGTGGTTGGAACCTCTGCCTTCCAAGGTTTGGTGATGATGAGGGATGGCATTAATGTGGAGGTTCCATCTCTAAACACTGGAGAACCAGTATTGGCAATGGTGAGGAGTTTAGGCTGGTGGTCTGGTTGTCTTAAGGGCTAGACTAAACTCACACATGGCATCAGCTCAGTAATTACAGCTCAAGATGGCTGGTTCTGAGACACATACATAAGACATCCCATTTGTCTAACACACACTTAGCTCTTTATCAGGTCTGGCATCCATAGACCTCCTGGTCTTTTGGGAATTTAGTCTGATGTTTGAAACCCCCAATCAAGTGGCAAGGGACCTTGGAGGCCTCCAGGCACATTATCAGAGGCTCTGGTTGAGGGTCATTGGGCCCTCGAGAGCAGTTTAGAACTTGTTTTGCTACTGAGTTTGCAGAAAGTGAGTTTGACGATATATGAGAATTTCTATTTGTCTGTCACATACTTCCTTCCTTAGTTTTCTCCCTTTCACAGAGAACAAGTGCTGTCAGAAGCCTGTAGAAATATTCCTGGATATTTGATGCCCCCTGATGGATGATATGGGAATCAATCCCAAAGCTTGTATCGCAAAAGTCTGAATGTTGGGTATTTGAGACTTGCAGAACATTTCCCCATAAAATCACATTATGAATGGTGGTTAGAGTCCCATGCTAGCTTACAAAAGGCTTTATAACCCACAGAGAACTAGTCTATTAATAGAATTTTTCTGAGTTTTGTGTTCTGGGGCTCTGGAGCCAGAGGACCAGAGTTCAAATCCTGATTCTGACCTTGGGTAATCACTCACCTGTCTTGGGCCTCAGATTCCTTAATTATAAAATGAAGGTAATGGATTAGATGGCCTCAGAGGTCTCTTCCAACTGTAAAATTATGACCCTATGGCCCAGGGCTCATCTAGGTTCAGAAGATAGGAAAGGTAGAAATGGAGGAGGAGGAAGAGAAGGAAAGGTTTATTTTTCCTCTTTTGGTGGGTACAGGACTAGTCCTAGGAAAATCTTTGAAATAAGCAAAGTTTGTCTTTAGCATTATCCTACAGTTGTTCCCACACCCTACTGTTTCCCTCCAGCTCCTTTGTGCTGCCTTAAGCTCCTCACATCACTCCACTCAGGCCTGCCCTTCCAAACATGCCACACTCTAAAACAGATTTCTCCCATCCTCTTGTAACATGAGTTTACTCTGGCCCCAGTGTCTGAGGACCAGGACGTTATGTCCCCTTCCCTCTCCAGACAGGGTTCTCTAGTACCCCGAGAAAGTTGGGAGTCTCTCTTTTCTGCCTTTGGCTAGAGCCCCCACTGATTTTGTCCTCCAATTTTAGGGGCCAGTGACTAGCACCCGAGTTCCATTTACCACTTAATGTCAGATTAGCATTTACAAAGCAATAATTACTTCAAAGATGTAAGAAGAAACATACAAACATTTCTCCCCTCCCCCAATAACTCAGGGGCATAACCCTCACTACACCACTTACTCTCTAGGGAGGGGAGGAGGATTAGGTTCATAGTTAACTCTGTTCTTACAGAGCATTAGTCTCACCAAATTCAAGTCCAAAGCCCCACAGGGCTAACTTCTGTGTTTCTTGGGCCTTCCCTGTTGGGCTGACTGTAACATTCACCCTGGAATCCTGAACTTCAAGACTCTTTTGGCTGGATCTGCCTGGTCAGAGATTCCACTTTGTACCTGGAACTGGAAAGAACATATGACAAAATAATCTCCTCAAACTAAGAAGAACGTTATCTCCACACAAGGCCGAAACCCCAAACCTGATCAGCAGGGCACATGTCTTGGGAACAGGGGAGTAGGTGGCCCTCAGGACCTTCCCCTTTGCTGCTATTAGTGAAAGAATCATTTCTCCTAGACTCAAAATACAGACAGTGACTGTGCCTAGTTGGGTAGATTTAAAGGTGCAGGTAGTTTTGGCTGTAGAGTCAATAGAAAAATGATGCTTTCAATCATATGGGAGACCAAAGCAGAATGTCCATTCGTGTACTGGTTTTTCTATTTCCCAAGAGCAGATCCCAAGCATCTACTATGTGAGTGATGCCATTTTAGATGGTCTGTTACACGCCAACTAAATTCTATTCTGGTAGCATCTCAGCTAAATGTTAGGAAGAAAACATCATGAATATTAAGTACTTAAAGTTTTGTTTAATGAACATGTAGTCATCCTCCCCCCATTCTCCTAAGGTTCCCCAGAGGGACTCTCTCATCAAAAGCCTAGGGGTAAAACACAGGGGTTCGGATTCCTATTACTGTCATTCACAAGACCCTTTTCAGTGGTGTCCCTAGTGGCGGTCAACCATTTATCAACCACTTAGATTTTAATAAAGGTCATTTTCTTAGAACAACAGAAACACAGCAATCTCCCTAAGCTGAAAGGAATATTGTCTCCTTACACACATCCCACATAAGGTAGAAAGGTTATAAGGTATACACATAGAGAATGCATGGGCCCAAGGGTCACCTTATGATCCCAGTAATTCTTTTCTCTTTTGCATTTCTAGCTTGGCAGGAAACAAGCTGTTTCTCTGTGCAGCTGGGCTGGGGCAGCATGCCAGCTAAAGGCCCAAACCATTACTAGGATAGCTCAAGCAGGTGGTTCAGCTGCTGTTCTGACTCCTTACTGGACTCTGTTGCTGCTGCTGCTCACTAGGCATGGAATTTTGTACATGCGCCGTATAGCCCACCAGGAAAGGCAAATCTGAGCATGCTCAAAGGACCAGGCAAATTGGCCAATGATTCTGGCCATGCAATGTGCTCTGTGCATAATTTGGGACTGTAGTCACTGAGGCAACCTGCCAAGAGATGTTTTAAATAATATTAGATGTGGGATCCTTGTCTAGTTTTTGAAGGTCTGATTCCACTTAAGCCCAAGTGCTTGATCCCTTTTGGGAGCCACATATAATCAGGGTTTACTTGACTTGTTTTTGTTTCTTTTGAATTGAACCTGTTCTTCTCTGGTTGGGTGACTTGGGAATAGCATTTGGATTGCCTTTTCAGTGACTGGGATCCATTGGGGGGAAGGTGTTCTTTTGTATAGGGGTGAAGAGGAAATTTGCTTGGATCTTTAAGGGGACTGCCTATGCAGAAATCCCTAGAGTAATATTGATGTGCCCTTTGTGGAAAAGGAGACTTTGTCTAGACCATACTTGGATGCCCCTATGCACTGAGAGAATCAAGCGAAAGTTTTTACCCAGAATAGTTTGATTTCCCACCTGAAGCTGAGGAAGTAACTTCCAGGTTCCTCAGATAATTTATTTCTATGGAGACAGTTCTATAAATTTTGGAAGTTAGGTTAAGATCAGAGTTTCTTTGAAGAGAGGAAGTTGGGTTTTTTGTTTCTCCATTTTTCCTTTTTGCTATTTGCCTTTTTCATTTTCATACACATATGTACATATATGTATACATACATACATTTATATGTGTGTATATATATATATATAATGTGTATATGTGTGTGTGTATATATATATATATATACATATATATATACATATATATATACATATATATATATATATATGTGTATATATATATATATATATATATATGAATGTTTCTCTATTTGTTTAGATTGGTCCTTATTAAGTGCTCTGACAAGCTGTGTAAAATGTCATTAATTTGTTGAATTTTTACTTTTGTATCTGGGAAGTAATTGTGATCTCTGTTTATAAGTTTACCACTTATGGGATGGATTATGGCTAAGCAAAAAAAGTTAAGGATGCACAAAAGTGCTTATAGCTCTTTTTGAGATAGCAAAGAATGGGAATCTGATGGGGCTGCCATAAACTGGGGAATGGCAGAGTAAGTTAGAGTATGTAAATATGATGGAATACTATTGTACTATAAGAAATTACAAAGGGGATGGTTTCAGAGAAACCTGTGAAAATTTATTATAAATTGATGCAGAGTGAAGTGAATAGATCCAGGAGAACAATTTTACAATGACCACAATGTAGTAAAGACAAACAATATTGAAAGAAGTAGGAAAGGTTTGTGAATGCCTGCCTACTAGATTCTAATATTTTCATCAAAAACCTTCTCAATACTGATCAATCTATTGACATCAATTAGTAAATTAGCTTATGTATGGGTGTGTGGGGATGGGGGTGGGATTCACTCTCCCAATTTCTACTTAAGTTGGCAGTTTTGATCCTAGGAGTAAACCTGAAAGTCTTTCTTTATAGAGAGCTCTGAACATTGCTGGTAATTGTCCATTTTCCATCAGTGACTCTACTTGGTTTCCACTACATAGAACATCATGCCTCAGCACCAGGAATCCCTGGTTGCTCTTCCCTCTCCTGCTTTTCAGCTTTCTTTTGTGCATCGTCTTCCCCCCATTGGACTATAAGCTCCTTGAGGGCTTTTCAAGTGTTTCAGTCGTGTCTGACTCTTCGTGACCCAATTTGGGGTTTTCTTGGCAAAGACACTGGAGTGGTTTGCCATTTCCTTCTCCAGATCATTTGACAGATGAGAAACTGAGGGAAACAGGGTTAAATGACTTGCCCCAGGGTCACACGGCTTAGTAAGCATCTGAGGCCAGGTTTGAACTCAGAAAGATAAGTCTTCCTGACTCCAGGCCTGATGCTCTATTAGCTTTTATAAAAGGATATTTAACTGACTTACAAATACAAAGTTGAGGTGATTAATAGATTTAAGAGATTAGATCTGGTAGATAGAGTGCTTGAAGAATTATGGACAGAGCTTCAAAATATTGTCCAGGAGGCAGCAACAAAACAAATTCCAAAGGAAAAAAAAGATCAATAAGCAAAATGGCTGTCTGATGAGGCTTTACAAATAGCTGAGGAAAGAAGGAAAGTAAAGGGTAAAGGAGAAAAGGAAAGGTATATCCGACTGAATGCAGAATTTTAGAGAATAGTAAGATAAGAAGGTTTTCATAAAAAAGCAATGCAAAGAAATAGAAGAAAAAAATAGAATGGGAAAGACAAGAGGTCTGTTTAAGAAAATTACAGTTATTGGGGCAGCTAGGTGGCACGGTGAATAGAGTTCTGGAGTCAGGAGAATCTGAGTTCAAATCTTGCCTCAGACACACATAAAACTTACTAGCTGTGTGACTGTGGGCAAGTCACTTAACCCCAATTGTCTCACCAAAAAAAAAGAATAAAAAAAGAGGAAAATTAGAGATATCAAGGGAATGTTTAATGCAACAATTGGCATGATAAAAGACAAAAAAAAAATGACAGGGGCTTAACAGAAGCAGAAGAGATTAAGAAGAGGTGGCAAGAATATACCAAAGAACCATACCAGAAAGATCTTAACATCACTGATAACCACAATGGTATGTTTACTGATCTAGATCCAGACATCCTGGAGAATGAATTCAAATGACCTTAGGAAGCATTGCTAACAATAAAGCTAGTGGAGGTGATAAAATTCAGTCAAGCTATTTAAAATCCTAAAAGATAAAAACAATACTAAAATATGAGGCTGTTAAAGTGCTGCACTCCATTTGCCAGAAAATTTGGAAAACACAGTAGTGGCCACTGGATTGGAAAAGATCAGTTTATGTCCCAATCCTAAAGAAGGGCAATGCCAAGGAATATTCAAACTATTGAACAGTTGTGCCCATTCAACATGCCAGGAAAGTTATGCTTAAGCTTCTGCAAACCTGATTTTAGCAACATGTGAACTGAGAATTACCAGAGGGGAGTACAGGCTTGTTTTTGAAGAAGCAGAGGAGCTAGAGACCAAATTGTCAACACTCACTGGATTAGGAAGAAAGCAAGAGAATTCCAGAAAAAAATACAGCAACATCTACTTCTGCTCCATTGACTACACTAAAGCCTTTGGTTGCATGGATCACAACAAAATGTTGCAAGTCCTCAAAGAGTTGGGAGTGCCAGATCATTTTACCTGTCTCCTGAGGAAACAGATGTGGATCAAGAAGCAACAGTTAGAGCTGAACATGGAATAGCTGATTGATTTAAGATTGGAAAAGGAGTAGGACAAGGCTGTATATTATCACCTTATTTATTTAACTTATATGCAGAGCATAGCGTGTGAAATGCCAGGCTGGATGAATCAAAAGCCAGAGTTAAGGTTTCCAGGAGGAATATCAGTAATTTCAGACATGCAGATGGTATCACTCTGATGCAGAAAGTGAAGAGGAACCAATAAACGTCTTGATGAGGGTAGAAGAGGAGAGTGTAAAAGCTGGCTTGAAGCTTAACATTAAAAAAAAAAAACTAAGATCATGGCAACTGGTCACATCACTTCCTGGCAAATAGAGAGAGAAAAAATTGAAATAGTATCAGATTTTATATTCTTGGGCTCAAAGATTACAACAGATAGTGACTGTAGACATAAAATTAAAAGACATTTGCTCTTTGGTAAAAAACTATGGCAAACCTGGACAGCATACAAAAAAACCCTCCAAAACCTAGAGACATCACCTTGCTGAAAAAGGTCCATATAATCAAAGCTATAGTTTTTCCAGTAGCAATATATGGCTGTGAGAGTTGGACTAAAAGGAAAGCTGAGTGCTGTAGAATCAACACTTTCAAATTGTGGTGCTGGAGAAGACTTTTGAGAAGTCCCTTGGACAACAAAAAAAGATCACTTAAAGAAATTAATTGAGACTACTTTTTGGAAGGACAAATACTGAAGCTGAAGCTTAAATACTTTGGCCACATAATGAGAAGACGGGACTCATTGGAAAAGCCCCTGATGTTGGGAAAGGTTGAAAGCAAAAAGAAAAGGAGACAGCAGAGGATGAGATGGAGAGTTAGTATCATGGAAACAACAAACATGAACTTGGACAGACTTTGAGAGATAGTGGAGCATAGAAGGGCCTTTAGTGCTATGGTCCATGGGCTCAGGAAGAATCAGACATGACTGAAAAACAACAACAAATTTACTGACTATGTATAGCCAGGACAGAAGTCCAAAGCATCCTTTTCCAAACCAGGAGGTGTACTTGCCTGTGTATAGGTATGTGGTGCCTGGAGATAATGGTTTCAAGCTTAAAGTGGTGGGTGCAAAACCTCACACATATCTCTTTGACTTGGGTACGTTCTCACTCTTCCATGTAAATAAGTTTCCTGGTGAAAGTGCACTCACACTTGAAGCAGAAAATATTGGAACATACATGTTGCTAATATATTTGACCAAGGCATAACTCTTGCCATTGGTAGTTCTTTCCTGCCTTTGCAGTCCCCATCAAGTTCACTCTGGCATAGCTGATGGATAAGCTCATCTCTTGATTAGAGGACACGACATCTTAGCTGCCAGGATGATTCATAATGGGCTGGGTCATTGCTTTGGTTTTGTGGGGGACCTTTGATCACATTTCCAACCTTCTAAGTTCATAAAACATAATCCGTTTCATCTTTGATACTCATTCACCTAATATTGGGAAAGAATAAACACAAAGAAACAAAACAAAACAAAACAAAACCAGAAACGTCATATATTCACAATCACAGCAGTGGCTGGGTAGGGGAGGAGCTCTTTTACCTGGAAACTCACAGCCAAAGAGGGATTATAGGCTCAAACCTTTTATAGGTAAACTCAGTTCTGACTCAGCAACAATTAAAAGGCTTTTTCAACACTATGTAATAAACCAACAGGAAAGAGGCAGAGAATAACTGCATTTCCTCTGAAGTAGGGGGAAGGGCCTTACTTCCCACATGCCTGGAAGCAGATTCACCAATCCTCCACCTAGGTTGGAACCAAGCAAGGCCTACATACGTGTTCTAAGCAATGATCCCTCACCTGCTATATATGTACGTATATACATATTTTTCTCATGGACTTTATAAAAATAAGAAAGCAAGCCTATAAGTTGTACCTGTGATGATGTCTTGAGAACAATAATATTTTGAGATCCCCATCCCCATTATTAATTGTTGGTATCTTCTCTACTTTGAGATATCTTGAAAATCTTTCCTTTAGTAATTTCAGGTCTGGTCTAATCACTTTTTTCTTATTTTTTTTTTTGTATCTTTTCCACTTCTTATAATATATATAACATCTTCATATAACATATATATGATATAACATATTTATCCAGCTTTGAGGTTATACTTTAATTCATTATACTATTATATTGATAGCTAATTATTAATTTGTCCTCTAGGCTTTTCTCCCCCTTTTTCCGCAGTCCTCATTCCAACTCTTGTCAGTCTCTGAAGGGTATGACTGAGATGAGATTGCTCCTAGCTCACAAGGAACATGCTCTTCAATCTTGGGTTGGGACCACACCCAACTAGGAGACCTAACTTCTGTTTAGAGCAGAGGTTCCCAAATTTATTTGGCCTACCACCCCCTTTTAAAAAAAAGTTACTCACCGCCCCCCTGAAAATCTGCTTTCTTTTAACCTTTAACGGTTTTTTTAAAAAAAGTTTTCATTATTTCAAAAATATATAAAATATATATATTTTAAATGACACATCTTAAATTTAATAATTTATTGTAAATTTGTGGGGGATTTTTCCTGCAATGAAATTTTGATAATTCAATATTGAGTCATGTAACCGCATGCTGTCATATTGTAAACAAGTCATTACATGTACATATTCCTGCCGATGCATGCTGGACTTCCCAACAATGAGTGATTTACTCTCCTGCCAACACTTGCTTGTCAAGACCTGTCGATGGACTTGACCACTGATTGGTTATAACTTGCATTTTGTGTGTTTATTTGGAAAATAATGTAATCACTGCAATTTTAACACTGTTACATAACAGATGAAACATGTATGAATATTTTTCCAAATTTTTCTTATCTTCTTTCCTTATGCTTCCACCACCTCCTTATTTTTATTCAATGGCCCCCAATTGCCCCCAAGGCTACTACCACCTTCCTGGATCATTCCAGCACCCCTGAGGGGGCAGTATCACCCACTTTGGGAACCTATGAACAGAACCCAGTCTGGGCGAGTCCTTACTCTAGGGAAAGGAGCCCCTGTGCTTGTATCCTTTCACAGAATTTATGGTGACCCAGCTCATGAAGGAGAAAACCAATCAGAGAGGTCTAGATGGAGATGGATTCCCCTGTCCAGACTGTGGGAGACAGTTGAGTCTCATGATCAAGCCACTTTCTCAGCAGGAAGACCTGAAGACTTCCAGCTCCTCTCCTCATTAAATGTCTACCAATCAGGGTTGATTTTCAGTTGTCAAGGGAATTCCCTTTTAGAAAGTATTTAAGGCTCCCAGGGTCTCCACACTGTGTGTGTGGGGATCCTATGGTTACTGAAAGAAACTATTGAAAATCTATTTATTGATTGCTGGCTAGCCTAATTAATAAATTGATTATTAATTACAGAAATTCTATCTCTCAGAGGTTTTCATTCATTACACAGTTACCTATGATGTGAAGAAGTCATTACATAAATGCTGAATAAATGTATATCATTTTTAAATTTATTGTCCTTCCAGCTTTACCTACATTTTACTTATTTTATATATTTTATTTACCTGTATTTTATTATTTATATTTTGCCTTGGAATGATTTGGTTTAGTTAGATATCATACCCAGTGTTTTTGAAGATTCATTTTCCATTTTCCCCTTCACTGCTTCTTGTTTGTGAGTCTATACCATATTCCTGCTGGCTTTTTTGGGTTGCTTCTCCCAGTGTGTATAGGTTTCTAGCTTTCTTTTTGTGTGATTCTAGGCTGGATTAAGGTGTTTACAATAGATAATATTTGGACTCCTTGATCATCATTCAGCCTGATGTGCCTCTTAGATCTTTGCTGGAGTACACATATGAGGGCTGGGCTCCTTGGCACCCATTCTCAGGGTCATCTTAACAAGAAGTCTTACTTTTTAAAGACTCGATTTATACCACTACTCTCCTCTACATGCCAAATACTCCAGACCCACTGCATTATTTGTGATTCTACTTTGTGCTTTGGATCAAGCTGTATCCTACAGTTTATAAAGCCTGTCTTCTCTCTCTTCACCTTTTGAATTCCTATTGTTGTTCAGTCATGTCTGACTCTTTGTAATCCCATGGATCATAGCATGCCAGACCCTTCTGTCCTCCACTGTCTCCCAAAGAGGAAACTGAGGCAGACTGAATGAGGTTAAATAACTGACTCAGAGGCACAGAGCTGGTAAGTATCTGAGGGCAGATTTGAACTCCAGGTCTAATGCTCTTACCACTGTTCCATAATAGGTAAGGATATTCAGGTACAGGCGAACTAGATCGTCTGTGAGGTCCCTTCTAACTCAGATTCTATTATGCTGCAACTAGATAATCTCTAAGATTTTCTCACTGCTCTAATATTTGGTGACTGTGAGTAAGGTGAATTTTAGTGTGTGTGAAGTGGATTTTTTGTTATTCTTTCTTAGAGTTTTCTTCCCAGGATCCATAGCCGTAACGATCTCTACTTCCCAGGTGTTAGATCTGAGTTCTCATGATCATGGTTCAAAACAGCAAGGTAGATATAGGGATGAAGTGATGTAAAATTGTGAGGCTATTGCTGGCAATATACCTTTTTTGTCTGTTGCCTTATAAAGCAAGTGGGTCAGTGAGTGGGGAGTCCCTTAGGGGTGAATGTGCAGGATGAATGCTGTGCATGCCTTGATTGGCCCCCATCAAGGCTTGGGAGGGGGAATCTGTGTGTTTGCCTCAACTGGCCCCCATTGAGACTTGAGGGGATTTAGGGGAATGCTGGTCTCAATTGACCCCACTGAGAGGGAGGGGTAGTTGCCCCCCCCCTTCAGCTGGCCCCTGTGAGAAGGGTTGTTAGGGAATGCTGTAGGCTTTGGTGTTTTCATCATCAGCAAACTCCCTTTGAGAAGACTAGACTAGAATAAAGTAAGTTTATCTAATCCTGTATCATAACTCCATTCCTGTCTGACCAGACCAAAAGTGAACCTGCTAGTGAGAGAGGTGCTAGAAGCCCTCCTGTGTCTCCTACCTAAGAAATAGCGTAGTCAGTGTTTATTTGGGTTCTCCCCCTCAGGAGGTCTTTACATAAGGTGGCTACTTATCTCAGATTTTACAAAGGGATTATTTTCATTTACAGGTCAGATTGGATGGCCTCTGAGGTCCTGTCTCATGCTCAGATTGTGTGATTCTGAAACTACTTGTAGCCAGGTCAAGCCCAGGATGTAATCAAACTAGGGGGCTCCCTGGAAGAGTGTACCATTAGCCCCACCTGGTCTAAAATATCTCCTGCATCTGGATGCCAATTTTGTTTCACTTCTTTGGGTCTTAACTTTTCAATAAATGCCAACAAACATTTATTAAGCACCTACTATTACATCAAGAATCTCTTCTTTAGAGATGATATCTAAAAAATGAAATTAAGGGGTGAGAGAGGAATGTACTAGGAGAAGGAGAAAAGGAAAGGTAGAATAGGGTAAAATGTCTCACATAAAAGAGGCAAGAAAAAGCTTTTACAATGGAGGGGAAGAGGGGGGAGGTGAGAAGGAATGAGTGAATCTTACTCTCATCGGATTTGGCTTAAGGAGGAATAACATACACACTCAACTGGGTATGGAAATCTATCTTACCCTAGAGGAAAGTAGGGGGGAAGGAGATAAAAGAGGGGGTGATAGAAGAGAGAGTAGATTGGGAGAGAGGGTAATCAGAAGCAAACACTTTTAAGGAGGGACAAAGTCAAAGGAGAGAATAGAATAAATGGGGGGTGGGATAGAACGGAGGGAAATATAGCTAGTGTTTCATAACATGACTATTATGGAAGTGTTTTACATGACTACACATGTATAACCCATATTGAATTGCTTAGCTTCTCAATGACAGTGGGTGGGGAGGGAGGAAGGGAGAGAATTTGGAACTCAAAGTTTTAAAAATGAATGTTAAAAGTTATTTTTGCATGCGACTGGAAAATAAGATACACAGGCAATGGGGTATAGAAATCTATCTAACCCTACAGGAAAATAGAAGGGAAAGGGGATAAGAGAAGAGGGGGGTGATAGAAGGAAGGGCAGATGGGGGGAAGGTATAGTCAGAATGCATGCCATGATGGGATGGGATGGGGGAGGGGAGAGAGGGAAAGGGAGAGATGGGGAGAAAATTTGGAACTCAAAATCTTGTGGAAGTGAACAATGACAACTAAAAATAAATAAATAAGGATCTCTTCTTTAGCCTAGATAACATAGTTAGGGATATTGTCTCCAGGAGGCCACTATATACATACATACACATACACACACACATACACATACACATACACATACACATACACATACACATACACATACACATACACGTACACACACACATACACATACACATGCATACATATACGTATATACATACATATACATATACATATACATATACATATACATATACATATACATATACATATACATATACATATACATATACATATACATATACATATACATATACATATACATATACATATACATATACATATACATATACATATACATATACATATACAAAGTGAAAACCTTGAAGATCTTTTCTAGTTGTCTGGAACTAGACTGGATTATTTTATCAAATTTATCAAATCTTGATTCCCTGACAAACAGATAGACACCCCAAGCAACTGAAGTTTCACCAGGGGAAAATTAGTCCTAAAGAAGCAACCAGAATTGGATGAGGCCCTCTCTACGGCAATGGCTTAAAAAGTAGGGGCTATGGCATGACTCCATGGGGCATGTAATCAGCCACTGAGAGAGTGGGAAGAAGAATTGATGCCCTGCAATAACTAACCATGGGCCTTGTCTCCAACACAAACATACCAGCACAAAAAAAGATTAAGAACTGCTGGTCTAGGATACCTGATTTCTAGTTCCCTTTTGGCTCTGAGTCTAGATGATAGTCAACCTGGCAAGTAGAATTAAGCAAGTAGGTGGGTGAAAGCTAATTACAAGACTGGCCCTAAGGGAAATTGTACATTAGGTGAGATTTGTCTTCAGCATGCCCTCTGCCTCAGCAACTTCTGTTTGAGAAGGTGTCTATGCCTCCTCACCTCCATGTCATTTTATTCAACAAAAAGGGCTTTTGTGAAGATGGCTATATAATAACCATATTTTCCAAGTGTATTTGGCTCACTCTTTGTGAGGGGCTGTGCAGATTAAAGGAAAGATGATTCCTTTATTGCATATGCTGCCAGACACAATTGAAATATGAATTTTTTTTACAGACCTGCTGTTTTTCTCCTCTTTTAAAATCTTTGTTCTAAGGAATGGTTTGCTGGGGAGGGGAGGGGAGGGGAGGGGAAAGGGATATTGTCAGGAAAAAAGAGTGATGTAGCAACGAAAGATATCAATAAAAAGAACATGTTTTTAAAAAGAAAGGAAAGATGATTCCTTAGCATTCAACTTAATTCTTTCCTGAAATGGGGTGATGAAGGGGAATGTGAAATTTTTTTTGGTCTTTTATTGTTTGGTTGGTTTTTTGCCTTTTTGGTGAGACAATCAGGGTTAAGTGACTTGCCCAGAGTCACACAGCTAGTTAAGTGTCATGGGTCTGAGGCCAGATTTGAACTCAGGTCCTCCTGACTCCAAGGCTGGAGCTGTATCCACTATGCCACCTAGCTGCCCCTGAATTTTTTTGTTTTGGCTAGGCAATGGGATTAAGTGACTTGCCCAGGGTTACACAGCTAGTAAGTGTTATGTGTCTGAAGCCGGATTTGAACTCAGGTTCTCCTGACTTCAGGGTTGGTGTTCTATCCACTGTGCCACCTAGCTGCCCCTGGAATATGAAAATTTTTTAAAAAAAGAAGGGGAATGTGATGGGAATGAGACGGAGGGATTTTCCACATGGCACCTCCACAATTGCTGTTGTTGGTGCCCAGGTAACAGTTAGGTTATAACTCTCTTGCGAAGCTGACTGCTAGGGAAGAAGAGAGGAGATTAGGAGATTTCATATCAATAGGAGGGGGTAGAAGTAGAATGGGGCCTTACTGAGGAATAGTGGGTAAAGGGTAGGTGGTGTGCTTCCTCCTTGGTTTTGGAAGAGGACCAATGACATCACAGGTGATATCTTCACTTGTTTGTGAATTGGGTTTAAGTGAGGCAATCCAGCAAAGTTTTCAGCCTCACTCTCTCTTCCAGAGTCCTCAAAGTCAAGTGGCAAGACAAAAGTCAAGTTGACTGGTGATGGCCTGAAATACACTGGATGACCTTGGCATCTTCAACGTCTGCCTAAGCTCTAAGTGCTCAATGGCACCTGTTTTAGTCGCCTTCATGGACATTGGAGCAAATTGTTCTCATCTGCCCATTCCACAGGGGGAGGGGGAAGTCTTCACAATCTTGGGATAAACATTTCTCTAACTCAGTGACAAATTTGAGTCCTGATGATTACCCTCAACCTAGTTTAGTCCATCTGCTGAGTCAGTTTTTCTGGGGTACTGGCCACTGTACATGCTACAGCTTCTTGGAGTCGTAGGTTTGGGTGAAAGGTGGATACCAAAGGTGGATGGAGTAGATAGGTGGTGCAGGGAACAGAGCATAAATGGTGCAGTGAAATTAGGGAGATTCATCTTTAGGAGTTCAAATCTGACCTCAAACGTTTACTAGCCTGCGTGACCCAGGGCAAGTCACTTAACCTTTGTTTGCCTCAGTTTCCTCATCTGTAAAACTGAGCTGGAGAAGGAAATGGCAAACCACTCCAGTATCTTTGCCAAGAAAACCCCAAAATGGGGTCACGAAGAGTTGGACATGACTGAATAACAGCAACAACCTCGAAGGGTTGTTATAAGGATCAAACGAGATAATACATGTAAAGCCCCTGAAATCTTTAAACTGCTATGAGTCAGAGATTTAAGGCTGAGCTGGAGGCACTGATAAAAGAGAAAACTGTTCTTATAGAAGCACCAGAGGGCGCTCTCACCATTCCAGAAGAGACCAAGTCTATTTAACAGTAAAAACATTTCCATTTTGGAGATTCTGTTTTATGTTGACTTTTTTTTTTTTTAAATCTGGACATACATTAAAAACAAAACAAAACTCTCCTTTTCTTGAAAATCCATCTTTGTGGGCTCTCCTAGCCTATCTTTAGCTTTTTGACCAGCTGTGATGCAGATGTTTGTTTTAGGGGTTGAACTCTTGTTGAGCATTACTATGTAAATGGGGCTACTTCAACATCCTGGATGAGGCAGAGTATGCACAAAAGATGCTAAACCCAACAGGGCTTGATTATCTGCTGCTGCAGACACCTTATATGTGGTTTCTGTTTTCAGACTGAATCTGTAGTTTCATAGAAAGATGAAAAGGAAAAATGTGTACAGACATGGGGGTCTGGAAAATAGACAAGGGGGGAGAAGTGATCATGTGAAAATAACCACCTCTGTTAGATGTGATGGCTAATGCCTATAATTCCTGCTACCTGGAGGCTGAGGCTGAGGCTGATGGATCACTTGAATTTGGGAGGTCTTGAGACCATCTTCACTAAGTTTAGCATTAATACAATGAGCTGCTGGTAGGCAGAGACCATGGGGCTGCCTAAAGAGGCACAAACCTATACAGGTCAGAAGTAGAGCAGGCCAAAGATTCTCTGCTGACCAGCATTGGGGTTGAGTTTGTGAGCTGGATTTCCATAGACAGGGAGACCCAGTTCCAAAAACTGAAACAAAACTCTCCTGAGCCAATTCCTCTCCTCTCCCTTTCCTTCTTCCACACAAAATGAGGCTGAAGGAGAATTTAGGACTGACCATTAATGAAATGGTGTCTTCTAGATCTCTCCCCCTCCCCCAAAAATGAATCCAAAAGGGAGACATCTCAGTGTCATTTTTTTTAAATCTTAAAAATATCCACTTACACAGTACCTAGCCTCTTTTTTGATGGACACTGAATGAACTAACTCACTGTGTAGACAGAGCGTTAAACTTAATGTTGATCAAAGCTTCCACTTTCACCTCAGCTCCAATACAATCCCCCCATTTTTCCTCCTCAGTTAAAATAGCCTTTTACATGTGTCCCTAAACACAAGCCCCCGTGCAACTCTAGCCAAAACCAATGTTTGCATTACAGCTCTAGATGAAGATGCTTATACTGAAGCATTGAACCTTTTCCCTTTGATCTTTGAATTGGGGCATCAGAGGCTAGGTTAACTCACCTTCCTCCCTCACCCGCAGGGTGTGCCTAACCATAGGATTAGGAGCCTGTAGAGGTGAGACTAAGAGTTTCTAAGAAGGTTTTCCCTGTCCTGAATGTATCTTCCTTAAGCTGTTTGAAATTCTTTACTTCTCTTTTTCAGAAGCTTAAATTTGTTTTTACCAATTAGGAGAGTCACAAACATCCCCTTTTAAAATGTAAACAAATTTGGGAGAACTCAGGATGATCAGTCATATGCATCTTAGTCTAAATTAAGTTAATCGACTGAGGGAGCTAGGATTTGAGGAAAGCAGTGAGTAGGAAGGGGAAGGAAGTAATTTTGAATAATGACTTTGGGGATTAAAGGGCAGGTGGAGGGACTCAATGATTAGCTTTGAGCAACCAGATGGCTGCTTAAAGACATTGAGTGCCTAGAAGACAGAGAAAGGCAACAAAAAGGGAAGTGATAGAAGTTTGAAGAAGGATAACAAAAATTGTGAACAAACCATGGTGGCATATGCCTGAAATTCCTGCTACCTGGGAGGCTGAAGCTGAAGGATCTTTGGAGTCCTGGAGTTTTGAGCTGTGGTAGACTGACCAAACAGGGTGCCTGCAATAGGGCTGGCATCATGTGATGAACTCCCAGGAGGCAGAGGCCTCAAGACTGCTTAAGGAGGAGGTGAACTGGCCCAGGTCGCAAGCAGGAAGGTCAAATGCAGATCAATAGTAGGATCAGTTTGTGAGTAGACACTGCACTTCCAAACTGAGAAAGATGAGGAGATGTAGTTTCATAGAAAAAAAATTAATAATACTCTGTGCTAAGAGAAGGAGATATAGTTTTATAGAAAAAAATACTCTGTGCTCAGTAAAAAAGTCACCACATTTCTTCCTACTTTGGGGTTCGGTCCAGTCCCTACTTCTGTTCCTCTTTCTCTGCAGCCCTCATTGCTTCATGCCTTCCCAAAAGCTCTTGAAGAGAATACTTGGGCTGTGAGTTCTTATATTTGACTCATTCAAATAATGGTACAAATGCCATTCAAACTCACCTTGTTGGCATACCATCAGTAAAGACGCAGCTTTAGCTTTCTAAATCCTCCTTCTTCCTAGACACCCTCTTTGAGATTCCCACTATAGGAGCATGGAAGTGGCCTGAAGATCTGTGTGCTTTAGGAATGGTTCAAGACACAGCCTGAGTTGTGTCTCACTCACTCACTTGCTCCTGAGTAAGGTTGGTAACCAGCATGGCATCCTTGGATGATTTGAATGAGCTCACCTAAGTGCAGAAGAAGAGGAAATTAGGGATCAGCTGGTGTGCTTTGTCGGTCCCTCAACCAGCAGAAAGTATTCCTTTGGTAAATGATGCCCATCTCTAATATCAGAAGTATGACAGTCTGTCATAGGTCCAGACCAAAAGCGACTTCAGAGGCCATCTAGTTTAACTCCTTCATTTTATAGATGAGGAAACAGGCCCAGAGGGATGAAATGACTTTCCCAAAATTATACAGCTATGAAGTAGCCACGCTGTTTTAAATCTGATGTTTGGTTATCCTAGCCATATAGAAACTCTCTATATAGAGAAGTAGAGGGGAAAAAAAGGCTCCAAGGAAAAGGTCCAAAGATTGAAAGTATGAGATTATTAAAGATGACCATAAGGTCTTCCTTCTGTTTACATTTCAATAAAGTAGAGATCTTGGTCTAATGTGTTGTTAGAGCTATTAGCTCTTTGTGTTAACTTTTAGAGGATTCCTTTAGACTTTCCCAGATTAGTGTCAAGTAGTATATAAATGGTAGTCAGGGAATAGAGGAATCTGCTGGTCCCTAAAAGATAGTAGTTCTTCTAATAAGCACCAGATGATGCCACCAGAGGCCTGTCCCTCTAGCTAGAGGCCATAACAGAAGGCTGTATGTGGGGTCATGAAAGACAAGAATGAAGAGGAAGAAAATTGCCAGCTGATGCCAAAGCATGGTTCATAGCTCTTAGTCCAGTTTTGGCCATCCAAAAGTCACTTGGGGGTGGAAATTTAGGTTGGTGACTCATGAATTGCCCAGAGTAGGAGGAAGCTGAGATGCTTTTGAGATCTAGCCCCCAAGGAAAACATAGAAAAGAGGGAATCAGAAAGTGAATGATAAAGAGAATGGGGGGGGGAATTGAAATTACTGAAGATTTCAAGAAGAAAACTCAAAGACCTTAAACATAGCCAGATAAAGCAACAGGAAAAAAATAACAACGCAAAGAAATATGACTACCAGATTCACTAAATGCATACAGGCATTTATGAATATATAGGGCAAAACAAAGAAAAAATGATCCACACTCGAGGAGACAGAGGGCCCTGTGAAGTGTGAGAACATGAAATCACAGCAAACGTTCCCGAGTGGTTTAAAATAGAAATGAGAATTGTGAGAGCAGAATGTATGTCCTGCGCAGCAAAAATAAGGGGCAAAAGAGAATAAACACTAGACTGCGATGGGAAGACTCCCCAGTGCATGGAAGATCTTTGGAAACATCTTTCTTTTTGCTTCTATTTGTTTCCCTGGTGCTAGGGGCAGTTCCTGGCACAGAGTAGGTGCTTAACAAATGCTTGTTTCTTTCCTTTCTCCTTCCCTATGAGACTCCTTCTCTCCCATTACCCCTAACTAGATTACTGCACAGCTTCCTAGGTAACCTCCCTGCCTCAAGCCTCTTCTCTTCCTAGATACTGCTACCAAAAAGATTTTCCTTAATTGGAGATCTGACCGTGTCAACTCTCAATCAGCTTCAGTGCCTCTCTGCTGCTTGAGGTACCAAATACAAACTGCCCTTTTTACCTTTACCTGTCACAACCTGGCTCCGACCTATCTTTCTGTTCTGATTGTACAACAGTCAAACTGGCCCTCTCTCTGCTCCTCACGGGCAGCTAGGTGGTACAGAGAGCACTGGGCCCAGAGTCAGGAAGGCCCGAGTTCAAATGTGACCTTAGATACTACCCGTATAACCCTGGGCAAATCACTTCACCTCTGCTTGCCTCAGTTTCCTCATCTGGAAAATGGGAATAATAATAATTTTAATAGCAACTACCCCCCCAGGGTTGTCATAAGGATCACATGAGATAATAATTGTAAAGTGCTTTGCAGTGCCTGGCACATAGTAAGCATTATATAAATGTTATTGTTAGTTATTATTATCTCCTGTCTTTGCACTAGCCATCGTCCCTTGCCTGGAATATCCTTCCACCTCATGGAATTCCTCTCTTCCTTCAAAGTACAATTTAAAGACCACTTTTTTTTGGGGGGGGTAGGCAATGGGGTTAAGTGACTTGCACAGGGTCACACAGCTAGTAAGTGTTATGTGTCTGAGGCCGAATTTGAACTCAGGTCCTCCTGAATCTAGAGCCGGTTCTCTATCCACTGCACCACCTAGCTGCCCCTAAAGACCACTTTCTGTATGAAGCTTTTCCTGATCCCCCTTCCAAATTGCTAAGTATTCTCTCTTTCAAACTAGCTTATATTTAGCTACTTTGTGTTTATTATCTTTATGCTTATTCTGTGTTTACTTATATGTGCATTTTTATCTCTCCAATTAGAACGTAAGCTCCTTGGGAGGAGAGATTGTTTAATTCTTTATACTTCTATCTTCAGGGCCTGTTCATTGCTGCTCAGTGCGTGCCACTCTTTGATTTTCTTCTTCTTTTTACAATAGTTTTTTTGATATATCATATAATGCTTGCAAGTATAGTATTGGTGCTATTATGCTAAGCTGTCCAATGAAAAGATATTTGTAGTCTTTCTGGGTAAGGGCTTGAGCCAGGAGTGTGTACTAAGACCTTACTGTTCATTTCCCTCCTACCCTGTACAAAATACAACATAATCTGGCCCTTTTCTCCCATCAGCATCTCTGACACCATCAAATTTTTGGACAAAGAAGTCCTTTGACACAGCAGCTGTTTGGGGAGAGTCATCTGGTAATGATGTTCGGGTTGGATTGAGTGGACATAGAAAGAGAAATATTCCAAGGTTTCTATGGTCATCTAGACCTGACAAATGGAATCCTATACTAGGGTAGTGACAATAAAGAGGAAGGAGTAAATAGGAAGGCCATTTTGAAGAACAAATCTAGTTATCTTCTTCCTACACTTAACGTTACAGCACGCAAACAAATAATGAGAGCTTAAAAAAAAAAAAGGTCAGGCACAGGAAGCTAATCTAAGGATTCCAGAAATTTCCTAAGGTGCTTACCCTTTGCCTAACTTAGAGGTGGTATGGTGTAGTAAAGCACTTGACCTGGAGTCAGGAAGACCAAGGATCAAATCTGCTCTCTGACACTAGCTATGTAGCCTGGGGTAAATCACTTAACTTCTCTGGGTCTCAGTTTCCTCATCTGTAAAATAAAGGAGTTGGACTTGACCTCTAAGGCTTATTCTAGCTGTAAATCTGTGCTCCTTTGGGAATGTCTGACATTCTTCCAGGAAAGATGGTTTGTTTACTGAAAATGACAGCTTGTTGGCCATCATTCTGCCAATACCCATCTGTGTTTGTTTTCCAATATACCCCTCCATGAAAATATGTTGTTTTGTTAAAAATTAGTAGATAAGGTCGACTATCAGTCCTTATCCCAGAGTGGCAGATGGGGCTGATCCCACTCTACCTCTGCCCAGGGCCATTCCAGACTGAGCTTCTCAGTTGATGGGAGCAGCTGTGTGATGTGCTACGGCTGGAATGTTTTCTTTCTCTGTGTGGGAAGGGTCTTGTGTCCAGGATAAGGCAGACAGGGGAGCCAAGAAGCTTTTATGAAATCCTAGGGATTTTACTGGCACAGATGGTGCCCTGGAAATGAGTAAAGGCTTCCCCAAAGGTCTGTATCTCTCCTTCCTTTTTCCCCATCCAGGGCAGGATTCTCAATTCTTGGTGGCTCCACTCAGATGGTGAGAATTCCCTGTTGCTAGGAAAAGAACTGGACAACTTGAGGAAGAAAGAATAATGGTATGGGTGTTATTTGAAAGTCTGGGTACTTAAACTATAAATTCCAGAAAGTACCCCATGCCTTCTGTTCATTACAAAACAAATAGATCACTAGTGAGAAAAGAAGGGTATTCTCAGTAATGCAAGGATCTAAGATATCTCCAAAGGTCTTGTGACGGAAAATGCTATCCACATGCAGAGAAAGAACTATGGAGTTTGAATGCAGATCGAAGCATACTATTTGCTATTTTTTTCTTCTGTTTTCTTTCTTGTGGTTCCTCCTGTTCGTTCTAATTCTTCCTTACAACATCACTAATGTGAAAATATGTTTCATAGGAATGTATAGCCTATATCAGATTGCACAGTCTTGAGGAGGGAGGTGGGAAGGGAGTGGGAGAAAAATTTAAAACTCAAAAACTTATGGAAGTAATTGTTGATAAATTAAAATAAATTACTAAAAAAAGAAAAGAAAAGAAGGGTAGAAGGAGAGAAATTACCAGCAATTCAAGGACTAATTGGACATATGTGCATGGACACACATATACATATACATATATACACACACACACACAAAATATATATATATATATATATATATATACACAAAATGTAGGTATATGTGAACAAATACTCAAATGTGTACATGCACATATATACATGTAATATTGTAAATGTGTGTGCATATGTGTGTTTATTTATACCCACATAAACACATGCACATCTAGGGAGAAAGAGACCAGAAAAGATTCATAGGTGTTTATTCTTTCTTTGAAGATGACCAAGAGTAGACTTCATACCCTTCTTTAATTATTTGAAAAGGAGTTTTATATCCCTGTCAGCTCCAAAGTCCTTCCTGATGTTCAAATACCATCTCCTTTAATTTCGGTTCATTTTCTCCTGTCCAGTCTTCCATGGACAACTCTTCATCAACTTCCTCATAAAAACCTTTCATAATGTAGGGACAGAGGTGGACAGTCTGCCCGACTGAAAATCAGTTTCCTAGTGCTAGTAGATCCAGCTGCAAAATGATTTGTCTTGTATCAGCAGGTAGAAGCAAACACCCTAACCCAATGGAAAGTCTCAAGTTTCTAGCATAGAGCAACCTGGTATGCTGCATATTTGCCCTTTATGTGTGAGGCAAAATGATTCTTCCAGATGCTTCTGTAAAAGCTGGAGTTGTCTCAAAGCAAGCAGCTCTCTGAGATGGGCTTGACAAGGTTTTTGGGCACAGAAACTCACCTGCCGGTTAACCCTTGCTCTATGACCAATCACTCAATAAACAAACATTTGTTAAGAGCCTACTGTGTGCCAGGCACTGTGCTAGGTTCTGAGGGATACAAAAGTAAGGAAAAGAAAAACAATCCCTATTTCAAGGACTAAGGCAGTAGCTAGATGTAGGTGGAGACACCTCAAAACCAGACCTTCCTCATAAAATCGGACTTCTGGCTATAGTTCAAGTGCACAGTAAAACAACTGGGTATAAAGAATTTAATACAGGTCTCCTGGAATGGGGTAGATCCCCTAGGAGTTTATTGAATGCACTGGATTATAAGTACCATCTCTCATATGAGGTACTACAAGATGGATTAGCTCTGTCACACAGTCCTTTCATAAAAGATTTCTAGCCCATAGATCTAGAGTTGGAAGGTGAATCAACAAGAATTTGTTAAGTGCATTCTATGTGCCAAGAACCATGCTATGTATTGGAAGAGTCGCTCTAAGCTTATCTCTTCATTTTGAAAGTTGGAGAAACTGGCTGGGGGGAATGAGTTTTCACCTGCACGTGCTGAGGACCTCCTGAGGAGGAACAGAGCCTTGGGAGCCCCTGGAGATGGGCAGCATACCCTCCAACAAAGACAAACAGTTTTCTGGTGCTGGTGTAATAAAGGATTTCCAAGTTCTGGCCCCTAAGACTGCGGCACACAGCAAGCTTGACCGAGTTTTTGTGTTGAGGCATCTAGGAAAGACCCTCTGATGAAGAACCACTGTTCTGGTTTAGGCCACTTTGTCTGGGCTTCTTCATAGCCCATCCAGAGTTGGATTCTTCAGGGTCCTTTTAAAGTTAGCTGGAGGGGTCCTCTCAACTTCTTGGGCTTTCAGCTGGCCAGGAGTTGATTTCTTTAAGTTGTTTTGGTCCACGCTGGGGTTTTCTGAATTAGAAGAAGAAAGGCCAACTGTCAGGCTGTTGCTGTTATTCAAAGAGTCATGTATCCTCAAAGTCAGGCCTTTTGAGTAGTTTTCCTCTAATGCCTCTGGGTCCTTTGAAGATACTGCTACAGACTGGACACTACCCGAGCTCTCTCAGTTGGTGACTAAATAATTCTCTGAGAAGGCGTTACTGTGAACAAGGGCAGGGATATGGTCCTTAGAGCTCAGCTGTGGCAATGCATCCTCTTCCAAAAACTGAAAAAGAATGAGAACTACATCAGAAATGATTTATGCTGTGGTTTAATAAATTCCTGGTTTGTGGCAGTACAGTCCTGTAGCTATTACAATAAGCGAAATAAACACACATAAAACTATTTAAAACACTTTCACAACAAACCAAAAGGATGCTATGGCTGTCTCTATGGAGTCCTCCTGGACTGTCTTTGGAATTTTTGAATGTACACATTTTTTCAGACATGTTTAAGATAGTCTTATTGTAGTATAGTTGTCCTCGAAGTCTAGGAGTGTATACAGTTTCACTGATGGACATCTAATAATATTTCATGGAAGGGAAAGCACAATTAACAATCTATCTAAAGCACATGTCAGATGGACATAGCTATTTTGTGTTATCCTATAGTAAACCAAAGAAAGGCTGTTAAAGAAGAAGACTTCAAATAGACCAAATAGAAATCCTACGTGCAAGCAAAGTATTCTGTTAGCCCGAGTCTCAGTCACTGTTTCTGAAAATCAAGAAAATAAAGATCACTAAATTGATTAACTTTTTACTCTTATTCATGCCCCAAACAGAGGCTAATAAGCTTCCACAATGAATCAATCCTAATTTTAAAATCTCAAAAGCTGTGGAATGATATGCACACTGACACATTGTTGGTGAAGCAGTGAAATGGTACAACCACACTGGAAACCAGTTTGGAATTACGTAAATAAAGTGAATAAAATGTTCATATCCTTTGAATCAGAGACTCCATTACTGGGCTTACACCCCAAGGAACCATTGATAAGAAGAATGTCGCTATATACATCAAAATATTTGTAGCAGCACTTTTTGTGATAGCAAAAAACTGGAAACCAAGTTAGATGTTTATCAATTGGGGAATGGCTAAACAAATTATGGTACATGAATGAAATGGAATACTACTGTGTGGTAAGAAATTATGTGTGTAATGAATACAGAAGATCATGGAAATGATCTTTATGTAATGATGCAGAGTAAAGTAAGCAAAGCCCAGAAAAACCAACATGCACAAAATAGCTACAACAATGCAAATGGAAAGAACTACACACCAAAAAATCAAAAATAAAGGTAACAAAATTGTGAAGAACAATCAGGACTAAATATCTAAATGAGACAAAAAGAAAAATACTCACAACCCAGTCCCTCTTCATGGAGGTGGAAGCTACACAGGTATTCCGTATTGTACGTTTTTGGACTTTTTCAATGTTATCAATCAGCTGTGCTGATTTTTTTTTCCTCTCTAAAAAATACTATTTGTCATATGGGATGGCTCTCAGGGAGGGAGAGGGGAAAGGATATTTGGGATAACTATGATGGTGTAAGAAACTAAAACAGCAATAAAAATCTATTAAAAAAAAAGTTGGAGAAACTGACCCAAGGAGATTAAATGACTTGTATAAGTCTAACAGATGGTATCAGAGGCAGAATTTGAAACTTAGACCTCTAACTCCAGATCCATTGTTCTGGCAGAGCTGCCTTATTGTACTAGCTCTTGAGGTTGCTGAAATTCCATCCCTAAAGAATAGAATGGTGGATGCATTAAGTCAAGGCCTGCATCTGGGTAGCTGGATATAATGATCACTAACCACATGGAGCAACAGTAAGCTGCCAAGACAGGCTAGACAGTTCCCGCCAACTGCTCAGATCCACTGAATAGATTGCCTTGTTATATCATGTCTAGTGGGGAAAAAAAAAACCTTTTTACTCACCAACTCTCACCCTTTCTCCATCCATTACATGGGGGTGTCCCTGAAATATTTCAGCTCCAGTAAATTATCCCATGTGTGTGAACAACTACAAGGATAAGAAACAGCTGCAGGCCACAAAACAATGATGAATCTTTATCTTTGAATTATCTGATCTGAGGAGCTCAGGGTTTCTCAGGAACTAAGTCATAAGCCTGTCTAGCATTCCATAGCCTGTGTCAATGTAAAGCCAAATCAAACAACCAAACCCATCAGTTTGACTTAGAACAATCAACACCTCAAACAATTCAACAATAACAACAACAAAAGCAGGTAACCTTGTTGAGTGTTGTGTTTATGCAATATGTAATTGCTTGACTCCGTTCCTCATTTCTCACTGTGGCATAACATTATCTCAGAGGCTAGAGGATCACACATTTAGAACTCGAAAGGGGACTTAAAAGGCTGTACAATCCAACCCTTTTATTTTACAGATGAGAAACAGAGGCCCTTGACCAATTACATTAGGTAGTAGGTGGCAGTCAGGATTTGAACCCAGATCACCTGACTTCAAATACAGTGCTCTTTTTGTTATACCATGAAGTTTCTTACATATAACTAGTAAACGGGATATGTACAGGTATGGGTCACACACATATCAGACTGGTGAGAGGGTGAGGCCTTTATTGTCTGTTCACTGAGGAGGCCAAGTTTTCAACGTATGTGAAGGGTACAACCTCACTGTCACTGCCCTGTCCCAATTTTTTATTGTTCCCAGAGCCCAGACTGCTCCCGAGGAAGGGAGAGAATATGCTGATCTTCCTTGCTCTTCTCCTGGCTACACAGAGGCCAGCAATGATATTGTCCTGTGGTGGAAATAGTAACGGCTTGAGTCAGAGGACTGAGGAGGGAGTGCTCCAAAGAGTCTTGCCCCTTTATTAGATGGTGACTGGAGATTAATTCACCTCTCTGGGTCTGTTTCCTCGTTTTTAAAGTGATGGAGTTGGACTAGGTGCCCTCAAAGGTCTTTTCCAGTTCTAAATTTATGATCCTGTGATTCCTGTGGCGCAGCAGAAACCACAGCAGACTGGGAATCCAAAGACCCAAATTCTTGCCCTGGTGGATCATAGCTGGAACAGATCTCAGATGCCATCTCCTCCAACCTATACCTGAAATGAAAAAATATATATTTTTTAACAGTTGAGCAAAACAAATCCATCATAACCACCACATCTGTCAGGATATTTAATGTTTCATTTCCATAATCCCTCATCACTGCAATGGAAAGTGAAATTTTAAAAGCTTTTAAAAAAATAAAGATTATTTTATTAACTGCATTTTTAAAGCTCTGGGAGAATATTGGAATTAAACAGATGCCTCAGGTGAGTCAGGAGATGTGTGACTGGAAGTGATTCTTCTTAATCTCCTAAATACAATTCTGACTCCTTTGATTTGGGTAGGCAAACTTAAGAGATAATCTTGGGGAGAAGGGAGAGGAAGATTTAGGGGAGTCATGAGAGCAGGAAGAAGTAGATTAGTTTTGTGGAATGAAGACCAATAAGGGAAAGCTGCTGAAAGATTTCTATTTAGTGGAAGGAAAACTTGTTAATGATTTGTGCTATCAAAAAAATCGGAATGGGCTACCTTGAGAGGCCATGGGGTCCCCTTCCATTACAGGTCTTTAGGCAAGGACCTGACTTCTACTTATTGGGAGTCATCAAGGGGTCATAGTTCAAATATAAGTTGGACTTGATGATATCCATGCTCTGTTGCAACTATGACTCAACCAAGATTACCTAGATATGTTCCAGAGCCAGGGCAACAATGGAAGTCTTTTAATTCCCCGTCTGCTGCGGTTTCCACTATGCCACAGTGATCATAGGAACAGATTTAGAGTTGGAAGGGACCAGAGAGGCCATCTAATCCAACCTAGTCATTTTACAGCTGGGGAAACTGACACCCATAGAGGTGAACTGACTTGCCCAAAGTAAAATAGCAAGTGGCAGAGAAGGGATTTGAACCCAAGATCTCCAATTTTAAGTTTAGCACTCTTTTCCCTGAATCACAGTGCCTTTGTAGGGAATTCTGAAGAAAATCTGACTTGTTAATTCATCAGGATTTTAAAAATGTGTTTGCTGTATTATTATGGTGCCTACCTATAGCCAAGGTGTCTGCGGCCTTTCAATAATTTGGTGTCTGGGGATTGGCTAAACTCTTAGAAAACTTTAGCTCAAAGTTGTTTGTTTATTCATTTGTTTTTAATTGAAGATATAGTAACCAAGAGAGAAGATGAAGTTGGCAGAAGTGGTAGAGAAGGAGTTAAATTTGAAGTACGAGATAGAGAGAAATCAGGCCCTTTACTGAGATAAATAGGTAGTTCAAAATACAATTTTTATGTTTTTATTTTTTTGCTTTTGTATTACATTCATTTGCAAATATGTGTCTTTCCTTCCCCTACCTAGTACGCCTTCTGTTGTAACAAAGATTGAAGATGGGAAAAAAAAGAAACAAATAAAAATATAGGAGCAAACCTATAAAAAATTATACCCCCCCCAAAAAAAATTCTGGCAGGATATGCAATATTCTACATCTATAATCTACTACCTCTGCAATGCAAAGTACAGTTATTAAAAAAACTCTTAACAATAAATATTACCTTATTTTTTGTATTTATAAAATTTATTTAATATTTTTTATTTCCTCCCAATTACATGTAAAAATAATTTTAACATTTGTTTCTTAAAATTTGAGTCCCAGAGGGAGAAAAATTTGAAACGCAAAATCTTGTAAAAATTAATGCTAAAAATTGTCTTGACATGTAATTGGGAGAAAATAAAATACTATTAAAATGTGACGAATATGGAAATATGTTTTACATGATAGCACATGTATAACCTATGTCAAATTGTCTACCATTTTAGAAAGAGGGGAGGGGAGGGATGGAGAGACAAAAATTTGGAACTCAAAATCTTGTAAAAACGAATGCTGAAAGTTGTCTTGACATGTAATTGAAAAAAAATAAAATACTATTAAAATTTTAGTTCCAAACTTTCTCTCTTCCTTTGAAGGGAGAAAGCAAACAATTTGACATAGATTATATTGTGCAGTCATACAAAAATTTCTATATTAGTAATGTGAATGAAAACAGAACAAAAAAAATCTCCAGAAAAATAAAGTTTAAAAAAGTATTCTTCAATTTGTATTCAGGCTTCATCAGTTCTTTCTCTGGAGATGGATAACTTTTTTTTTTTTTATCATAAGTCCTTAGGAACTGTCTTAGGTCATTGTGTCACTGAGAACAGTTAAGTCATTCACAGCTAATCATCATACAATATTGTTGCTATTGTGTACACTCTTCTTCTGGTTCTGCTCACTTCACTTTGCATCAGTTCAAGTAAGTCTTCCCAGGTTTTTCTGACAGCATCCTGCTTGGCATTTCTTGTAGAACATTAATATTCCATTGAAATCATATATAAAACTCGGTCAGCCATTCCCCAATTGATCAGCATCCCCTCAGTTTCCGATTCTTTGCCACCACTAAAAGAGCTGCTATAAATATTTTTTGGTATGTATAAGTATCTTTCCTTTTTTTTCTTTTTTAACTCTTTGGGATACAGACCAAGTAATGATATTGCTGAGTCAAAGAATTATAGCCCTTTGGACATAGTTCCAAATTGCTCTACAGAATGGTTGAATTGGTTCACAGCTCCACCAACAGTGCATTACTGTCTCATTTCCCCCATATCACCTCCAACATTTGTCATTTTCCTTTTATGTCATATGAGCCAATCTGATAGTTGTGAGGTGCCACCTCAGAGTTGTTTTAATTTGCATTTTTCTAATTAATAGTGATTTAGAGTATTTTTTTGGGGGGGAAATGGTGGTTAAGTGACTTTCCCAGGGTCACACAGCTAGTAAGTATTATGGGTCTGAGGCCAGATTTGAACTCAGGTCGTCCTGAATCCAAGGCCAGTGTTCTATCCGCTGTGCCACCTAGCTGCCTCCTAGAGCATTTTTTTTATATGATTACAGATATGTTTGATTTCTTTGTCTGAAAACTGCCAGTTTATATCCTTTGACCATGTATCAATTGAGAAATGACTTGCATTCTTATGCATTTGACTGAGTTTTCTATGTATTTAAGAAATGAGGCCCTTATCACAGATACTTCTGTAAATTTTTTTCACAGTTACTATGTATTTCCTTCCATCCTATTTCCCCCATTTATCCTATTATCTCTCTCTCTTTTCACCCTGTCCATCCTCAAAACTGTTTTACTTCTGACTACTACCTCCCCCAATTTGCTCTCCCTTCTATTAGCAGCCCCTTCTCTTATACTTTCCCCTTCCTACTTTCTTGTAAACTAAGATAGATTTCTAGACCCAATTGAGTGTGTGTGTTATTACCTCTTTGAACCAGTTCCAGCGAGAGTAAGGTTCAAGGGCTCCTATATACCTTCCCCATCTCCCCCTTCATGGTAAAATCTCTTTTGTGCTTTTTTCATATGAGATAATTTGCTCCACTCTACCTCTCTCTTCCTCCTTCTCCCAGTGTATTTCTCTTTCTCCTTTAATTTTTTTTAGATATCATCCCATTATATTCAACTTACACTTGTGCCCTCTGTCTATGTGTACTCTTCTAACTGCCCAAACAATGAGAAAGTTCTTAGACATTACAAGTATCATCTTCCCATGTAAGAATTTAACAGTTTAACCTTATTGAATTCCTTATGTTTTCTCTCTGCTGTTTACCTTTTTGTACTTCTCTTGAGTCTTGTATTTGAAAATCAAATTTTCTATTCAGCTCTTGTCTTTTCTTCAGGAATGCTTGAAAATCCTCTATTTCATTGCATATCCATTTCCCCCTCTGAAAGATTATATTTAGTTTTGCTGGTTAGGTAATTCTTGATTGTAATCCTAACCCTTTCGCCCTACAGAATACATATTCTAAGCCCTCTAATCTTATAATGTAAAAGCTATTAAATTTTGTGTTATCCTGACTGTGGCTCCATGATATTTGAATTGTTTCCTTCTGGCTGCTTGCAATATTTTCTCCTTGACTTGGGAGCTCTGGAATTTTGCTATAATATTCCAGGGAGTTTTCATTTTGAGATATCTTTCAGACATGATCAGTGGATTCTTTCAATTTCTATTCACCCTCTGGTTCTAGAATATCAGAGCAGTTTTCCTCAATAATTTCTTAAAAAATAATGTCTGTTTTTTGTTGTTTGTTTTTTGATCATGGCTTCCAGATAGTTCAATAATTCTTAAATTATTTCTTTTTTTTCTTTCCAGGTCAATTGTTTTTCCAATGAGATGTTTTATATTTTCTTCTGTTTTTTTTCCATTCTTTTGATTTTATTTTATTGCTTATTTTTTTAACTCCAGTACTTTTAGTGCATCGTCATTAAACAACTTTGCTGTAAATGGGCACAAAAATTGTTTGTTCTAGTTGTACTGATGTCAAAAGAGAGAGAAGTCCTCCTAGAGCCCCTGGAAATGGTCCTTCTTGATATAAGGTCAGATTACATAAGGCACTAACTCGACAGAGAAATCCAAACTTTGTCCTAGAATAAATCATCTTGTTTCAGGACTTAATTTCAAAAGAACAATGTGAAGTCATCAAGGATCCCACTCCAGTCCTGGCCCTCCCCAGGAGGTTGTTTAGATAAGAAATAACATCCAGCTGTTGAGGTTTTTGCCCCTTGTAATTCCTCCTTTCTACTTCCCAACCCCCTGAAAGAAGAAAAGGAGTAAGAAAGAACACCATCATCTTCTCTTCTGCTGTCGCTTCTTCCCTTTGCCTTTTGACCCCTTGCCGTCAACTTTGTCCTTCTTAGGCATCTTGAAATTGCCCAGTTCTCTCTGTACCATGGTGCCTCTCCACTAGGCCTGAAGCTTTATGATGCTCTCCAGTTCCAGGGCATCCTGATCTGTCTTCTTCCTGGCCTTCTGCTTTTCTAGACAATCCTCAGTAATGACCTGCTCAAACTCCCTTAACTGTTTTGCAAGATCCTGCAAGGTTGCCAAGTCACTGGCCTTTGCAGACTTAAGACATTCAGGTCATTCTGTTTCATTTCTGTGTTTTTATCATACTTCTCCATCCAGTACTCTAACTTCTCTTCCAGTTTCTGTTCTTTGTTGAGGAAGCTTTCAATTTCTAGGTGGACCCAAACCTTTTCATCAGTTTTAAGTCTTAGTTTGTCGTTCTCTTCCAGCAAGACCTCTTCATTTTTGCTGCATTTTTTCTGGGTCTGGGCAATCTGTAGGTCAGTGTTTTTCTTCACATATTGGGTCTCCATATTAGTCTTTGCCTTGAACTCTTGCAGCTGGTCCTTGAGATTTGTGATATATTCATTCCAACCACTTCTGTTCTCCCAGGTCCATGAGGCTGCTTGTGGTTTCCCCTTCCTCAGCTTTGTGCATTCATTGCATCTATATTATTTTATTGCTTATTGATGTCTCATAAAGTCATTAGCTTCTACTTGCCCAATTCTAATTTTTAAAGAATTATTTTCTTCATTAAGCTTTTACATATCCTTTCCCATTTGGCCAATTCTATTTTTTAAGGAGTTCTTCTCTTCAGTGAATTTTTGTACATCTTTTTCAATTTGGCCAATTCTGCTTTATAAGATGTTCTCTTTATTGGACTTTTGTCGTCCTTTACCATTTGGCCTATTTTGTTTTTTAAAGTGTTCAAAATTTTTTGTACCTCCTTTACCAAGCTGTTGACTCTTTTTTTCATGATTTTCTTGCATCACTATAGTTTCTTTTCCCAATTTTTTCCCTCCCCCTCTTTTATTTGATTTTTAAAATCCTTTTTGAGTTCTTCCAGGACCTGAGACCAACTCTCATTTTCTTTTGAGGTTTTGGATGTAGCAGTTTTGAATTTGTTGTCTTCGAGTTTTTGTTTTGATCCTCCCTGTCACCACAGTAACTTTCTGTGGTCAGGATTCTTTTTTTTTTTTTTGCTCATTTTCCCAGTCTATTTCTTGACTTTTAGCTTTATGTTAAAGTTTGGCTCTGTTCCTGAGGTGAAGGGGGCACTGTCCCAAACTTCAGGTTTTTAGTGCAGCTGTTTTCAGATCTAGTTTAGGGTCTGTAAACTTTCAGTTCTTCCAAAGTGTTATGATCTAAGGAAAGTTGTGCTTACTACTATCCTGGCCTGTGCTCTGGTCTGTGAGTGACCACAAGCACTCTTTTTCACCCTGTAACTGTAACCAGGATTTCTGCTCCCCTGCAGCCACAAGCTCTGGCGTGCTGTTGCTCCTCCTTGCCTTTGGGACTGCAACCCAGGGCTGCAACACTAATTTGAGTATGGGTAATACAACAGAGTCCTGCACCCAGTGTCAGCAAAAGGATGCCTCTAATCACCACTTGTCTAACCATCTTACCATCTGTGGGCTGAGAGCTCCAGAAGCAGCTGCTCTCTCAGCCACCACTGATTCAGTCACCCTCAAGGCTCACTATTTTTTCTTGTGGCTTGGCCTATACTGGCACAGCCTATGCTAGGGTGTGCTTCACTCTCACCCTGGTGCAACAGACCCTTCTAAGTTGTCTCAGTATAGTTGTGCTAGTATAGGCCAACAGCACGCCAGAGCTTGTGGCTGCAGGGGAGCAGAAATCCTGGTTACAGTTACAGGGTGAAAAAGAG
The DNA here is from genome assembly GCF_003287225.1 of Phascolarctos cinereus. Taxonomy (NCBI): domain Eukaryota; kingdom Metazoa; phylum Chordata; class Mammalia; order Diprotodontia; family Phascolarctidae; genus Phascolarctos; species Phascolarctos cinereus. The sequence continues at coordinate 358,253,586 of NW_027555847.1, forward strand.
TGCTTGTGGTCACTCACAGACCAGAGCACAGGCCAGGATAGTAGTAAGCACATCTTTCCTTAGATCATAACACTTTGGAAGAACTGAGAGTTTACAGACCCTAAGAACTAGCTCTGAAAACAGCTGCACTAAAAACCTGAAGTTTAGGACAGTGCCCCCTCCACCTCAGGAACAGAGTCAATTATTTCACTCTATCCTTTTGTGGATTCTGTCACTCTAGAATTTGTTTTGAGGCATTATTTAAAGTTGTTTAGGGGGGGATTTGGGAAAGCTCAGGTGAATCCCTGCCTTTTCTCCACCATCTTGGCTCTGCACCTAAAGATTACCTTATTAACTGAATTTTCAAAAATACTGAGAATGTATCGATGTTAAAGTGATGTTTTCTGTCACAACAAACATCTTGGGATCATTAAAAGCATTACACAATTTCCCAAATTCTAAATAGACTACTTTCCATTTCATATTCAGTTTTTAACCTAGCTCACTGTCCAACTACAGTGCCTGTCCATGTATGCATTTGCTGATGGACTTATTCACTGAGTTCTCTGTTTAACAATAAGTCACAATCAGGTAGTTTGTATTCTTCATCCATGCCCCACCCCCACCCCGTGTTTGAAAAAAATTTGGTGGCCTTAGATGTAAATTAAGAAGGTCCTATTGATTTCTGAGGCTTGAAGGAATCAGCATAGCACAATTTGTGAACAGGAGTATCTGTTGAAACTCTCTCAGTGCTGACACCTTCTTATATTTGGATTGTGCCTGGGGCAACCTCTATGACACTAACAAGTACCTTTTGTGAGTCTATGACTCCTTATTTTATGCTTTGCTTAATGTTGATGCGTATTGGACCATTTAAGCAAGTTATCTTCATGGCCGCAACTGTTGTGAAATCTTTCATTATTTTGATGTAATCCAGCTCAAAGCCAGGTGAGGTTGTGGAGGGACAGCCCTGTGGTGCATGCTGCACAACAAAAAGTAAATGCAACTTTTGTCTGAAAAAATGTTAAACCTGATGCTACTGACTGTTGTACTGGAATTGATCCCTGACACTCACTGGGGTAAACACATGGGAAAAAGGACTTTAAGGAAGTGGCATAGAGAGAAAAACTTTGAAATGGTAGATATGCATGGGAAGCCTATCCCATTATATTCCTGGACTTGCTTGAAAAATCTCTGAGGAAAATTATTTCTTCTCTCCTTGGTTGAGTTAGGATCTTATCTCACTTCTTACTGATTAGCTCATAACTCTTCAGTATATTCTAATATGTAGAAGTCCACTTTTTGCTTGCTATTTTGCTTTGATATAAGAGTTCACTCACTTTTTATTGTTTGTGATGGTCCTTTATGTAACCAACATTGGGTGGGAAGGGGCTCAACTGATGAATGTAAATGAAATGTATCTTCCCCTTAAGAATAATTAGCTTTTAAGATGAACCTATCATCTTCTCAACTACCAGTTTTTAAAGTGTATTGGATAGGTATGATCTGGCCCAATATCCTTTCTTGGAGATAGATGAGAGAAGAAGCAAGTCAAAGTCATGCCCTTCTGCTCCCCTCAAGCTGGAAATCACAGCCTCCCTTGGAGAGGGGTGGGCCAGACACTAAAGCTATCTATCCCTGACACATCTGAGCCAGTGGTCTTTTATTATTAGACAGTCTGCACATATATAAAATTTTAAATTAAAACATTTACTTCCTTCTTCCATTTTTATCTTATCATTTAATTTGGGGTTGATTTTGGCCTATTCTCTGAGCCTAGGCATGTCCCAAGGAGTTAAGCTCTTCCTCTCTCTTCTGCCCTCTGAACAAAGTGGAAATTCTCTAGACAAGATGGGAATTCATCTTTGCCATAGATTCTGATTGTTCCACTGGTGAGGCACTGATTCAGGTTCATAGCTAAATTACATGCTTGAGCTACGTCCTTGGACTTGTCCTTCATAAAAAGAATTTGAATGGAGAGAGAAGTGGAGTGAAATGGATGGTAAAGATAGGAGGTGATAGGAAAGATAAGCAAAGGGATAGAAAAGAGGATGAGGAGGGGAAGGGAAAACAACGAAAGGGAGAGGGATCTTAGGTATTAGATGAACTTATTTCCCTGAATAGAAGACTGGGTCTCTACAAAGCCCTTGTGGAGGATTGCATATATTAAGGAACTGATGAAGACAAACACCTTAAGACCTGAAGAAATGCCCATGCAGTCACCCAGATTCTTAGGAAAGAAGGAGCTAATACCAAACAGAAGCATGGAAGGTTAAAGCTATAGGAAGAGGTAGGAGAAGAGATGGAGAGGTTCAGTATTACAAGGGAAAAGGAGAGGCCTGGAAAGAGATTGATAGGCCCTATCATCTGCATGCCCTTGAAGTTGAAGAAGGACCAGAAAATCAGAGATAGAAATGCTGCTTGGACCTATTCCTGTTCTAGTACTGTGAATCATATGGACTGTGTAGGGGCTGAGGAAAGGTGGGGACCATCAGAAGAAAAGGTTCCTCCTTGCATGGGAAGACCTTAGCTCCAAGTTGGCACTAGAGTAAAAGTGACTGTGTAGGTCCTGAGGGGTAATAGATGGTAGCCATCAGAAGGCAAATTTGTTTTGATTCTCTATGGGCTGTAGTACAAATCCTCTATATTCTCTGTTGGGTTAAATAAAACCTATCCTAGAGTAGTACCTAATGTTTCTAAAACACTTCAAAATTTGTGAAGGGCCCTACTTACATTATCTCATTTAATCCTTACAGCAATCCTGGAAGATAGGTACTATTATTTTCTCCAATTTATAGATGAGGAAATTCAAGATGAGAAATGTTAAGTGATTTTTCCCAACACTGCACAGCTATTAAATGTCTGAAATAATACTCAACTTCTCTTCTACTTTCTCTTTCATTTAAAATTTTAATTCTCTTTCTGCGTCTTCCTTACATCATATTGCTTCCGTTCTTAATGTTTTGTTAGCCTGAATACTTACACGGTAGCTCAGGGCTCTTTTAAAGAAGAATATAAACTGTATCCTAATATTCTAAAAGCAAAACACAGGTTGGGGCTTCTTTGAAACATGAGTCACACAGAAACAACTGCTACATTAGTCACCGGGAATGTCTCTTGAGAAAAAGCAAATATTTTTTGTCATGTTATTAAATAGATTCCACCTTTCTTCTTAAAAAAAAAAAATATTTTCATGATCTGAAAGAGTGAGAGAGTGAGGCTTCTAAAGAGTCTTCAAGTCTTTTTGATTCTGAAGCACATTTCCCCACATATGCTGAATCCCACCTCTACACACGTGTGCACACACACATACACACAGACACACCCTTCCCCCTCAAAGGTGTTATTGATCTTGGTAACCAGAGAAAGTGATAAAAATACAAAATAAAATATATTGTTATAGAATGTCCTGAATTGAATAATATCTTTAGGAGAAAGTGATATTTAATAATTATCAATCTACCACTACAAGTTGGCCAGTATTTTATGTCTAAGACTGGAGCATGCATTTCCAGACTCCTCCCTCTGACCAGAGCCCAAATATTGTGGTTGTGGTAGAATCAGAAATAACTGAATATGCAGAGTAGCAGGCTAATAGAGCTATCTGAGGCAAAGGGGTGTTTTCTGCCAAGGCCCGGATTATTGAGTGCTACAGTGTCTGTCTCCAAGGAAGGGGAGCAGCCTTGTCCTCTCGCATAAAAAAAGGCTTATGGATATATCCCTGGTTGTCTTTGAGAGCTCTTCTGCTGAGGAAGTGGACTCTAAATCTCTTCCACTTTTTTTTTTAATAGTGTAGCCAGTCAGGCAATGAAAATGAAGTCTTCCAGACAGGAACAGATGTCTTGTACACATTTTCATGAGTCTGTCCTTTAATTTCCTGGCAGAAAAAGAATTGGGGCCACTGCTTGGCTGGAAGGGTGTGTCTAATATGGAGACTGTGAGCTATAGAAAAGCAGAGAGCACGTTGTGGTTTCTGTGGTTTCTTCAGTGGGCTTTGAAAGTCTGGACTCTCTGCAATTAAACTCACTCTCTCAGACTTTAAGCTGGGCCAATATAATGGGGGGGGAGAACAACTTGCTTGCCAGGTGACATTTCCAGCTTCTCACTGTTCTAGTATGCATTCATGACCAGCCAAGCCTCATTGCCTCTCCCCATCCCTTTCATTTTGTAGACTTTTTCTTGAGTGTAATGTGCTAAATTCTAGCAAGAAAGTTATTTCTGAGTTCCCCTGGGAATTTGGAAATTTACTTAGGGTGGTCACCTGATAGGCTGTAAAGACAAGATGGGTCACAAAGACTTGGCCTTTGCCTCCTAGGGAATAAAATGGGTAGATAGTTCCCTGCCAATAGTAATGTTCAATATTGACAGAGTCCAAGTGCAGGGAGCAATAAGATGGTACAGGGCTTCTGTGAAGAGGAATGACGGACTTGAAAATTAAGGAAGAGGAGAAAAAATAGGGCCTGAACTGAAGGAAGCACCAAGAAGTGTCTAACAGGGAAATTACTATTATGGGAGACAAAAAATCCAAGACAACCTAGAGTAAAGTATAGACAACTCATTCTCTGTGCACTAATAGCATGCCTAACTGCTTAGAGTCCATGTTCAAGCAAACTGGACACATAGGTAGAACAGGCCAAAGCACTCAAATTGAATTTCACATCTGGCTTAGATTCCGTGCTCAGAGGCCAGAACAGAAGGTGAGAACAGGAAGACTCGAGAGAGGTAGGAACAGGGGGTGGGGTGGGGGTGGGGAATGGAATCTGGGCGACCCTTTTCACAGAAGCAGCTAAGGGTTTTGCTCAAAGAACTTTAAACTAAAAGCCACCACCAACACTATCTTGTGTGGAGAGATAAGGCCTAATCTGGTTGTATTTAAAGAAGCAGGGAAATCCATGGGCATCAGGCCTAACTTGCCCCTAATGAGCCAGTTTCCCAGGGACAGCTATAGCTTGGTGTCTGGTATGTTTGTCCTAAGATGACTCCTGGTAGTTGGCTTGGCTAAGTGCTATACTCCATTGATGGACCTCCCCCCCTAAAACAAATCTTCGGGTTCATTTGAACAAAACTTTTTTAAAATAATATTTTTTTCCTAATTATGTGTAAGTGTGATTTTTAACATTCATTTAAAAAAAATTGAGTTCCAAATTTTTTCCCTCCTTCCTTCACATCTACCCTCCCTCAGATGGTAAACAATTTGATAGAGGTTATACATGTGCAATCATGCAAAACATATTTCCATATTAGTCATGTTTGAACAAAACTTTTTCAGGAGAATTACTGTTCCTTAAAAGAAATCAGTTTTGCCTCAAGACACCACTGTGAACTGGTTTGCTGAGTGAATTAGGATCTGTTTTGGGAAGACATGTAGATACAATCTTGGATTCACTACTGCTGTTATTCCATTTATGACTTTATTTCTTTTTTTCCCCCTAAAATATTTTACTTCCTCTCAGGCTAGTCATATGACCTTCTTCCCTTCCACATCTCTCCCCTCATTGATCATTTCCAATCTGAATATCAATAATATTCTTCCTATGAGATCTGCTTTTTTTTCTTTCCTCCTTGAAAGAGGTGACACAATTACATCTTGAGAGTGGGTGATGAGGTTGGAGCCAAAAAACCTTTTCATCCTATTACAGTATTCCTCTACCTCTATCCATTTTTGAGAAGATAGTGGGTGAGGTAACAGGAAGGAATACAAATGCTCAAAGGATGATGCGTCAGGCAGTTTATTACTCATCAGCATACAAGTGTGCAGGTCCACAGCCCATCAGTCCCATGGGCAATCGCAGGCAGTGAGGATGGTGCTGGAATGTGGTGAGGTTTGTAAACTGATTGAGAGGACAGAGCTCTGGGTGTCTGTCCATTGTTGTTGTTAGGCATTTTGATGGAGACCTAGTAGGTGAGGGACATTAGGGACAGTCAATAATTGGGTGGTCTGGGCTGCAAACCCCTCCTTTATCAATCACAAGGGCAATATGATTAGGAAAATTTGTTAATATTGCATCTATGGATTAGATGAAGTTTGTTAAACTAATTATGACCAAGAGGTCCTTGCATTCCTTGGTTATATGAAGCTGACTAAACCACTTATGGAGTATATGGGAACTTTCTGGTACAGAGACAGGTCAAGTGTCAAATATGGACTCACTTCTGTCAGCTAGGAACTAGAAATAGGCTAATCCTTACATAATTCCCATTGTATATTCTTTTTAGTGTTTCATAATCAATTTCCTTTAAATAGCTTTAAATTAGTCAGTATGTTGTTAGGGAACAGGGAAAAGAATTGGATGAAGAAGACTATGGTCTTCTTCCTTGATAGTTCTAGGTTTGAAAGAACCCTAAGAAAGAGAATAGTAGCAAGAGTTAGTATCAGTGAGCCAAGACCTGGCCTGGTTGGTAGAAAAACAATGGTGTCCTAGTATGAACTAACTAAAACCACAGGTATTACTTATTGATAACATCAACCAATTGACAAGCATTTGTTATCCACCTATTCTGTACCAGGCATTGCAGAAATGAAGACAAAAATGAAGCAGTCCCTGATCATAAAGACTTTACATTCTAAATAATACTTCCAATCTTCAGAAGATCAGTGATGTCATTTGCATGGGCATTCCTTATGCCAATGCAGATTGCCACCCTGCCATGTTTTAGTAAACCGTATTCATGAATTTCAGTGGCCAAAAATTCGTCTGGTGGCCAACCTCTCCAACTTTGTCAGTCTGGTGCTTGCGCAATAGGCATGAATCTGTCAATGGGCAGAGCCTGCCAGGGCTTATAGTCCTCTTGGTATGGCAACCCTAAGTGCAGGTCCCTCTTAGAGGGAGCTGTTGAGTTATTTATGTACCTTAAAAGTGTGTGTGTGTGTGTGTGTGTGTGTGTGTGTGTGTGTGTGTGTGTGTGTGTGTGTGTATGTATGTGTTTATGGGCTCCTATGAGTCATTTTTGTCTTCTACATCTTGGAGTAGCATAAAGATGATCTTGTACCTGCTATACATTTAATACTTTGAATGCTTATATGGGAAGTAGAGATCCTCTTCTTCCTCCTCCCCCTTTTACTCACATTTGAGAAATCTTAAAACACGCTAGGTGTGTACTAGGAGATTTTCCTAGAGAAGCTCCAGATGGGTTAACAAGGCAAAAAGAAAAGCTGATCCTCTTAGTCCATCCCCAAGATTGAACCACAGAAACCCTGAGTCTTTGGGGAGGAGGCATCCTGAGCCACAGATTACACTTAGTGTGCGAAGTGCTGAATAAGGTACTAGGGAAGATACTAAGATAAATAGGGCCTCATAGAGGGTGAAAGGGGAGAACCCTTCGAAACTCCACAGATGAACCTCCAAAGCCAATAAATGAGCTAGTGAAAAGTTTGTCTTTAAAAAGCCATTTATAGTTTTCAGAATACTTTCACATGCATTTTCTCCATTTAACCTCACAACAGCATAATGAGGAGGATAGATGTTACTAACCCCATATGATACATGATAAAACTCAGGAACAAAGAGGTTAATTAACTTATCCAAAGCCACACAGCTAATTAATGATAGAGCAAGGACTGCAACTCAGACCTCCCACTACCTAGATCACTTTTTCTTGCTGGGAAAAAAAAAAAAACCCTACTGAAAATGAAGTGGAAGAGGGAAAGTATATTGGGCCCCCTTTGATTTTTTTTTTCAGTCACCATAGCCAAGGAGCCAATAAAATACTTTTCCATTCTTGTGATATTCTGAAAGTTAGAAAAAAAACCCTTAAATTCTCATGACCATAATGAATAGTCGATGATGATTACACCATGGTCTAGGAACTACCCCACTACTGTCAGAGGAGGAAGGAATGATGAGTATGGTCCCGGTTGTTCATGGAGCAGCACACATAACCATGAGGGATTTGCAGCTGTTGTCCAGCTGCTGTGGTTCGGGTGGTGGAGGGATGAGAAAATATTTATATAGAGTTGACTCCATAACCGATTGCATTTGGGAAACATGAGATTTTTGTGGAGATTATTGCCTTGGAATTGCATCTGCAACAGGAACTTCCTAGCTCTGGATATCTGTCATAGGAGAGGAGTAGGTTATTGTCAAATAATTAACAAACAGCTCTAAGTCCTTCAATAGGGGACTGAGAGTCCTTTCCTAGCCAAGGAACAGGAAGGAAGGAAGGGAGGAAGGAAGGAAAGAAAGAAAGGAAGAGGTCAGGAGGGAAGGCTTGACAGATGGCCAAAATCTCTTTATTCAGGAAACATAACAGAGAATGGCCTATTTATAGTCAATTCCACACCAATCAATTCAGTTCAACTTAACAATAATTAAGCACTGTTTGTGAAGCACCATTAGGTGCTGGTGATACAAAGAAGGTGTAGAGTAACTTGATTACAATCACAAATGTATAATAAAGAGAAGAATGTGGCTAGGCAGGTAGAAGATAATGACCTTATTTTCTGGGCTTAGGATTTATATCTGTGCCTTTTTCCCCTTTACCTTCATTTGCATTGGAGACCTAAAGAATTTGGAGGTTGAAAAATTGTGGGACCCTGGACCCAGAGAATTCTTAGCAGTTGTTGAAAAAGCAGATTCTAAACTGGTATTTAATAAATACAGTTAAACAATCCGAAATCAAGCAAGGAACTACAAGAAATTTTTAACCCTAAGTCAGAGGGAGGTTTCCAGCAGAGACCAAACCTTAGTGAACAGGAAGAAGAGGTTTAAAAAGTGTATCTAAGCCTGTGGACAACTAGATACCTGGCGGAGCTCTGGAAACTAAAGAGCTTTGTACCCAAAGATTTCATGCCTTTTTTTTCAGACAGGGATCTAAAAAGGCAGACTTTCTTCAGGGAAGGAAAAGCTGGGAAGTTTGTTTTAGACCTCTGTCTTTCTAAAAGGACTGGGAGAAGGGAAAGAAATGAGCAGCTGTTAAGAGCCAGGCACTGTGCTAAGTTTATGCTTTACAAATATTATTAATTTGATCCTCACAATAATCCTGTGTGGCAGGTACTATTATTATTCCCATTTTATAGTTGAGGAAACTGAGGCAGACAGTGATTAAGTGACTTGTCCAGAGCCACACAGCTAGGAAGTGTTCAAAGCTACATTTGAGATAACATCTTCCTGACTCCAGGCCCAGCACTGTATCCACTGTGCCTCTAGACTTTTCCAAGCTGACTATAGCTAATCCATAGATTTCAAGCTAAAAGAGAGAGGATAAATCCCATTCTTCTGGGTAACAGACTGATATGTGAGCTCTTCCATGTATACATTCTGTTCACACATCTTCTCTCCATAGATTTTCCCTTTCTACATCTTCTCTTTCCAATGATGGTGTAGGAATTTCTGGGACAATATGTGCCAAGTTTATGAGGGAAGGTACTTTACTACTGTGGCAGCTAGGTGGTGCAGTGGACAGAACGCCAGACCTGGAGTCAGGAAGACTCATCTTCCTGACTTCAAATCTGGCCTCAGACACTTACTAGATATGTGATTTTGGACAAGTTCCTTAATCTCTGTCTGCCTCAGTTTCCTCAACTGTAAAATGAGCTGTAGAAGGAAATGGCAAATCACTCCAGTATCTTTGCCAAGAAAATCCCAAAGGCAGTCATGAAGAGTCAGACACAATGGAACAACCTTATTGATATGTTTTCAATTATATTATTTCATTCAATGCCTTTGCTTTGAATTAACAGAAAAAGTAAACCCATCAGTGGGAGATTATGAGCTGTTGCTGTGAGTGTCTACAGATGTACAAAATGCCTTGACCCTAGGCTTGTCCTGTCCAGCAGAGCTCTCCTACAGGTGTAAATGTAAGTAGAAAGCAAGCTCTTTGAGCACAGGATTTATCTCACTTTGAATTTGCATCCCCATTCTCTAACACATTGACTGGCACATAGTAGACACTTAATAAATGTTAATTGGCTAGAGTATTCCAGGTGTCAGAACCAAGAACTTAAAATCTTTGGCCCCAAGGTTACAGAGGAGGGACCTGACCTAAAGGAAGTCAGGGGTTCTAGCATGTGGACACGAGGAAGGAAGTATGGAGTAGACAGAGGAGATGGCTAAGGTAAAAAGATGAGAGAGGGTCTGTGGAAGACATGCCTTGCCCAAAGTTCCTTACATCTTTGAAATCACAGATGTGTTCTAAAAAATGCTTTGACTGCACTTTTTGTTGTAGGTAGTAATGACGGAAAATGCATGAAGACTATTTGAAATGGATACTCATGTCTTAGAATTATTGTGAATTTACACTTCATTTCTTTGGATTCCAAATCTTTCTCAAAAATGTCAACATAACAGTGGCTTCTTTCAAAAGGACTTCCATCAAGGATGGAACCAGTCCTCAGTTTAGATAGATTACTGTTATGTAATGGAAAGAACTCTGGATGGAAAATACATATGAGTCAACATCCTGATTCTACCAGTGACTGCCTGTGTGATCTTGGACAAATTACTAGGAAACATAACTTTCCTCATCTGTAAAATGGGTGTGATGGTAATAAAAACACCTGTGCTACCTACCTCATAGGAGGGTGAAGAAAACACTATTCTGTGAAGTTTAATAAATGGGGGTTATCATTCCTAGTCCTTTCATTGGATTCAGGTTTATCTGTATCTCTTGGGACCAGACCTATAAGGGACCTTATAAACCATCTAATCCAATGAGACTTTCAGGGAGGGAGTGGGAACTGTACTCCATTTATCCGTTTAGAACTGGTCAGAAGACCTGGTCTTAAGTACTGACAGTCACTTCTTACACTTGTGAGTCTCTGGGCCTTACTTTTTTATCTTTCAAATGGAGTTGGTAACATTCATGGTACCTCCCTCATGAGTTTGTTGTGAAGAGAGCGCTTTGCCAATCTTAAAGCACTATAGGTAAGAGTTATTAATTAATTCTTCCTCTGACATGTACTGGTTGTGTAACCCTGAGAAAGTCATTTAAACTCTTAGTACATTAGGGACCTCTTTAAGACTGTAAGGGAAGATGAGTTGCTAATCAACATTGGTGGAGGAAGAGACCACATCCCAGAGCTCTCCAGAGTAATGAAATCACAGAGAAGGACTCTTGCCTCCCTCTCCTTCCCAAAGAAAAACACCAAGTTTCTTTCACAAGATAGTGGATGTTGATTAATTGTCTATATTTCTTTTAAGCATAACACAATTTCTCTTTTACCTCTCTGATATTGTGAATTTCTATTTTGGCTTTGTTCATTAAGAGGATTACAACTTTTGCTGCTTTTTTTTCAGATTCACTTAATAAAGTCCCAGCCTCTCATTTTCCTTCAGATATTGTTCAGTCGTTTCAGTCATGTCTGACTCTTTGTGACTTCTTTTGGGGTTTTCTAGGCAAACATACTGAAGTGATTTGCCATTTCCTTCTCTAGCTCATTTTATAGGTGAGGAATCTAAGGCAAATGGGGTTAAGTGACTTGCTCAAGGTCACACAACTAGGACATGTTGAGGGTAGATTTGCACTCAGGAAGATGAGTGTTCCTGACTCGAGACCCAGCACTCTATCCACTTCACCACCTAGCTGCCCCTTTCCTTCTCTGTGTGTATTTTTCAGAAGCATTTCACATTGGCGGCAGATGGTTCATAATTTAGGGGAAAGACTAGTAGGCAGTGAGTTAAGAAGTCTGGGTTCTGGACCAAGTTCTGCTGTGTGCTCTAGAGCAACTCACTTAAACTCATGTGGCTTCAGTTTTGTCATCTTCCAAATGTGGGATATTGTGGGCAAGGATAGTAGTAGAACTAGGGAGACCACCAGTCTTCCCCATCAACCAAATATAAACACACACACACACACACACACACACACACACACATATCCACAACACCAGTCAAAACTGTTGTGAGAAACCATAGTGCCGACCTGGGGAAGTTTAAGTTATTTTGTTCATAAATGGATTAACCTAGGACTTAGTTATGTCCTTTGGGCTAGAAGAGGACTTTGGTCGGGAGCTCCCCAAACCCCAGGGGACCTTCTTGCCAAGTTTTTAACCTCCTTGTCAGGGGGCATTTGCTTTTTAGATCCCAGAAAGACTTTTTAACTATCTTGAGAACTGCTTTTACCTGAGGGTACTACTAGAATAGGACAGTTTGTTTAAGCCAGGTATTCTTAACTTGGCGTCCATGGCTAGATTTCAGTAGTTCCAGGAGCTTAGATGAGAAAAAAAAATTACATTTTATTTTCACTAATCTCTGAATGCAATTTAGCATTTTTTTTCTGATCATGAGTTTTAAAAAATTATTCTGTAAAGAAGTCCACAGTTTTCACCAGATTGCCACAAAATACAAAAAGGTTAAGAGCCTCTGGTTTCAACCTTCAAGGCTCTGATAGCTTGCATCAGATGAGAATCAGACAAGGCTGAACTAAATGATTCCAAAGGTTCCTTCCAGCTTTGACATTCTATGATACTACAAAGGAAGTATCTCCCCACTCCTCATACATCCTTATTCAGTTCCCGGAATTTGGTGAGGTGCTTTCTGCTCTAAACAGGGACAACCTCTATGTATAACACTCATGGAGCAAAGAAGTCTGAGACAGAGAGCCACACCAGGCATCATTATGATGAAGTGCTTCCATAGGACACCATTTCAAACAGACAAGTTGACCAATAGAATCCCAGTCGAATAAACTTGAGAAGGGCATGAAGAATTCTTCCTGAACTGAGCTGCCATGCAATACAGTGCCTTATTTTCCTTGCTTTGAAGTTCCAGAATGAATGCTTTTCTTTTGAGAGTTAGTTCTAGACTTTAGGGAAGAAAAAAGTTGAGTGGGAAGCAATCCCCCTCCCACTCTGCCTTCCTTGTGCGGTTTTGGGCAGGGAGCCCCAAATCAGCATTACTCATGTGGAAAAATTTTGTTCCTTAAAGCTTCAGGCAGGCCCTGGAACAGGCTGTGGCAAACCATGAAAGCAGGCATGGGAGCTGGAAAGATCAGGTCTGTCCTCCGATTTGCTGAATCAAATGGTTAAGCTGTATGAGAGATGAATGGTTTTTCAGGGAGCCACTCCTAAGCTTAGAGAGTCCAACAGCTCCAAGCTGCTCTTCTCTTTTTTCTTTTTTTTTGTGAAAAAAATATGGAACACTTCAGAAATATGCATGTTATTCTAGCAAAGAGGCCAAGCTCATCTCTGTGCTGTTCCAATTTTAATATCTATGCTGCTGAGGTGAGCACAAGCTGCTTTTGTATCAGGGTACTTTGTCTCTGATATTAAAAAAAAATTATGAGACTACAATGATGTATAAAAGTTGAAGGAAAGGGGAGGATGGAAATAAAACATTTCTCTCATACAGGGGGGGAAGAGCTGTTTTTCATTCACTTGAAGTCTTCCGATATGTTGAAAATATCTAACACTAATTTTGGACAATAATTAATGGCAAGAAAGCAAGGAATGTGGGAAATTTTAGGGCATCTAGTTATTCTTTTCTGTCTTTTCTCTTCCATCTCAGGAAACTTTGGGGGACCAAGGGAAATGTGAAGCAGAATTAAGCACCTCTTTGGCATAGCACATAGAGTGCCAGACTTAGAGCCAGAGAGACCGAAATTCAAATCCTACCGCAGGTATTTACTAGTTGAACAATGCTGAGTAAGTCACTTAACTTCTCTTGACTTCAGTTTCCTCATCTGCAAAATGAGGGAAATGAACTCAGTGGCCTCTGATGTCCCCTCCAGTTCTAAATCTATAATTCTATGAGCCCCTGATCCCTTCAGGGCAGCTAGGTGGTACTGGGGATGGAATTCGAGGCCTGGAGACAGAACACTCATCTTCCTGAGTTAAAAGCTAGCCTCAGACACTTACTTGCTGTGTAACTCTCAGCAAGTCACTGAACTTTGCCTCAGTTTCCTCATCTGTAAAATGAGCTGGAGAAGGAAATAGCAAACCACTCCAGTTTCTTTGTCAAGATAACCTCAAATGGGGTCGCAAAGAGTTGGACATGGCTGAAAAACAACTGAACGAAATGATCCCTTTCTTCTGCCTCTCTTTCCTTTTTTCTTGTCCTCTGATATCAATCTCTTTGCCTTCAGGCTAGAATTTTTCAATGATCTAAACTTCTATTCATTCACCCAAAGAATGACTTCCTAATTGACTGAATGACATTAATCACTTTTCAAGTAATTAATACTTTCAAGTAACTGTACTAATTACTGGAGTATACAAAGTGGTATGACCCAGAACCTGCCCCCAAGGGGTTTATAATCTAGTCTGACAGTGTAGTTGACAGTTTAGGGGATTTCAAAAAATATGGGCAAAATTTCACATTATGTTCATCTAATTGCAGGTTTTATGGAGAGCATACAAGCAGATTTAATAGACATACTTATATTAAAAAAAAAATAAAAGATGTGTGTACCCTTCGCATCCTTGACAACCTTTGTGTGTGGGAGGGGATATAAAGATGTAGAGTTTGATGGTTTAATCCTAGGAAACCATCTTGGTCCAGGCAATGAACTGGTTCTGGGTGGCCCTCAAGTATTAGGGCTATGAGGTTTTATGTTGGGTAGCCAAAGAGAGATAGATGCTCTGATGTCTGGTGAGCAAATTCTAGCTGGCTATGAATGTTTCAAATCATGCATAGGTCAAATTAGCTTTAAAGAAAGGGAAAGTAAAATACCCTGGAGTAGCAGCCTGTTTTTATGGACATTCTTTAATCACTCTAGTTGTCTTTAGGTTATTTAGGTGGAAAAGGATGATCTAATGGATTTCGTTAGGCAGGTTGGATATGTACACATAAAAAGCAGTGACATGGTTAAGTAGTCCATGGCAAGTATCAAAGAAGTAATTCAAGTATCAGAAGTACCCCAGGGGTTCAGAAGAAAGTATGATTCCTTGATTCTGGAATGATCCAGTAGGGAAGGCTTTGTGAAACAGGGTGTATGTGAGTGTTTATTTCTAAATGTCAAATCTGACATATTCATGTCATTGACAAACAGTACCACATAGGTAACAAAATTTTCATTGGAGGGAGAAGTATAATTTTCAAACCTTTCCTAAAGGGGAATGCTGTGTGTTGTTTCTTGCACAAAAGCTCTCTATCATATGTGAATGGAGATCATTTGATGTCCTCATGGTAAAATAATTTTTCTGTATTGGCTTTATGACCATAATTTCATTAAAACAGGTGTCATGTCAACTAGCTAGGATCTGCAAATTCAAACTAAGACATTGGTTACAGTTCTAGTGCTATTTGGTTGATCCCTATTCTGTCTCTCAAAATTCCTTTTATCAGCTTTAGTTCTGGTTTTTTCTGATCAGTTTATTATTTTACCTGATATAGATCTTCCCCTATTCTATCTGTTCTTTGATGTCTAAATATTTACTTTCCCCTTTCCCTTTCTGTAAAAACTTCAACTGGTCTCAGACCAAACACTTGATACTTACTAGCTGTGTGACCCTGGGCAAGTCACTTAACCCCAATTGCTTTTAAAAAAATGCATTTGACAGCATGTGATCAGCAATTAGGGGCAGCTAGGTGGCACAGTGGATAGAGCAGCAGCCCCAGAATCAGGAGGACCTGTGTTCAAATCCGGCCTCAGACACATAACAGTCACTAGTTGTGTGACTCTGGGCAAGTCACTTAATCCCATTGCCTAGCAACCCCCCCCCAAAAAAAAACTCCAATTCTATCTATCTGTCTTGTTGTATATAAGGTTTTTGAAGTTACTTGTAAGGGGCAGCTAAGTGGAGCAGTGCATAGAGCACCAGCCCTGAAGGCAGGAGGACTTGGGTTCAAATCTGGCCTCAGACCAAAAACTTGACACTTACTAGCTGTGTGACCTTGGGCAAGGCACTTAACCCCAATTGCCTAAGAAAAAAAATGCTATTGTAGCCCACTGGTTTTTTTGTATTATGGGATTGTACTCCAAGCACATAATAAACCGGTTATTAAAGTATCTTTGTTTATTGATGTATGATTGGTAGCTATAGCTTTCAGTTTGCCCTTGAATATTTCTATATTATCTTTTATATTTGTTTCTCCACTTGAAAAAATGGGAATGAGCAGAACTGATCCACTATTGAACTATGAATTAGGAAATATTGCTGCTAAGTAGGGGCATCCTCCATTTGTAAATTCCTCTGTGGACCTCCTTCTTATCCCTGTAAATCACCTATTAGGCTCATGTTTCAATTCTCCCTCCCTTCTACCAAAACTTGCTTTCAGGGTAGAATCTGATAAACTAATTTGCACTTAAGTGTTAATGACTCAGAAGGCTTTAAAGTGTTGATCTTTCCAAAGAAACTGCAGTCTCCTAAGAATTCCCTAAGCTGGCTGGTAACATTATCTATATTACAGGGTTGGTGTGATGAAAGCCTTTTGTAGACCTTAAAGTTCTACAGGGAAAGGATGAGTTGTAGTTATTGTCAATGTTATGGTTGGATGTCATCAAATCTAATGTATGAATCAATCTCTATATCAGGTCTGTACAATATACAGCTTGTGGGTGGTATGTTGTACAGGCTTATTTCACATCCTCTACATTATTTGTGGGCAGCCCGAAATCCAGTTGCAGGCTGCAGGTTGTACATCATGCCTGACAAGTAGTTATACAACCTCTATTTGAATACCTTCAGTAATGAAGAATACCTACTCACAAAATAGCCTATTCCATTTTCAGACAGGTCAAATTGTTAGGAAGTTTTTCCTTTTATCAAGATGAAATCTGCCTCCTTACAACATTCGCTTATTGGCCTTTGTTCTGCCTTCTGAAATAAAATAAAGTAAAATAAACTAACAATATCTAATTCCTATTTTTTAAACTATCAGTTATGTCCATGCAATGTAAGGGTGGAAGATGCATCATGGCAGGGACACTGGGCAGAAAGAACCAGGAAATGTGTGTTCTAGTCCCAACTCTGATGCTAGCTAACTATATGAGCTTGGGTGGGTAATTTAAATTCTCTCTGCCTCAGTTTTCTTATTGGAATACAAAATTGTACTAGATGAGTTCTAAAGTCCCTTCCAGCCTATAACTTCGGGGATTATTTGAACCCAGATGCAAGACTAATTGGAGCCTGTAATTCCTAGTAAGCACAAGGTAATATATTTATGTCCCTCATCCAGAGAGATTGACTGTGATGTTGTCAATTAAATGTCACCATAGTGAAGGTGATGGGGGGGAGGGGCTCATTTTGTAAATTCTACAAAATAAAGGAGATTCCTACCCAAGAAGATGGAGAAATGACATAATGAGTCTTTCCATCTAGTACACAATTACATAAGTAGGAGCAGACCATGGGAAAGTAGCTCTGGCTTTGGAGTCAGAGGACCCAGGTTTAAAACTAAGCTCTGCCATGTATCTTATCTCAATAAACACCTAGGAGGCTTCATAACAAACTTGAGTCAGAGGACCTGGGTTCAGATCCCTCCTTCTGATGCTTACTATCTGTGTAGTATTGGGAAATCTACTTTGTTTTCCTGGGCCTCAGTTTCCTCATCTGTAAAATGATGAATGACCTCAGAGGTCTCTTCTCGGTCGAGATCTATGATCCTATAATTAATCTAGAGGCAGCTAGGTGGCTCAGTTGATATAGTGATGGACCTGGAGTCAGGAAGACCAAGAGTTCAAATCCAATCTCAGATACTTACTAGCTATGTGATGCTGGTGTATAAGTGAATTTGTGCTTGAGCTCCCCAATTATCCAGGTAACTGAGAAGGACTGACTGTATTGGCTAAGATACAGAGTGACTTGATGTACCAGCAATCCTTTGCGGTGACTGAGAGTAAACTCAGCTGGTATGAAGAAAATCACCAACTCTGAAGCCAATTAAGATCATATCAGCCTTGAAGCAGACCTTGAGCTATCTGGTGGTTTACAGACCTTCAAGAGACTCCCCTAAATGTTGGCTATGAGGCTCTTGGACACATCCTGTTTTATGGTTTTTAAAGACATCCCCTTATCTTATTGTTTGTGCTCAAGCTGTGAACTGCTAAGCCTGCTTATTGCCAGGAATGCTGTCTGATTTGTGTATCAAGGATCAAAGCTCTAACACCTGGGACTCCTCACTCCCCCTCCCCTTTGGAATGATCCTCCCTGACTCAATCCTTTCTAGGATTCCTGCCTTTCTCCCCAAATTCCCTGCCTTCCTTTGTTTGAAAACTATATATATACATATATATACGTATATATATATATATGTATATGTATATATATGCATATATATGTATATGTGTATATATATATATATACGTATATATATATACATATATATATATATATACACACACACACATATATCTCCTCCACATCCATTATTGGGGTGGGCTATTCCACGTTAGGCCGTCAATTCCCATGTGCCTGTTTTACTTGTCTGCTTACTAAAAATCTTCTTTAATTTCACAGGCATTATCTTCCTCTGGTTTTCTTCCCTTTAGGGAAAAGGGGGATTTAGATCTCAAAAACTAGCCTTTGCATTCTCTGAAATATCTTCCCCCTTTGGGGGAAAAGAAAGCTTATGCCTCAGTTTACACTGGGTTAGTCACAACTTCTTTCTGCCTCAGTTTCCTCAAATATAAAATGAGGATCATAATAGCATCTACCTGCCAGAGTTCTGAGGATCAAATTAAATAATATTTTGTAAGGTGCTTAGTACAATGCCTGGCACATAGTAGGTACTTAATAAATGTTTATTTCCTTTCTCAGATGCTGAAGAGCTGCCAATATCTTTTGGCGATATTATTGCTTTCTCTGAATGCATTCTCTGTCAGTGGATAGATTGCTTTCACTGGACACTATGCTGCTGCATATACTGTTTCTGCTGGCTGCTGTCAGGCAGGGCTCAAGTGGGCATGCGATGGTAGAGCTCCACTTTACTTTTAGCTTCAACTAGAGTCTTACTGATGGTGTTATATCTTTTGAAGAATGAGCTCTGTCCAGCTTTTTCATTTAAAAGTTCTGAGACTTTCCACAGCATTTTAGAAAAAACAGCAATCTCTGCATTCTGCCAAAAGATTAAAATTCCTTGCTAGGCAACAGAATGGGTCTTGTGGAAGAGGTGATGGATTGACTGTATTCAAAAGAGCTTAATGCCTGGGGCAAAGAATCTGTTGGAAAAGAAATGCTTCTTCTAGTGAGGCTCTAAAAATGCAGACCATGTTTGGGGGGATGGTAAGGAGAGTTGGATGGGGGAAAGCCAGGAAGGTTTTCTTCAAACCATTTGTATGCTAGTAAGTATTTAACAACCAGCTCTTTGAAAAAAAAAGTATGTTGTAGAGAGGATCTTTCTCCAGTATGTGCTAGATGAGGTAGCCCCTGGGATCAATTTACAGAATAAAAGAATGAAGATTTGAAAAAAAGAGACGTGGAGGCCACTTAGTTGAACCCATACCCACCCAAAAGGAAATCCTTACCATAACATACTGGGCCAGTAGTCACCCATCTTCAACTTGAAAATCTATGAGGAAAGAGATCCCACTCCCTTTCCAGAATGCCCAGTTCATTTTTGGTCAGCTTTCAGTGTTAGGATTCTTTGCCTTTCTCCCCTTTAGTCTGTTAACCTGAAAGTTTGGTTAAAGAAGGCAAACAAGTTAGGTGATACGTGATTATATAGTTTATTCCCTTTTAGCTAGCGAATCATGTTAACATGGAAGCCAGAATGTGATTCTGACTCAGAGATTAAGCAAAATGAGAGAGGTTTTATACACTTGAGAGTGATCAAACTCAGGATGTCTGTGTTACAAAAAATACAGCCTCCATATGTTTGTTTAACATATAGCATGGGAAAGGAATTCTCTTAATTGAATAGGTTGTAAATACAATAAAATAGGAGAATGTAAAAGTGTCAATTGAAATTATAGACCAAGATAAGAAAAGTCCCATTGTTCAAGAGAGTGTCTGGTCCCAGACATCCTGGGCTTAGTGATAAGAACAGGAAGAATGCTGGTCAGTTCCATCTGGTCCTGGAATTTGCTGACACAGGAAGGGGTGTTTTTAGTTCACTCAGAGAGAAAAAGATTAATTCAGGTTTTTGGCCCTTATTGGGGCTCAATTGATCTTAAATGATTATCTAGTCCTAGTTTTGTCTTCTGGGACTACAGAATAAATCTAATCTCTTCTTCACAGGAGAGTCCTTCAAATCCCTTGAAGAAGAGTTATCAATTTTCCCTCTGAATCTCATATGCTTCAAGCTAAACATGCTCCATTCCTTGTTTAATCCTTATATGACCATCCAATTCAACAAGCATTTTTTCTTCAGTATTTTTTTGGGTCTCCTTTAGCAAGCTGTTGACTTGTTTTTCATGATTTTCTTGCATCACTCTCATTTCTCTTCCCAGTTTTTCCTCTACTTCCCTTACTTGCTTCTCAAAATCCCTTCTGAGCTCTTCCAAGGCCTGGGACTGATTCATATTTTTCTTGGAGGCTTTGGATGTAGGAGCTTTGATTTTGTTGGCTTCTTCTGGTTGTATATTTTGATCTTCTTTTTCACCAAAGTAAGATAATATAGTCTGACTTTTTTTGCGCTGCTTGCTCATGTTACCAGCAAATTACTTGAGTTTTAAACTCTTTGTTAAGGTAAGAGTCTGCTTCCAATGTGGAGAGTGTAGTGTCCCAAGCTTCAGGGGTTTGTGTAGCTGTTTTCAGAGATACTTGTAGGGACCTGTAAATTTTCAGTTCTGCCAAGGTGGTATGATAAGGGGCGAGGTGTTTACTCCTTTCCTGGCCTGTGACCACAAGTATTCCTTTCTGTCCTGTAACTGTGAGGAGGGGTTCTTCTCCACAGCCACTACAAGCTCCACCATGCCAGCGCTCCTCCTCACCCCAGCACTGCTGCCCAGAACTGTGACCCTGATCCACACACGGGCAAAGCAAGAGATTCCTGCCTCAGCACTGGCAAAGAGATCCCTGCAGTTCCTCTCTGCTCAGCCACTGGATTCCCCCTCAGTCTGTGGGCAGGAAGCTCAGGAAGCAGCTGCCCCCCCCAGGGCCACGCTCTTGGGGAATGGAGCTGACACCCCTCCTTCCTCTCTGACCACTGACAGAAACAGACTTTTCCCACTGACCTTCTAAGTTGTCTTTGGCATTCGTGGATTGAGGAGTCTGGAAACCTCCACAGCTGCCCGCGATTCAGTCTTCTGAGGCCTGCTCCAGGTTTGCTGCGGCCTGCGCACCCACACTGCGCTGCGCTGTGCTCCCAGCCCAGCACGATACACCTTTCTGATCAATCATCCAGGTTGTCTTGGGCTGGAAATTTGTTTCACTCTGTCTTTTTGTGGGTTCTGCTGCTTCAGATTTTGTTTAGAGCTATTTTTTATGAGTATTTGGGGGGGTGTGGGGGAGAGCTCAAGCAAATCACTGCTTTCACTCCACCCTCTTGGCTCCGCCCCCTCAACAAGCATTTTTTAAAAGTTATTTTTGAAGACTAGGTTTCTCTCTCCTCTTGGGACAAGGTATCACCATAGTGTGTAGAATGCCAGGTTTGGTGTCAGAAGACTCTTCTTCCTGAGTTCAAATATAGCTTTGGACACTTACTAGCTGTGTGACCCTGGGCAAGTCACTGAGCCCTGTTTGCCTCAGTTTCCTTATCTGTAAAATGAGCTGGAAAAGGAAATGGCAAACCACTCCAGTATCTTTGCCAAGAAAACCCCAAATAGGGTCACGAGGAGTTATAGACATGACTGAAAAAGTGACTGAGCTGAACTCTCCATCCTGTCACCCAGGTGGGAAGTGCAATGACCACTTTGAGCTGTTCCATTTCTCACCTGGGCTGTTCTCTCCTTA
This sequence comes from Phascolarctos cinereus, assembly GCF_003287225.1. Lineage (NCBI taxonomy): Eukaryota > Metazoa > Chordata > Mammalia > Diprotodontia > Phascolarctidae > Phascolarctos > Phascolarctos cinereus. The sequence goes on from NW_027555847.1 coordinate 358,275,274, forward strand.
GACAACCTGGTGGCTCCCTTTTTCCAGGGACTCACCATATTAATTCCAACCATTGTAGCTCAGAACTCAAGAGATCAACCAGCTTCAGTCTCCCCAGTAGCAGGGATTATAGGCTTGCACTACCACATCCAGTTTAACAAGATTAAGCACAGACTTTGTGTCAGGCACATGCTAGGTATTGGGAAGTCAAAGACAAAAACAAACAATCCCTACACTCAAGAAGTTTACATTTTCCTGAAGGAATTTACCTCACTTGGTAATCTCAACAGATCTCATAATGATTTTCAGAACTGTATATCCAGCCCTAGCTTCTTTCCTCAGCTCTAGTTCAGAGTCACCAAGTGCCTTCTGGACAGTTCCAATTGTTGTCTCATAGGCACCTCAAATTCAATGTATCCATAACAGAACTCATTATCTTTACCTTCTAAAGTTCCCCTCATCCTAACTTCAGTGTTATTATGGAGGGCATCTCCGTCCTCCCAGTCACCCAGGTTGACAATCTTAGCATCATCCTAGACTCTACCCTTTTGCTCTCCCCATATATCCAATCCATTGTCAAATATTTTCATTTCTACCTAAACACCTTTCCCCCATGCATAGAGCCACAATCTTACCTGTCCTTCTTTTCCATTTAACCTTCTAAGTAAGTGATCTCTCTGACTCTAGTCTCTCTCTACACTCAATTTATCATTCATGCATCTGTCAAGATGATTTTTCTACCTTTGCTGTTAAGTTGTTTTTTAGTCATGTCTGACTCTCTGACTCTCCATGACCCCATTTGTAGTTTTCTTGGCAGAGATACTGGTGTGGTTTGCCATTTCCTTCTCCAGCTCATTTTATAGGTGAGGAACTAAGGCAAACAAGGTTAAGTGACTTGCCCAGGGTCACACAGCTAGGAAGTATCTGAGGACAGATTTGAATTTACTAAATTGAGTCTTCCTGACTTTAGGCCCAGTGCTCTATTCACTGCACTACCTAGCTGCCCCTTTTCTACTTTCGCTTAGATCTGTCTAACTATGTCTTTCTCCTGCTCAATGAGCTTGAATGTTCCTTATTATTTCCATAATAAAAACATAGACTCCTATATGGCTTTTAGAGCTCTTCATAAACTGGCTTCTTCCTGCTTTTCCAGTCTTCTTACATTTTGCTCCCCTCCAGAAAATCTATGAACCAGCAATGATGGCCCTTTTCAGTTCATTGAAAACAACACTTCATTTCCTGTCTCCTTTGCACTGCGATCCCTCTTATCTGAAGTGCTCTGCCCTTTCACTTCTGCCTTTTAGCTTCCCTGGCTTTGTTTAAGATTCAACTCAGATCCTACCTTCTGCAGAAGGTTTTTCCCAGTCCTCCCAGTTACTAATACCTTTCCCTATCAGATTTCCTTCCATCTATTCTGTATATATCTTGATTATTTACATGCTATCCCCTACCTTGAAATCAGGGACTGTTTTTTGCCTGTTTTTGTATCCCAGCATTTAGTACAGTGCTAGGGCACATGGTAAACCCTTAAAAAATGCTGATTTACAGACAAACTCAGGGATTGTAAAGCAAGGACACCTTCAGAGCAAGGAGAGTTGTCTTTTCATCTCCTTCCCTGACTTCTGTTAAACGTATTTAACAGGTTAAGGAGGCAGGTTCTTTCAGGAAGCAGCATGGCTCTGTGTCTTCATCTGGCAGTTAAAGAATGTTGGTTTGTGCTTGACCTAGAAATCTGGAAATCTGTGGGAAAAGGGGGAGAAACAGCCACTGGGTCTGTCGTAGAAAAACCAACATTGAACACAGAGGCTCAGCCTGAGCCTGAATTCAGCTTAGTGTTTAGTGGCTACCTGCCTGCCTGCTGTTGCTGGTGTCTAGAAAAGGGAGATGAAGTTCTCACAAAGGGTGGAAGGTATAGAAGGACTTCAGGTGGAGTCAGGACCCTGCCGAGGCCAAAGCTTCCTTGGATTTCTGTTCCTGGATTGCTCTTGGTGCAATCCCCTTCTTTCTGACTGAATTGACACAGTTGTGCCTGACTTTTCTGGCAAGGAACTGGGTGACTTTTTCCAAAAGATGTTTCAGACTGTTAATTCACAGCTTCTCCATGTCTAATCAAGGAAAGCAATCCATTAGATACGTATTCTCCATTTCCAGCCAGGTTGTGAGTGTGTGTGTGTGTTTTCCACACTTAAATGGAAACACATACGAATAAGAGCCGTGTGTACAAATCCCCTCTGCCAGCCTATGTGGGAAAGTAATGAATGGGGGCCGTTCTGTGTCAGGAGGCATGACCAATTCTGGAGGAAGGATGCTGTCACTCTGGCATCCCAGCAGCTTTATTTATGATGCGCCAAAGTATAAAACCACAGGGCTGGCTGGAGCCTGGTTCTCCAGCCCTAGTGATCGCCTGCAGGGACCACGCAAACAGAAGCCTCCAGAGAGGTCGTCTTCTCCAGGGTGCTTGAAGTCTATTTTTGAGAACTATGGCAGGGAAAGACCTCCTCCATTGGCACCTGCTGGCTTTGCTTCTCCTCCCTTTTTGCCTGGGTCAAGATGAATACATGGAGGTGAGCGGAAGAGCTAATAAAGCGGTGGCAAGAATAGTGCAAAGCCACCACCAGACTGGCAGGAGGGAAAAAGTGAGAGAGCGGAGCCATCATATAGCGGGGACTGTGGATAATAACACGTCTACAGACCCAAAGTCCCTGAGGCCAGAGGTTCTGTCGCACCCTGAGTTTAATGATCTGGCCCAGATCACCTCATACAGGGTCCAGGTACTCTGAATTCCTCTTCTAAGCCTAACTTTGAAGCTTAATGAGGTTAATAACTCTGTTTATGTTAACTTTATTTATGTTAATAACTTTAACATCTTTTTTTTTTAATATGCATTATTTCAGCAGAGGCTGCTAGGCATTCTATTTTTAAAAGTGTTTCCTAAGCTGCTTGTGGGGATGGGAGGTGGCTTGGTGGGGAGGCTGGCATCAGTTAGAGCACCAACAGGGTGGTAGTAATGTGGTTTGACAAATGGTCAATTCACTGGGATGGGAAGGATTTGGTATAGAATAGCCTTATTTTGTAGAAGGCAGCTAGCTCATTGCTCTGCTTATCTATCTAATCTATCTAATCTATCTAATCTATCTAATCTATCTAATCTATCTATCTATCTATCTATCTATCTATCTATCTATCTATCTATCTATCTATCTATATCTAATCTCTCTCTCTCTCTCTCTCTCTCTCTCTCTCTCTCTCTCTCTCTCTCTCTGTCTGTCTCTCTCTCTCTCTCTCTCCCTCTCTCCAATCCTGTATCTGATCTGGATGTTTGTGCAGAAAGGGGGAATTGTCAATACCTGCAGACAGATAAAACATTCAAGGTAATTCTAAGAAAGACTTTCTTAAAACAGTAGTGGGGGAAAGCTCTCCACTCTGAGTTTATAAAAAAAAAAAAAGATTGCATGTAATACCGTGTATCTTATGGTGACTACTTCCCTAGGTAATTTGATGTATATGTAGACCACTGAACCTCAGTGCCTATTTTGTTTGGAAAGTAGCAAGTTAAAAATGAGGGCTATTTATGTACATGTCCCAAGTACCGCCTTAGAGACCTGAATTGGCATCTGACTCAAACTGATCCTTGTGAAGGACTTTTCTTCTTTAGAATCCCTGCCCCTCAGAAAACTGCTCTGACACTTTTGGGTCAAGAAAGCATTGCCCCCTTTTGGGGGGTAGAACTCCAATGGACTGGACTCAGGTGACATTGATGATGTCATTTGGAATCCCAATGCTAGGAAAAACCACCTTTGAATTAACTGGGGCATATGCTATTTTCATTAAAGAAAAACTAGTCAATGCCTCTTTGTATCCCCAGTGCTAAGCATAGTGTCTGACACGCAGTAGGTACTTTATAATCACTTATTTGTGATTGATTATAGGTAGTAGGCTATAGTGAGAAGGCTGAGGATTAAAGGTCAAGAATAGTTATTTCCATTTATGAGCCATTTTCCACAAAATGGCTAACCAACTTTTACCAGAGAAATGCCCTGTTCTATTCACTCAATAGCAGCACATAGGAAGAAAATACAAATTTATTAAGCACCTACTATGTGCCAGGCAGTACACTAAGTACTTTACAACTATCTCATTTGATCTTCACCACAAGTTAGGGTATGGGGGAGAGGGTCATAGTTATTTGTGGTCTTTAAGTCCAGGAATAACTGGTCCTACAGTTTATAACCTGTCTCCAGTTATGGAATTAGCTGGGTATGCACCAGATCTCCAGGGTTGTATAGTATAGTGAAGCAGAAATGCACTTGAGATTTCACCAGCCTGGCTGTTGCAGTTTGTCACGTAGTAATTAATTAGTATTGTCAGCCCACATCTACCTCACTCTGTCTCTGGAAGCTCAAGCTGTTCTTGACAGACCAGAACTAATAAAAAGGAACCTGTCACCTCAAGGGCAAAGCCTACATCAAGCCACAGAGAAAGGGTGAAATGGATTAGCCAGTAATTAAAAACTACAACAAGCAGGTGTTAAACTTGAGAGATGAAACTTCAGCTTTCTGAATTCTTGGCAGAGCATGGGATAGCACAGAAAGCTCTGGGTTTGGAATTCATGAAGTTATACAGTTACAGCTGAGAGGGAATCTTGGAGGGCCTTCTGGTTCAATCCCCTTGATCTTCAGATGAGGAAATTCAGGCTTGACTGGGTGCCCAAAGTCACATAGGTAGTAAGTATCAGAAGTGGGATTTGAACTTAGATGCTCTGATTCCCAAACCAATGATCTTTCCATTACTGGAGAACCTGGATTTGAATGCCACTCTTTACTACCAGGGTGATTTAGGCAAATGGCTCCACTTGGTGTTCCATTTTCCTCACCTATAAAATGAAAAGGTTGAACTAGAAGATGACCTCCGAGATTCCTTCAAATTCAGTCACCTATGTGGCTAAGGCAGAGAAATCCCCTGTTTCCCTAAATGACCCAGAAAAGCAGCCAAGCACCCACCAAAAATAAGAGCTGTAATTGACCGTGTGAATAGCTAGGAAAGGGTCCAAGTCAAGCCTAGGTGAGTGGTATGGCATCTCTGCCAAACAGAAGAGCATGGTTCTGGGTTCAGCAAGCCAGCTTCACTCACTGTGAGCTAATCTTGACACTAATTCTGCTCTGGTTACTCCCTCTCTAGGTTCCTAGGAATAGAGTTGTTATTTTTTTTTTTATCTTAAAGGCTTGATTTGTAATCCTGGACATAGAGTCAATACTTCCTTACCTGAATCAATCAGGCTGAAACCTACTAGAAGGTCCATAGATAGGCCAAGTAGATCTCCGGAGGTTCCATTTAGTTCTATGGGTCATTCAAAAGTCCCTTAAGGGCTTTTGCAATTAACCAGACCCTTGAAAAGAATACAAAGGAGAAAGTTTTTGCATGAGGATGTCATAGGATCCTAGGTTTAATACTGAAGGGGACATTAGAGGCAAGTGAGTCCAATCCCCTCATTTTACAGATGAGGAGACTGAGGCCCAGAGAAGTTAAAGGATTTGCCATGCCAATATTAAATGTCAAAGGCAAAATCTCACTCCAAATCCAGTGGTCCTTCCACTACACCCTGCTGGATCAGTGTCTTCCTTGAGCCATTCCCACAAGGTTGTGCCTCACAACTGTGGCAGAATTATGTCCTCCTGCTTAGCCTCTGTTTTCTCAGTATAATGCTCTACTCATTACTCCTACTTTGACAGACAACCTCTCATCCCTGAGTCTGGGGGCATTAAAAATCCCTGAGGCTCAATTAAAACTTTTATACACATGTCTTTTTTCTCCTACAATTTGTTTTTGACACAGACCTGAATTACTGGTGGCTAAGAAAACTGGCAAAATCCCACCAGGGAAATCTGGATAATTACTTTTCAGGTTACAGTAAGCTTTGGCCTCACAAGTGGGATGACTCAGTTGACATCTTTAGCTTTCTGGGCTGCCTGAAATCTCCTTAGCGCTTTTTAACCAATCAAGTATGGCTGATTCTTTTCCCACCGACTTGACAACTGGGGCCTGGAAGGCGGCCACCTCCACACAGGGTTGGTGCTGGCTGGATTAGTAGAAATTTTCTCTGGCTCACTGGATGGCTGCTGCAGGGCCTGGAAATAATGTTCTATTCTCTGTCCGGGCAGCTTAATAACAGTCTTTAAAGCAACAGGGGAAAAAAAGACGAAGAGAATAGGAAAAGTCTGTCCGCATTTCTGAATAAAGGCATGATGAAATTAGAATACCATGGTGGTCACGCTAAGTGGCCTTCACTCTTATTTTCAGCTCAGAATGCTTCTCTGAAGAGTCGTTAGCTATTATAAGGAAATAGGCTAGGAGAAATTAGGAGTTCAATCTCTTTGGAGAGACTCCTTTCTTTTTGTTTTTCTTGACAGGAAATCCCTTAGCAACAAATATTGTTTTAGAGAAACCATTGTATTATTAAAACACATGTAGGAAGTTTTTCATATAACAATTTTTCATATTATACAGTTGATGTGGGTTTTGCCAACTTGGGCTCATTCCTAGTGATTTGGCAAGTAGCACTAACCCTCCAGCTGCTCAAATGCCTCCTTGGAATCAACTCTATTCATTTTTAAATCAAGATAGAGAAATGAAAAGGATCTCTGGCTGGTCAGACCTTAGAGCTTATCTGTCTCTTCCAGTCCATCTATTACTACCTGAAAAACTGAATCTCAGAGAGGGGAAAAGACTCCTCCAAAAGCAATGTCCCATCTCGTTAGTGGCAGAACCAGGGTTAGGACTCTGACAATTACAAGAGAAATCACCAGGTGAAAATTAGAAGACCACAGCGGTCTCATTTTGAAAGTGAAGTTGAAGTTGTTTTGGAATTTATAGTGATCTTTCTCTAAGCAAATAAATAGCATTCATTAAGTATGGGACAGCTGTTATAAAATAGGCATTTTTATTATCATTGAGCAGATGATTCCAAATAGCTAAGAAGTAACCAAGTGGCTGTTTCTGTAACTGACTGGGGCTTGATAAACATCTGTTGATATTAATGACTCATATCTGGGAGAGTCACTTCTCCAGGCTGGTTGGCCTTCGGGGACTGTTGCCATTTAGGGAAGGAAAGATCTCAGGATTCTGGATTTAGGTCTGGAAGGGACAGCTAGTTCAAGCTCCCTGTCTCCTACCCCACCTTCTCATTTTAGAGGTGAGGAAAATGAAGCTAAGCCAGAGAGAGTAAATCACTTGCCAAGGTAGCACATGTAGCAAGCAATAGGGCTGAAATTTGAACTCAGGTCCTCCCTCCAAATCCAGTGCTCTTAGCATCCCATCAGACTTTTATTATCCAGAAGGATTTCTTGCCGTTGCTGATACACACAGCAAAAGGAAAACTCTTTCCTGGAGTGTCCTCCTTGCTACTTTCTTATAGGCTCATTTATAAGATCATTGGATTTAGAGTTAGAAGACAGGGTGATCTGATCCAACCCCTGCATCTTATAGATAAAGAAACAGACCCAGGCAGGGAGTGTGGCTTGCACCCCCCAAAGAAACAAAACAAAACAAAACTAGTAAGTAGCTGAGCTGAGATTCAGTCTCAGATTCTCTGACTCAAAATCCAGTTCTCTTTCCACTACCTATCGGTTGTCTTGTTCACTCTTGTCTTCCTGGGGTTGTATAGTCACTAGAATGGCTGCCTCCTCCTTCCCCTTCCCCATGCTTGCTTTATTAGCCTAGAGTTGGACCCCAAACCATTTAGATGTCAAGGCCAAATGGAAATCAAGAATGAATGGGCAACTTCAACTGAAGTTCTGTTCTGTATCTTTTTAAAGACATCTCAAGCTGGAGCACTTCCACCTGACTGCAGCAAGTGTTGCCATGGAGATTTTGGGTACCGAGGCTACCAAGGCCCTCCTGGACCACCTGGCCCCCCTGGAATCCCAGGTAAAGATGAAAAATGGAAACCACTGTTTTATATTCATCTCACCACTGACAGAGCTAGAGGCTGGGACCTACTCTTTGCTCTAATATGTATAGGAATGAAGAAGTCCAGTAGAAAATGGATTGGGCAGAAGGAATCGGCATTGGGAATGGAGAACAAACTCTGTAGCACCTATTGTTGGTACTACTCTTGCGCCACTTATAATTATTTTTGTGGCCAGTCATGTAGGTGGCTTATTTCTCACTAAGATGATAAGCTCTTAGAAGTGAGACCATTTCTTATGCTCATTGTATCTTCCATAATTCTTAGCATCATGCCTTCCATGTCGCAGGTGCTGAATGAAAAAACTGATTTTTTAATTTTTAAAAATTTTATATGGGGCAGCTAGGTTGCCCAGTAGATAGAGCACTGGAGTCAGGAGGACCTGAGTTCAAATCTGACCTCAGACACTTGACATTTACTGGCTGTGTGACCCTGGGCAAATCTCTTAGTTGTGATTGCCTCACCAAAAAATAAAAAAAAATCTTATTTTTGTTGATGTGTTTTATTTTTACATAACATTTTGCTCTCTATATCCCTCCCTCATACTTAGTCCAGAGAGCCATGCCTTGTGATAAAAATTAAAAATAAGAAAAAGAGAGCAGTTCAACAAAATTAAGCTCTCTAACTTCTGTACCTAGTAAGAATAGCCAGCATTTATAAAGCATTTTACAAATATAATCTCATTTTATCCTCACAATGATCCTGGGAAGTGGGTGCTTTTAGTGTCCCCCCTTCACAGATGAGGAAACTGAGGCAGCCAGAGGTTAAGTGACTTACCCAGGGTCACATACCTAGTGGTTCTGAGAGGTCAAATTTAAACTCCGATCTTTCTCACTCTGTGCTGAGCACTCTATTCACTGTGTCACCCTGTTGCCTCAGAGTCCCTAACACATTGACTTCTCACTTCCCACCAACTTTTACTTTCTATTTGTGTGACCTTGTACAAGTCATCTCTTCCCCTCTGGATCTGAGTTTCCTCATATGAAGTGAAGGTTGGACTAGATAACGTCTTAGGTCTTTCCACCTCCAACATTCTCCGTCTACATTTTGGTTTTAAAATGAACCCACTCCTCCCAAACATGCAGGCGAACATACTTAGGACATCAAGGCTGCAAGACATTAGTCATTTGGAGGCTAAGCACTATCTGGGTCTGTGATTATCCTTCTTGCCACACTGTGCTCAGAATGGAATAGTCTAAGTGCATCAACACTATCCAATCCAATCAACATTTATTAAGCATCTATTATGTGCCAAGGACTGTGCAAAGTGCTAGAGATACAATTAATAAAAAGAAAGACAGCGTATGCCCTCAAGGAGCTTACAATCTAGTGGAGGGAGAGAATACACAGAGAAAGGCAGGGGTGAGGTAAGACAGGCCATCAGGGGGTACTCTCTTGTTTCCTAGAGTTGAAATCAGGCAGGGCCCCAGATGCACAGTGGGGTGCTCCTACTTAAAGGGCTTATTTCCTTAGCATCCGAGAACACTCTTTTAGTTTATGTTCTTGTCTAGTTACTGGTTATCTGGGGACTCCAGTCTATTGTATGAGCTACATAAGTTCTGCTACTGTGGATATTTACTACAATGTATTGCCCGCTAGTAGATCGATGTGCTTTTAAATGTCTCTCCCACCAAAGGGGGAGGAGGCTGAAATTCTATAATCCAAAAGACATTAGGAGTGGAAGGGGTGGAGTGGGGTGGGAGGCTAATTTCTTTTCATCTTTTCAATACCATCACCAACCAATACTTTGTGTGGAGGCATTGGGATCAAAGATTTTTGAGCTGAAAGGAACTTAGAAGTCATTTTAGTCCAACTCCATTGTTCTATTAGGTGGGGTAGTAGTTAAGAGCATGGGACTTGAGCCTGGAAGATCTGAGTTCAAATCTGATCTCAGACATTTACTAGCTGTGTGACTTTGGGCAAGTCATTTAACCACTCTCATCCTTAGTTTATTCAGCTGTAAAATGGGGATAACAATATACTTACCTCCCAGGTTAAACGCTGATTGTTATTATTATCATTCAGAGACAAAACCTGAGATTCAGAAAGAGAGAGAGAGAGGAAGGGAATTGCCTTAGGTCACATAGGTAGTTAGGTGGCAGAGTTATGATTTGAACGTAGGTTTTCTGATGCCAGTTCCAGTAACCAGTTTACTGTAACAAATACAGCCCCTTGTTTAGTCATTCTTAGTCATCTTTCATGATTCCATTTGGGGTTTTCTTGGCAAAGGAGAGGTTTGCCATTTCCTTTTTCAGCTCATTTTACAGATGAAGAAACTGAGGCAAACAAGGTTAAGTGACTTGACCAGGGTCACACAGCTGATAAATGTCTGAGGCCAGATTTGAACTGAGGAAGATGAGTCTTCCTGACTCCACGCCCAGCTCTCTGTGCACTATGGCGCCACCTAGCGGCCTGAGTGTTGCTCACTCCTGTCCAAAGTCCCATCATCCTCCCAATGCAGTCATCCTGCACCACAGGTACATAATTCCCTAAGGGCTGGAGTCTTGGGAACTTCAATCAGATTAGTTCTTGAGACCCAGAGTCTAATAGGAAATAGAGTTATTTTCCTAATAGGTACCCCATTATGATTAAGTGGGCGTTTCCTCCTTTACTGAAAGTTTCATTTTAGAAACTTTTTGTCATTGGCCATATGGATGTAGCACCTACTGAATTCATTCTCTGAATAACTTGGACACTGTTACCCTATATTACTTAGAAAGATGGAAACAAGGTTAAGGTGTAACTCCAAAATACAAGAGAATATCTACTCAATTCAACAACCATTTGTCAGTTTTTTTAAATTTTTTTTTAATGTTCAAGGCAGCCATAAAGTGGAGGGAAAAAAAAAACCCAGTGGCTGGATGGCTTCTAGTCTTGGCCTCATCAGTTACATGTTCTGTGACTGCCTGTACCCCATCTGAAGAACTGAAGGGTGGGACAAGATATTACTATAATTATAGATTTAGATTTAGAAGGGAACTTAGAGCCCATTTAATGTTTTGTAATCCACTTTCCCTCTTTTCCCACTTGTGATTTATGTATATAAGCTTTGCCTTGATTCCAGCATGTGGAGCTCTCCTCAGGAGAACTTCAAAAGGTCTGCAGACGACATTCCCCACTCTGAAAATAATTAATTAAACTATTACTTGTTTCCTGGCACTCCTGTCTCTGGCCTGCTTTGTGTAGCTCTGGCTATTCACAGATTAGACACTGGTCCTGTCCAGACTATGTTAATACAAGCAATTCTATAAACCTGTTTTGTAGGGATAGTGTGAGTTCTTGGACTGGCTGTTCATAGTGTTTAGTTTTTTTTTTCCCTCAACAGTGGATTCAGTTCTTAGCCCCAGATGGTTTCTTGACATTTTAGTTCTTGATGAGGTTTAGCAACATAGAATTAAAGGGGAACGACATTTGTAATAGAAAGATCAATTTTAAAACGTTAACATGCTCTTTGTTGGAGCTGTTTTGAGAGTCGCTTGGTATTTTAATTTCTGACATTTTGATGGAGAAATTGCACCTTGCCTGTTGGTTTCATTAAGGAAAGAAGACCCATGAGCTTGAAAATGAGTGACAACTTGGCAAGTACAAATACTCTCAAATGTTGTCTGGTTATTTTAAGGAAATCATGGAAATAATGGCAATAATGGAGCCACTGGCCATGATGGGGCAAAAGGTGAGAAAGGAGACAAAGGAGACCTGGGTCCTCGAGGAGAGAGAGGGCAGCACGGCCCTAAAGGAGAGAAGGGCTATCCTGGGATTCCTCCTGAATTGCAGGTAGGTGGCCTGTAAGAATCTGATAAGGTCTGGGCTGTACCATTCAGTGGCAAGAATGCTGGAGGAGGAATTAGGAACCCTGTGTTCCCTCAAGTCAGTCTACCCCTGCTCCTGAAAAGCGGGGTATATGGGGCTTTTCCTCTCCAAGGATCAGAGCTTTTCTGAAATTCTGCCTAGTGTGTCTATAGTGTGCTCTCAGTAAATGTTTGTTGATTGAGTGATTGATATCATATGGCTACCAGGACAAAATGCTCGAAATGTACCTCCCTCTTTTAATGCAAACAAAGATTACATTAACATTTTTTGGTTAGCATGTCCCACTGTTGACTCATATTGAGTTTGCAATGCATTACAAAGTCATAAACAGGCTGGATGACAAGCTTAAGAAGATAACATTTTATAGGGAGACAGGCAAAATCAAGCACATCTTTAAAAAATCAACTGTTCACATAGAGGATAGAGAAGACATAGATGGATGTTAACCAGCTGGTAAAGCTGGATGAGACTTAACAGTGTGATTTAGCAAATAAAGAAGCTGCCTCTATCAAAGACTATTAATAGCAGTGGGATGCCCCTTTGAGCTCTGGGTTTGTGCTGAGGAGTACATGGTGGGAAGTAATTTAGACCCTCACTAAGCATGCTAGGGATGGAAATTTTCAACTCAACTTCTTAGCCAAAGAGTGGGTGAAGAGAGAGGGCCCCTGGGAGTAGGAGGGCAGGGGATGTGGAGCAGAAACAGCTGTGGAAACCTGGCTGGGGGTAGGGGCGGGACAGACACAGCTGTGCAGAGCTGGAGCTGATGTGGCAGTGTTAAATAGCCCAAGATGCTGTCTTCTCTTTTCAGGCCATGGGGAAATGTAGTCAAGACGATGGGGAGAGGCAAAGAGATGATTGCAAAGCTAACTATAATCTCTCTCGCAGTTGGGTGCCAATGGTATTTGCTTCTAAGCATGTTTCTTTATTCTGCTGTAAACTGTGCTATGGAACTCGTTTTACTTCTTAAACTTCTGGAGTGACCCAGGCATGTGTGTTTCCTTGTTTCCATTGGTTTGTGGCATGAGTGTTCAGGGGGACAGATCTGGAAAAGACAAAGATCATACCTCTTCCTAGTGTAGGGCCGAGATCCCAACTTTTGTTAGGCCTGACTAACCCAGTCTTTCTTTAGAGAATCTCTCTCCAATTGGGAGCATTTGTTTCATAGCTACAGTCCCAAGGACAGGATTAATACTAACCTAGGCCTTTTATGAACTCCCTAATGACAATTAGCATTAGAGTTGGGTTAAGGAAGGCAAAATTTTCAGAACATACATGGCAACAGTCCTGCTTGACTCTTGATCACATTCCTTACCTCTGCTTCATAGATTATCGCTTAGGAGTCTGTACTTGTAATGACAAAGTATTATTTGCCATTATCAGAAACACAAATGCAGTATGCAATCTGCAGCTTACTACACAGTGCTTCCTACTCCTCCCTTACACCCCACTTTGCTAAAAGCAGAAACCCTAAGCCTCTGTTATTGTTTTATACAGCTGCTATAGCTACCTTCATGCTGAACTGCCATGGCAAAGGGATTTTTTTTTTGCCACTCTTGTTCTCTGTACAGGAGGTTCAGTTGCTGGAGTCTTTTTGTAAGACTTTTTAACTGACTGCCTATCTTCCCTCCTTCTTTCCTTCCTTCTCTTTTTCCTTCCTTCCTTCCTCTTTTTCTTTCCTCCTTCTTTCTTTTCCTCTCCTCCTCTTTTCCTTCCTTCCTTTTCCTTCCTTCTTCCTTCCTTCCTTCCTTCCTTCCTTCCTTCCTTTTCTGAGGTATAATGCTAACTGACTTTATTCTTTCTTCCTCTACCAGAGATTTCATCAGTATAAGGAGCTCCCATGTGAGTAAACTTTTTCTGCCAATGCATATTGGCGATTTCTAGTCTTTGGGAGTTTCCTGGGAGCACTGAGTTAAATGACTTACCCAGAGTAACACAGCCAGTCTATGTCAGCAGCAGGACTTGAACCTAAGTCTTCCTGACTCCAAAGATATTAAACTCTTTTCCCACTGAACCATACTGTTTAATCATCTGGACTAACCTGCCTTTGCTTATTAATGTATTCTTTCCAGAGCCTCCAACCAAAAGAAGATGCCCTTAGCAGTTGGCTGTGAGAGGGTCTGAGGGTAGAAATCCAACTATTAGCTACTTTGCAGTTCTGCCTACCTCTTTTCTCTTTTTTCCTATTGAACAAACTCCAGATACCACTTCCCATCTTGATGCTTCCCTACACTGACATCCTCTCAGTCCAGGCCTTCTCATTTCAAGTCCAACAACTTATGCCATTCAGCCACATTGCCTCAGTCAAGCGTATTCTATTCAACTGAATGCCTTTCAGAAGTCATTTAATTCTCTGAAACAGGGAATTCATTACCTTTTTGTGTGTCACAGACCCTTTTCCACAAATGGGTGAAGCCTAAGGATCTCTTCTCACAATAATGTTTTTGAATACATTAAAAATACCTAGGATTGTAAAGGAAACCAATTATAATGAAGTTATATTTTTTTTTAAATTCCAGACACTAGGATAATAAACTTTGATCTAAGAGGAGTCTTTTTAAACTCATTTTAGGAAAACCTTTTTAATGTCATAACTTTTGCAGAAATACATATTAAAACTACCTAGACAAGGTTGAAATTGGCACTGTATGTAAAATCATTATTTTTCTGGGCCTTTATTCTGGCTTAGAGATTGGTTTACATGGTTACTGTGCTAAAACAGAGCAGGAAAATCGCTTTAGTTTGCTTTAGTTGGCAATGTTGGATAATACAACTGGTGTATTAAAATTATTCCTTATGATTACCTTTGATCAAGTTATTTAACTTATTAGAAATATGGCAGTTACTGAACTTCTATATTTCCATAAAAACAGTATTTACATGATTGTGATCTATTATAGCACTCAATGATGCCCTAGTAGTAAACTCTTAGACCTCATGTGATGTTTTGCTCATCTCTGATGTACTACTAATCATACATTATTTTATATCATAGTTATCATTATGTTGGTATTTTAGCTCCTGATAACCTATGATCTCCCTGAAAGAGATTGTTTCTAAACTTTGTATTTCCCCCAGAGTCAAGCCTGACACCTATCTAGAGTGTATCTAACTCAGAGGGCATGCAGTAAATATTTTTTGATAGGAAAAAAATACCAAACCTTCCTGTTAAACTTGGAATCATTGGACCTGGGTTCAACTTCAGGCTCTGCCACTCACTCCTTGGGTGACCTTAGATAAATTGCTTAACCTCTGTAGGCCCTAATCTCCTCATCTGTGGGATAGGAAGTTGGACTTGAGGTAGTATGGGCTCCTGAATACAATGCTGGAATTGGAGTAAAAACGACCCTGATTGAAATCCTGTCTCAGGCACTACCTGTGAGCTATGTGTCTGTCACTTAACTGCTCTGTGCCTCAGTTGCCTCTTCTGTACAATTAGCGGATTTGGACTCCATGGCCTCTAAGTTGTCCTGGTTCTAAATCTATGCTCTTCTTAATTGAACAGCAGAAGAGAAGAACTGAGATGTGGTTGGGCCTGGCTCCTTTTCATGTTCTTCATTTACCCATACTTTAACCAAGGCTATTTCCACAGATTGCCTTCATGGCATCCATGGCTACTCACTTCAGCAACCAAAACAGTGGAATCATCTTCAGTAGTGTGGAAACCAACATTGGAAATTTCTTTGATGTCATGACTGGAAGATTTGGGGCCCCAGTGACAGGTGAGTGGATTCTGTCTTGCTTTTTAAAAGTCAGTGAGAGAGGAAGGAATTCTTTATCTCAAATAGGCAAAAAAGTAGTTTATTAATGATTTTTTGATATATAGAACATAGAGGAATTTGGAGCTATTAAACCATAGAAACAATCCCAGAATTTGAGTGGGAAAGGGGACATTTAAGGTGACATCTAGGCCAACTCATGGCCCAAGAGGAATATACTCTATAGCAGAGGTGTCAAACACCTAGTACTCCTGAGTCTGGCAGAACCAGATTAAAGTGTAATTGAGAAACATTAAATATTAACAAAACAAAAAATGCAATAGAACACAAATAATATTAATATGTGGTTTTCTAAGTCAATATGTGGCTTCAGGGATCCTTATACAGTTTAGTGGTCCTGATTCTATTTGAGTTTGATACCAATGGTCCAGGGGTTGGGAATCTGTGGCCTTGAGGCCATACGTGGCTGTCTAGGTCCTCAAGTGTGGCCTTTTTTACTGACTCCAAACTTCACAGAACAAATCCTCTTAATAAAAGGATTTATTTTATAAAATTTGGACTCAGTCAAAAGGCCGCACCCAAGGGCCTAGAAAGCCACATGTGACCTCGAGGCCACAGGTTCCCCACCCCTGACCTAGTCTCTATTGTCTCTGACAAGTAAATGGTCATCCAGCCTCTTCTTGAAATCCTCTAATGAGGGGGAGCCTATTACTTCTTAAGGAGGCCCATTCCAAAGATATCCAGTCCTCAACCTTCCTCACAAAGGAGAAGCCCTCCCTCTACCAAAGAGATGGGAAGCCAGTAGTGAATAGCCTTTAATTTCCTCCAAACCTATCAAAGCTATGAAGTAAGTCGTCTCTTTCTTTTTTCTTCCCCTCCCCCATTACACTAGTGTTTATTTTTTCCCTCCTTGAGAATGCAGTTTTGCTTCTCTACTCAAGAACTTTCAACAACTCCTTATTGTCTATTTAAGCCTGCAGAGTGGACACCTCATCGCCCTGAAGTATACTTCCATTCCTCTCAGCATATCCAAGACAAGTCTAATGTCCCTGTCCACCCACCTTACCCCTTGTTCCAGGCACAAAAAAATGTTTATCAATGGCAGGGATCACAAGAGATTCAATTCAATTACACTAAAGAAGCATTTATTACATGCCATTATCAGTCACATAGCCATCATCACTCTTTCAATCTTATTCAGCCCTTTAAAAAGCCTGCAGAGCTATCCACTGTCTTTTTTAGATGTGTGCTTCCTTCCACCCTTACAAAGCCATCCAATGAGCTCCAGGCTGCTAAGGTAACATGGGTAACCTTGGAGCGTGGCTGACTCAAAAATTCTTCTCCCTTTCCCTCTGCCCACTGCAGCCTGTGCACTGACATATGCACAGGTGTTAAGAGATTCCCCCCCAACCTCAAAGGTATGCTTTTATTTTCTTCTTAGTTCACTAGAAGGATTCTAGAGTCCAGCTCTTACAATGTTTCTGTTCATTTTTAATTAATGACATGGAATTAAAGGAAGCCTTAGGCTCTTTGAAGAAAAACCAGTCCTTTGGTGCATTTTTAGACCATTTTGAAAAGACAGGGATTTAGATTTACAGTTGTTGTCGTTCAGTTGTGTCTGACTGTTCGTGACCCCATTTGGGTTTTCCTGGCTGAGATCCTGGAGTGGTTTGCCATTTCCTTCTCCAGCTCATTTTACAGTTGAGGAACTGAGAAAACCAGGGTTAAGTGACTTGCCCAGGATCACACAGCTAGTAAGTGCCTGAGGTCAGATTTGAATTCAGAAAGATGAGTCTTCCTGAGTCCAGGCCCATCACTCTATCCACTGTGTCACCTGGCTGCGCAGAATTGGTAACAGCACTCTATTATTTGATCTACTGTGAGCACCTCATTGATGGTGTGTAGTTTCACACCTTTCCAATTCACAACAAGAAAACATACCAACAATATTTCTTGCAAGTTTATTTATAGATTGTTGCTAGTGAGGATTTTAGAGCCCATTTCCAGATGAAGAAACTGAGGTCCAGGATGATGATTTGCCCAGAGTCACAGAGGATCCTTGGACTCTAAACCCTGCACATTCCACTGTTTCAGGACTCCTTGTTCTAGTCTAAAGACCTACAGAGCCTTAAATCATCCAGTCTCCCATTATCAAGCAATTCCTAAGTGTTTGTCAGGCCATGAGATCTCTATCACCAGGCTCAAGGCAGTTCACTTTGCTCACTCTGAGAAAGACTCAGTTGATCAGAAGCATCAATTCTGCAAAAGATGTTGGGGCAGGAGTTTGTTTGAAAATGCCAACATTTACCTCGGAATGAGTATGACACTACAATAAAATAGAGTTCTACTCTTTTCTCCTCAAATGAGTCAGGGTCTACAGTGAATAATTAAAAGAGAGGAATTGACTAGTTAAGCAGAAAACAAAACTACCCTAAGGAGGATTCCCCCGCCCCAATATCTAACCTTTTCTATTCCCAAGGAGAATAGTCTTGAAGAACAAGTGGAAGAACAACAGTCAATCAATAAGCATTTTTTAAGTACCTACTATGTACTGGCCCAGACACAGCTGTGCTAAGCTCTGTGGGTACAAAAAAAGGTAAAAAATGGTCCCTGCTCCAAAGGAGCTCACAGTCCAATGGGGGAAACAATATGCAAATGATTATGGACAGATAAGCTACAGACAGGATAAACTGGAAATAATCAACATAGGAAAGGCACTAGAAGTAAGAGGATTGTAGGAAAAAACTCCCTGTAGAAGGTGGCAATGGAGTCTTTGCTCAAAAGATCTTACAATTTTTCCTTGATATTTTTCTAGTAAGCAATAGCAATTGATTCACTAAAAGAAAGAATGGCATTTTGCAGTTACAAAATTCTCTAAGAGCTATTTTTTCCTTCCGTTTTGTTTTGTTTCTTCTTTCTTGTGGTTCCTCCTATTGGTTCTAATCCTTCCTTACAATATGACTAATGTGAAACTATATTTAATAGGAATGTATATGTATAGCCTATATGATTGCTTGCCATCTTGGGGAGGGAGGGGGAGAAAAATTTAAAACTCATAAACTTATGGAAGTGATTGTTGGTAAATCAAAATAAATTAATAAAAAAAATTTTTAAACGTACAAAATTCCCCAAGAGCAAACATGTCCTTATAAACTTTATAAACAAGAGACTAGAACTGTAGAGGCCAGGCATCATGAATGTATTGCAGCAGTCAAGGTTTCACTGGCCTTCATAAAACTAAGCAGTTTGGAGAGGAAGGCAGAAAACATAGATAAACAGACATTAAACACATTCCTTTTCCTTATGGATCTTATAATTAAACAGGGGGGTCCACAAGTACACATGTGAATAAATGACTCATGGACATTTATAAAGCCATCTAAGGGTGACAATAAGCCTTTAAAAAGGGACCTGCTAGACACTGGTTCTCTCTACCTAGGTCTAACATGGAAATCCAATGAGACCAGTATGGGAACCTTAAGCATGTCTCTTGTTCATGCCTGATTCAAGTATCTTACATTTGCTATCTTTAATTGTTTTTCTTTTCTTATCATAAACTTGTCAAACCCTGAAAATAAATGACCAAAGAGACACAGAGGTTATACACCAATTGTTAACTCTGAAAACACCAAAGAACTCACAGAGGTTGGACAACAACTGCTAACTCTAAAAAATAAAATAAAACCAGAGGTCACAGAGCTTACAGACAAAAAACCTTCTTTATTTCACTGGAGGAGGGGAAATTAGACAAGCATGCAGCTAAGACCAAGGAGACATCAAGGCAGCAAGGCTAAGCCTTGATACATATAGTTGTGGCTACACAAAGAACCAAGCAGTGAGGTATAACAGCAATAATGAGGCATATTTGCCTAGTGACAGAGAGACTATTCATATCAGGGCTTCATGACTGGGTTTCTGCAGGTGCTTGTCCAAACTCAGGGACCACCTGGGGCTGGTTTGAACCAATTCTGTGATTTAGCTGCAGCAGAAT